>NC_135787.1:15681000-16029500 GCF_051106095.1 Pogona vitticeps | reverse complement strand
ATTCTCCGACTCAAGGTTATATAACCTGAGGTTTGCACACAAAAATGAATACAGTGGTGCCTCGCATAGCGATCAGTTCGCTTAGCGAAGAAATCGCTTTGTGATGGACTTTTTGCCATCGCAAAAGCGATCGCTTTGAGATGGTCCCTATGGGCTATTTTCGCTTTGCGATGATCACAGGGAAGCGATCATCGCAAAGGGCTCATTTTCGGCCAACTGATTGGTGGGTTCAAAATGGCCGCCGGGTAAACAAAATGGCCGCCCACTGTGTTTAGGGACGGATTCCTCGCTTTAGAGGCGCCGAAAATGGTGGCGCTATGGAGGATCTTCGCTTAAAGGTGAGTTTTAAGCCCATAGGAACATATTGAAGGGGTTTCAATGCATTTCTATGGGCTTTTTTATTTTGCTTAGCGATGTTATCACTTAGCAGCGATTTTTTTCTACACGAATTAACATCGCTAAGCGAGGCACCACTGTACATCATAAGCAACAACAAAGAGAAAAGATGCCTGCAGCTAAATAATAATTCTGTGGCCAGCTACACAGTGTAGAATGTAGACTTGGACCCAATAAGCAGAATGGCAGAAAAAAGAGTATCGCTGTCGGAAACACTTAGAACAGCCAGTTCTTGCAACATGAGGAGGAGGGGTTCTATTTAGGACTTGCATTTCCTCATGGCCCACTGGAATTCTCTCTCTCTCTCTCTCTCTCTCTCTCTCTCTCTCTCTCACACACACACACACACACACACACACACACACACACACACACACACACACACTGACTCTAATAGGCTTTCAAGGTAAGTGAATTACTTAAGGAGAGATTTTACTAGGTCCATCACCCCTTAATAAGCTTCCATGACAGATCAGAAATTCAAACCCAGGTCTCCTGAGTCCTAGTCCATCACTCTATCCACTGTATATCTTGCAGCAGAATTAAATCAGTGATATTTGCTGAGTTTTGACATCTACAGTAATAATGCCTCTCTGAACTTTGATGCTGTAATGTATAAACCATGAGCTATGGGAAGAAAATAAAATCCTAATACAAAATAACCAAACCTACAACTCACTTTACTAAGAGTCAAATTACTCTTATATAAACATAATGTGCACAGCAGATTGGGAGAGGCAATTTTGAGCAGCTGCTGAGAAAAAAAGGAAAGACCTTCCTTCTCTTGACACCTCAACATCACATCCTCTTCAGGCTGCTTTTCAGTTAAAAGAAAAGTACAGTGGTGCCTCGACTTATGAATGTCCCGACATACGACCATTTCGAATTACAACCAGCACCGGCTGCAAAATTTTGCTTCTACTTGCGACTAGAGCTTTGAGTTACAACCAGAAAAAATTAAGGGGAAAAGGTGGGGAAATGCTAACTATTGGTAGGTGAAGAGGCTGCTTCTTTGTAGCTCTTTCACCCCCATGGTTAGAGAGTGTGTGTAACAGCCACCCTCAAACCTCAGAAAGTGGTTGCTACTTTACTGTAAAATCTCTGCTGCCACCAACTTATCCTTGAAAATCAAGTGAAGGACAAGTGTAACTTCGAAAAACAAAAACTGGTTTATTGACTACAAAAATAATAATGGTAAATAACGGGTAAAGAATCAATTAATAAATCACTGTTAATAAACGCTGGCTCACACAGACTATTTCTCCACTGACAGGCTCCCTCACTCACTCTTACTACTAATCACTTTAAACTCTCAGCTCAGACTCTCATCTCTCATCTCCCTCACACACGCTTCACCCCGCTTTTTATACTAGCTCCTCCCCTTAAGTTCCACCCTCCGTCACACCATTGGCTGATGACTCACTGCCCAGCTGTGACGGACATGTGATGTTATGTCTGCCCGTTACAGTGTGCGATCAAAGGAGGCTTCGGACTGCTTGGTAAGATAAGGTGCTGCTTTCTACTTTAAAAAAACTGTTCTGGGTGGGTTTTGTAGTGTGGTTTTGGGCTGGGTGGTGGGATTATTTTTCTATGCTGTGATGAGTCTTGCAGGATTTGTGAAGGCTTTCACGGGCAGGATCTAATGGTTGTTGTGGGTTTTTCGGACTCTTTGGCCATGTTCTGAAGGTTGTTCTTCCTTGGAAGAACAAGAACAACCTTCAGAAGACGGCCAAAGAGCCCAAAAAAGCCACAACAACCACTTGCAGGATTAAGTTTGTTTGTTCTCCCCCCCCCCCCCGCATTTCAGATGGGTCTTGCAGGGTTTGTTTGCTTTTTTTTTTTTTTTCAATTTCCAATGGGTCTTGTAGGGTTTGTTTGCTTTCTGCTTTGTTTTTTTTTTTTTTTTGCATTTCCAAAGGGTCTTGCACAGTTTGTTTGCTTTCTGCTTTGCTTTTTTTTGCATTTCCGAAGGGTCTTGCATGGTTTGTTTGCTTTCTGCTTTGCTTTTTTTGCTTTTCTGAAGGGCTTGCACGGTTTGTTTGCTTTCTGCTTTGCTTTTTTTGCTTTTCCGAAGGGTCTTGCATGGTTCGTTTGCTTTTTGCTTTGCTTTTTTTGCTTTTCCAATGGGTCTTGCATGGTTCGTTTGCTTTTCTCTCCCCCCCCCTTCAGCTGGAATGGATAAATCGATTTCCGAATGGCCCTGCATGGTTTACTTTCTGCTTTCTTTTTTTGCATTTCCAATGGTTCTTGCACAGTTTGTTTGCTTTTCTTTTTATTCTTCGGCCAGAATGGATTAATCACGTTTCCGTTGAGTCTTGCAGTGGTTTTTTTTCGGGGGGGGGGGTGGTTGGTGATTTTTTTCTTTGGCCGGAACAGATTAATTGCATTTCAATGCATTTTTATGGGAAATGGTGCTTCGACTTATGACCGTTTTGAGTTACGACCAGAGTTCCAGAACCAATTAAGTTCGTAAGTTGAGGCACCACTGTATCCCATAGGCAGCCGAAGCACTCTCATTTCCTGCTGGGCACCTGGAACTTGACGACTACTTATAAGCAGAGAGGATCAAATCAGTGGTAGAAAAACATTCCAAAGACATAAAAGGCTGCTGCTCCAGTAGATATGGTTCCCCTTGTGTTTTGAGAATGCTCTCTATCTGCTCTGGAAAGCCTAAGGATTCAATGTGCAGTTGCAGCAGAAAAACTGATCCCAAACAGTTTTTAATAAGAAGCATTAAAAATTTTTTTTGGAAAGAGAGTTCTCTTGAAACACTCTGAGAACTACATCCACTGATGCCTAAGGTAGAAAGCTTTGAGGCTTAGCTAGACCTAGCTGCACCCAAACTTCCTATTCCTGCCCAAGTGCTCACTGGGAGTTTTCTTTCTGGACATTTAGGTTCTATAAGGCATGTGTAAATCAGGTAGAACTCCCAGAATAAGGAATTATGGACTTGGTAGGCAAAGAATTCTGAAATCCCACCCCTAGTAAATGTGAGATGGACTGACCCAATAAAAGAAGCCACAGCCTTTAGTTTGCAAGCCATGAGCAGGGTTGTTAATTTCAGGAGGATATGAAATCATGGAGTCCTTCCTCATTGATGAGAGGTAACTTAACAGCATGCAACAACTAATGGTTGAATAGAAATACAATCAAACCCAGACTAGGAGTAGCTACGATTGGAGTCTTGAGCTGGAATCTGTCAGCTTCTGTTTCTCTGGCTCAGTTTGTTTAAATCTCAAGTTCTTTCCATTTTGAACTTGAAGAAGTTTTCACATTTTGACAATTCCTTATTAAAAATGAGTTGAAGGAAAATTCTAACTCCTATTTATGCATGAGCACAGAGGAAATGTGAGAGAATGGAGTAAATACTGTAGACTGATCTTTCACTTAAGGCTCATCTGCACCGCTTGGCTGGAGCAGTCTAAATAGACTCGCTCAGAGGCCTGATGCAGTCCTCACATCCAAATGGCATGCAGGCCTCAAGTGAACCTATTCAGTGTTGGGAGAGTATGTGTGGAGACGGGGAAAGAGAAATGCAAGCGAGTTCTGCCACCTCTCTCTTTGCCACCAGAGTACTTTCCATGCCACTTCTCTTCCTTCTCATAGCCTTGCCTACATGCTGAAGGAGGAGAAGCCCTTGCATGAGTTTGGTGGTTGTTCGCTTCACACACTTCCCCACCCTCCTTTAAATTTTCTGGAAGCTGCTTCCAAGGTTTGGCTTGCATCTGTTGATTTCTTTATTTGTTGAGGTGTGCGTGCCTGTGTTCTTTCAACCTTCCCCCTCCAATGCAAGATCTACTTGGGTGCAGGTGACACAGCTCGTTGGACATATGCATGCATGCACGCATACCACTGGGAATCATACGTCTTACAGATGAGTAAATTGCAAAGACCATCAAATTTGACTTACTTCTGACGTATTTTTGTATGGGGGATTCGCCAGTGTAATCTAAACATCGCACCAAAGCACGGAAGATCTTACTTGTTTTGTCGTAAAGCAGATGAGGTATGAAAGACATATACTTTATGTGTGATCATTTCCAAATGACTAATTAGTCATAAGCACAAAACCTCCTCTCAGCCTCCTTCAGAAGTAGCATACTATTTATAGAACTTTTCAGGAGTAATGTACTCCATCAAATGTCAAGTGGGATGATGTAATGGATAACAATGATGTAAGAAAAAGGTCTAAAGGAGAGAAACATTTGGAAAGACTAGTGATTTTCCCCAAAAATAAGACCTAACCTGAAAATAAGCCCTAGTATGATTTTTCAGGATGTTCGTAATTTAAGTCCTACCCCAAAAATAAGCTCTAGTTAAGCGAAACCCCGCCTACCACAAGGGACTCACCGGGATCCTCCAGGCCCTTGAGAGAGACTTAATACTTCTTCCCCTCCTCTCCCCCTTCCCTTGCTTGTGGAAGGGCTGGGCAGTCAGGGAGGTAGGAGCCGCGCACCGCCAGGAACTTGCTCCTTGGCTCCTAAGTTCCCAACGGCTCTTGGGGCTTGCGCCTTTGCAGTGTGCGTGCTTCCCCCCCCCTCGCCAGCATGGGCCCAGGTGAGGATAACAAAGCACAAGGTTGGAAGGGGGAGGTGATTTCTTAGCTCTGGCTCCTGCCAGCCAGCCAGGCCCCCACCATACCTTTATTCCTCCCTCTCCTCTTTCTCCTACCATAAGCCTTTTAACCCTCCTCTCATTCAGCTGCCTCTTGGGTGCCACCAGCAGGGCCATGCCATGTTGAAGTAGCCGCCGCTGCCACCGCCCTCTCCTCAACCAAGCTGGCCAGCTTCAGGCGCCTGCCGCCCTCCACCACCGCTGTTGCCAACGCCGCCGTCGCCAACATTGCCATCGTTTCCCACAAAATGAACCCAGCGCCCGGCAGCCCCAATGGGATCCTGAGCCCAAGCACCACAGCCAGAGGAGCCTGAGCCACGACCCTGGCACCTCCTGGCAGCAGCGGCAGAGGCACTCCTGGAGGAAGTGTCACCGGGTACATTTAAAGAAGGGGAAAGAGAGTGGGAATAAATTAATAATAATGAATAAAATAAATGACTGTATTTGAATAAATGTAGATTGTTATACTTGGGGGAAAAACAAAACGTCCCCTGAAAATAAGCCCTAATGCATTTTTTTTAAAAAAGCAAACATAAATAGAGGACCCTGTCTTATTTTTGGGGAAACACGGTACCAGAGGTTTCCAAAGGCAGAATTGCACACACGTCACACTTGGTACCTAACACCTTTATTACTGTAGATCACTAAAAATTCACAAATTCTAGCTTTCAGTCTATACCAATCTTCCTCAGGCTGGGCACCGCAGGCTGGTACATGGTGTTGAGATATAGAACGGCAACTGTTTTATATCTCGACACTTAAGGACTAGATTGTGTGTTATGTGTGATACAAGGGATGCGACTGAAACCCTGAGTCTCTGCTAAACCTGTTTCACCCCATTCAAACCACTGGCCAGTATTCCCATAGTGGATTTTACAGATTTCCTTTTCTCATGAAGAACACGATAATTTATTCTACACTGAAATATATTTATATTTTTCCATTGTCACCAGCCTATGCTGTGAAATAGGTATAAGGAAACTCATAATATTCTGATGTCATGACATGAAGGAAGCAGTGGAAAATTAGTTTTGTAAATGACATTGCTGGTAATACATAATCTGGTCCTAGATCCTCTCATGGGATGCCTTCAGAACAATGATGGCTGAAAGGCAAAACAGAACAACAGTTTGATGGATCGGCACAAGAAACATTAAGGTTACTTCAGTTCACTTCATCAGTAGTAAAAAACAATTAAACAACTTTTCCAAACAGCTCTGAATCCTACAAAATCTATTTAGGTATAGCCATGTTTAGTGTAGACCCATGGAAATCATATTGTTAAATCCCACTGATTTTACTAGGCTCATCTGAAAAATGACTACGTCTGAATTTGACTCCAAAACGATTCTAGGCAGTGCTTTTTGCAGCCCGTAATGTTGCATATAACCAAGCCAAAATGGAAGATTCCAGTCTTGTGCAGAATTATTAAGTAAGTTTAGCAGAGCTGCTTCTGAGTAAGCATGCAGTGGATGGCCTCCCTGTTTCTTAGAGCTGACCATGTGTTTAAATTCTTTCTAACTTAGATCTCTGGGACTTCTTCACTTCCTTACTAAACATGTTGTCTTTCTTTCTACTGTAGTCTCTCTGCTTATGGAGAAAAATAAGAGTACAAGACAATTTAAGTGTCACAGGTCGTTTTCATAAACAAAAATAAGGAATCATGAGAAAAACAATTCTAGCCTATTTGGGAACTAGCCCTTGACACGAAAATGCTTGACATTTACAATGCACCAATTATTATCAATTTACGGCTGTAGCTATCCTCACCTGTGTGGGTGTAGTGAAAAAAGCAAAACTTACAAAGTTCAACTTTAATTGAACTTTAAAAAAAAAGTTTACTCAGATGGCAAATCAATATAATAAATGAAACACTGAAGCTTCAAGGGAAGGCTCTTTCCTATTATTTAATCTCTTTAGTCAAATTTGCTCCAACATGCTATCGATCATTTTATGAGCTCTTCTGAACTAGATATATTAATACTGAGTTTGTTTGCTCAAAGGAATAAGGGTTGAACTTCTAAAACTTATTTGTATTCTAATATTTAGTGGAAGAATCGCCCAGATCCAAATCCAACAGATGAAATGATGAGAATTAAAATATGTGAGCAGGATTTAGATTAATGTACATTCTCAAGTTGATGGAGAAATTTCACACTTAATAACTGCAGTGCTTAATAAACACATTCAAACAGTGTCCAAATAGATAGGATATTTTAAGATGCTTTCTGAATTTTAAAAACACATCGTTTGGCCTTAATGGCCTTCGAAGAGAGCTCATTCTTCTCTCTAATGGCAGATTCTTTCATCAAGAATTAGTACATTAAAAACTGAAAAGAAGCTTGTCCAGCAGCTGATACATAACATAGGTACTGTAATTTCACAGTCCTATTAAAAAGATGTACAAGGATGAAAAATAGCAGCAGCTTTTGTGCTAATGCTAACAGCACAGAACATTAATACTTCAAAACTAATCAATCACCTGAGGCAAAGGCAATCAGCTGGATTCATACCCCTGAAATCTACCATAAAAACTGCCACAGAACAGCAGAAGTTTGTTAATAGCTTTAAGTTCCTGGTAAAGAGTCTTGTCACAAATTGCAGCAATCCCTGACCCATAGGGCTGCTACTAATTTCCTTCGTTAGAATGTGGTTAATAGTCCTTTGTTTTCTTCTTGGTCTAGGACAGTGTTTCCCAACCTGGGAGTCATGACCCCCAAGGAGGTTGCAAAGTGCCTTTTTATGCAAATATGGTAGTGGGAAGTTGCAGGTTACAGTGGACCCTCTACTTACAGAATTAATCCGTATTGGAATGGTGGCTGCAGGTCGAAAAGTCTGTAGGTCGAGTCTCCATTGACCTACAATGCATTGAAAACCGATTAATCCCGTAACCGGCCGTTTTTGCTCCATTTTTGTTCCATTTTGGTTTTTTTCTGGTCTGTAGGTCGATTCTCTGGCTGCAAGTCAAACCTAAATTTTGCAGCCAGAGAAGTCTGTAACTCGAAAAGTCTGTAAGTCGAGCCGTCTGTAAGTCGAGGGTCCACTGTATTATAAAAGGGGGTTCTGATTCAAAGAAGATTGGGAACCACTTGTCTAGGGCAAAAGAATTGCACATGAAAGCTGAAGGGTTCATGGGCTAGAATATTAAGAATTAGGAATATGCATAGGGAAAACTTTCAGGTTTCATTCATTTTGCGTTGTTTTGGGTGGTGTCTCGTTCATTTGTTAGTCATTTGGGTACCGGTACTTTCATGAAACACAAAAGAGATTGGCTCCTTTCAATTGTTACATTTTGCTTCCTCTCTTTTGTTTTTCCATTACTAAACCAAATATAGCCAAGGAGAACACTCAAAACAGTCCCCCCCACAAAGGGAACATACAATCACCTACTCCAGAATTGGAAACTAACAACAGTACATGAGAAAGAAAAATCAGTTCATATTAGACCTTTGTGGGCACTAATAGCACTTTAAAGTTGCATTTTTCAATTTGCGTCTCCTCCTCAATTCATCAGCAAGAAACAGTATAATTGGCAAGGAAAAATTATCAAAATGACCACCATCATGCGACGTGTAGGATGGTACTACTTTATATTCAATCACCACCAATTCATCATCAATGACCATAACAAACTTGTCAATTTCTGGTGGACCTACACCAACAAGTTCTTCTCAGATTGCACAAGATGTGCAAGACCGACCTAAGAAATGAGTGGGGCAATTCTGCATATATAGGGGATTAATGAAGGTAAATTTGAATGAGGCAATCTAAATGAAATAAACATTTGTGGGTCCCTCTCATTTGTTAAATGGAATGATTCAGATTTCAGAGGCTCTCCTTCAGAAACAATCCAAATAATCTAAACGACTCTCCTTTGTGGTGTTTTTCATTTGTTACAATTCAAAAGTCACATTCCTATTAAGAACATAAGAAAGTCTCAGAGTTATCTACCAACACTATTTTCCTTCCAAAACTGGCCAGTGAATTGTGACTACATTGACAAATAATATGGAGATTGCTCTGGAATTGGGAGGGTCAGATTTGTATTACTTGCAGTTGACTACATGATGTACAAATCCTTATGAATCAGCCGAGCCTGAATCTGCACTTTTTTCCTCTGCTGGTGAGATTTCTGCTGTTCTGTAAGCAACACTTGTGCTGATGGGGTATATGTATATGAATGGGGGGCGTATGTAGGCATGCTGGTAGTTGGCAGGACGGGTGGAGAGAAGCAAAGAGGCACTCACAGAGAGATAGTTCATCTCAGCTAAACACCCCCTTGTCTCCAAACTGTATGTGTATGTATGTTAAAAGGCTTCATGTCATCATTGGAACTGGAAGCTGATTTAGTGTACCTAAAAGAACAGGGAGAGAAAGTAGGGAAGATTCTAATCAACACTTCTTTGCAGCTTGTTAAGGAATCCTCTGCTGTGAGCTGTTGTCCCTCTCGCTTCTGACTCCTGGAAATTGAGATGGCTGTTGGAAATGGAAACTGGAGCTCTCTGCTCATTACCCCCAGGATTTTCACTTTTATCCTATTTAGGGTAATTTACCCCTATTCCGCGACCTATGTATTAACACATCTACATTCCTTTCCCCCACAAAATCTTCTTCAATCAGGAATGCTAGACTGGACAAGCTAAAGTAAAGGTAAAGGTTCCCCTTGACAATTTTTGTCCAGTTGTGTTCGACTCTAGGGGGCGGTGCTCATCCCCGTTTCCAAGCCATAGAACCAGTGTTTTGTCCGAAGACAATCTTCCATGGTCACATGGCCAGTGCAACTTTAGACACGGAACGCTGTTACCTTCCCACCAAGGTGGTCCCTATTTATCTACTTGCATTTGCATGCTTTCGAACCCCTAGGTTGGCGGGAGGACAAGCTAAAGTGGATACAAAAAGATTAGATACAAAGTGTATGGAACAGCTTTTTCTGAATCAGTAAGACTTGCACCAGCAGGTCAGTCATCTTCACCTTCTTAGTTTTCTTTTGGCACTTTTGGAAGGGAGGCACCAATATGTTCAGGACAGCAGGTAACTGAACTTGTTTTGAGGGCTCAAGGGCTTAACATTAGCATGTGAGGATGGAAGTAAATCCTTACTTTTCTTGTCCTTGCATCTGAAGATATAGAACTACAAAATTATTCTTTTGAGAAGGTGGAGTATTTTGTGGTGCTCTTCGCAAAGTGAAAGTAAGATTGGGGAGGGTTGTATTTAAGGAAACTAATGCAACTGCTTTAATACACATGACACATATTGTGCAAAATAGCTACTCTGTTACTACATGGGCTTTTAAGCATCAGACGTTGTTTGTACCTTTTAAAGCAGGGGTCTCAAACATCTGGCCCGAGGGCCATTTGCGGCCAGCTGGATGATAGTTTGCAGCCTCCACCTTGCCTGCCCCCCGAAGCGCCCACGCGTCCTATGCTGGCAAGAGTCAAAAAAAGCCTTGCCTCACTCACCAGCTCTCTCCCAAGACAGCGCCTCTTGCACCCTCCATGCAGAACTGCAGCCTGCTCACCTGTCAGCAGGCAGTTCTGTATGGGGGGTGCAAGAGGTGCTGTCTTGGGGGAGAGCCAGCGAGCAAGGCGCGCTGCCAGCCCTTTTCCCTGAGTGCCTGAGCCGCCGCCACCGAGCGATGCCTGAGAGCGGAGCTCGCTCTTGGCCCGTCCTCAAAGAGTGCCTCCAAGCCACCAACAGCAGCTGCTGCCACCTCTTCCAGAGAAGCAGCTCTCTGGCTCTCTTTCTCCTCAGCACCCGGCGGTGCTTCCTCCTCGTCCTGCTTCAGCCGCCTCAGCTCTGGAGGCTGCCTGGGCTCGCCTTGCAAAGTTTGCTCCTCTGTCATGGTGGGGGTAGCTGCTGCTGCTGAGTGCGCCTTATTTTGAGGGGGACCCTCAGAGGAAGGTTGTCGGACCTCCGTGTGTGTGTTTGTGCTTGCGTACTTGCCCACGCGCACCTGTGGGGGACTGCCCTGCTCTGTTTAATTTCACGGGTACTGATGGGGGCTTTTCTCCTTTGGCAAGGCGATCTGTGAGGGTTTTTTTTAAAAAAAAATTATGTCATGCCCTCCTCCTCCCCCCCCCGGGCTAGGCGGTCGCCAGTGCTCCCTCCCTTCTCCGCTTCTTCATCCTGCTGGTGGTGGTGGTGGTAGTGAAGAGGAAGCCGGGGTGGGGGGTCGTGGCCGGTGACAAGGGCTTGTGTGCCCCTCCTCCTCCTCCTCAGAGCCCCAGCAGGGCTAAGGAAACTCCTGGGCGGCTTCCTCGGGCTCTTGCTCCGCTTGGCAGAAAATCGGATGTGGCCCAGCCTCGCCTAGACTCTGCCTCCAGCGGCCCCAGGTAAATTGAGTTTGAGACCCCTGTTTTAAAGCAAATTACAGAGTGTTTGACAAGAAGAGCATTCCTTGTCTCATATTTTTACCTAGAGGTAAAGAATCTTTCAGAGGGCTGAATACTGCTTACTGATCTTATCTATTTCAGTATGATAAATCAATGAAAACAAAAAACTAGGTGAGTGTTTCTCACATCTCTACTAGAAACACAGAGCAGGAAGGCTCAGGTCTGTAGGCCATGCCTTGCTCACAGCACTGTACTGATATTCCTATGTAGTCTGCCACATATTTTGCAACCTAATGCCCTTGGGGATTCATATACAATTTACCTGGTTTTGCATAACTGTTTGATCAAGTTCAGTGACTGAAGTGAATCATGAATGCCTACACATAAAAGCAAAAACTGACCTAACTGTGAAAACTTCTTTCCCCTTTTTCTTAAGAACTGTAAATCAGTGCCCCATTCAGATTAAGAACATGACATGCTGCCCTTCTTGGCTTTGTAAGATGTTTACATAGCTAAATATGACTGTTCATGCAATATCAAGACACTGTTTGATCCCTGACTGGCTGGACTTTGTAGCCACAAGTAACCAAGAGGGACAAAAAGGGTCAGTTAATAGGCACCAATTCTCATTCTTCCCCTTCTTTTAAAGGTCTTGTAGATATAATTTTAAAGCCCCCACATTTTTCTGCATTGCAAATGCCCATAAAGATTCAGGGCAGGGCTAAGTTTAATCATACTAACTTGCTTAAACATTTATAGGATGACCAAGGGCCACAAGAAAAAGTTGTAGCATTATTAATACTTCTAAGGGCAAATAAAGATCAAATAGTGCTGGAGATAGAAAACACAATTTATTTTGAACGTTGACATAAGAGTGTTGATGAGCCACGTCCACCCACTGTTTCAAAAACCACAGGGAGAAAGCAAGCAAATATCTTTGTCCCTTAAGGGATGAATACTATTTTCATAAATTAAACAAGATAGAACAAACTTCGTGCCATACAATCAAATTCCATGTTACCAGCAGGATTTCCTGACTTGATAGATGACCTGAACATGTAGCAGTCCCAATGATATATTAATATACCTACTCCCTCTTCTGCAATAAATTTTCCTATCAGGAACACAAGATCAGACAAGCAATAAGATATACTGTAAAACTACATCACAGATGTATGAAACATCTTTATCAAAATGTCAAACCTGGCAATGGGTCCCAACTATTGCTAGACAACTATCCCTACACACCATGTCAGAACTCCTCCTTTTTTTGTCTTTGATTTCAGGCAAAGCTTTCTTTACCATTTGGGGAGAAGAAAGGCACCAGTATTTTCAGGTGGGAAGCTAACTGAAGTTATTTTCAGGGCTTGGAGGCTTAGCATTATTATATGAGGCCTTCTTCAAAATACCAAGAGCCTTAGAAGCCCAAATAACAAGTATGCTGGAGACAGCCTTCTCCTGTACAGCTCCTAGGCCCTGGGACTGCACTCTCTTCCAAGTTACAATCAGTTTCCAATCTTTTAACAAGGAAGTTTAAAAACAAACAAACATCTTTTTAGATTGGTTTATAATGTCTAACCTACCCTGCAGCTTTTAATTTGTATCCTTTTTGTAAGACTAGATTTTTAAAATGTTTTTAAAAGGGCTTTACTGATTTTTATGGTGGGACAGGCTATTATTTCATCAAGATTTTTAGATAAATGTTGGCTTTATCAGTTTTTATTTCTTTTAGTAACTTTGCAAGCTGCCCTGAGTGCTATCTTTTAGTGGAAAGGTTGGGTATGAAAGAAAGAAAGAAAGAAAGAAAGAAAGAAAGAAAGAAAGAAAGAAAGAAAGAAAGAAAGAAAGAAAGAAAGAAAGAAAGAAAGAAAGAAAGAAAGAAAGAAAGAAAGATCCTTACTTTATGTGAGGAAAAGTGCAGGAAAAGTGATTAATTTGCCAATATCCTGAAATGGCTTAATAAGCTATTTCACAATATTAGCAAATTGAAAGAGGAAGGCTTGCTTTGGATCAATTCCAGCGATCTCACATGTTGGAACCGCACCAGAAAAATAAAAGCCCCTTGACAGGGGCCAGAAAAGTAGGTGGGAACATTCTGGGAGTGGGCTGGTGTGGTCTAGCAAAGGCTTTGTCTGATCACCATCTTTAACAGTGCACCATCCTGTCCCTGCAGTTCTCCAAACGCTGAGCTAAACAGCCCATGTAGTCACTCCCTTCAGTTTCTAAATAGACCCTTGGGCATGACAAAGGTGGCAAAAGCATCCTGCTCTGTTCCACTCTCGTGCCTAGTTGCTAGAAGCTGTAATATATTTGAGTACTGGCTGGTGACAAATATGTCCACTTCATTTTCTCTCACTCTTCTTGAATGTTTAACTCATGCAAGGCATGTAAATGGCTCCAAAAATAAGTAAAATAAGACTTATAATAAAGTGACCCATTCTGGGCACAGAAAAACTGTCTTATACTGAGTCCATGCAGATCATTATTGTCAATCCTGACTGCCAATGTCTCTCCAAGGTTTCAGGCAGGATCCTTTCCTAAACCTGTCTGAAAACCTCTGGTATCATCCAGTCCTCTGTATTAACCAGGTCCAATCCTGCTTAGTAGTCAAAATCAGACAAGAGAGGAGTTCACATGTAGCCAAGAAAAAAGAGCCCGAGGTGTGACAGCAGAGGTGGGAGTTACCTTGATTCTCTAAGACTGACAGTGAAATCCAAAGTATGTCCCATTAGGTTTCTCAGGTTCATTTACAGGATCCATATGATGTGTCATTAATCATACTACTAGAGTTGAATGTGGGGTGTGTTTCTTTTTTTAGAATAAGTAAATCTACCCGCCTAGAGTGGTCGCAAGACCAGACAGGCAAGAGATAAATAAATAAATAGATAGATAGATAGATAGATAGATAGATAGATAGATAGATAGATAGATAGATAGATAGATAGATAGATAGATAGATAGATAGATAGATAGATAGATAGATAGATAGATAGATAGATAGATAGATAGATAGATAGATAGATAGATAGATAGATAGATAGATAGATAGATAGAAAAATATCTACTTCTGCTTCATTGACTATGCGAAAGCCTTTGACTGTGTGGACCACAGCAAACTATGGCAAGTTCTTGAAGAAATGGGAGTGCCTGACCACTTTATCTGTCTCCTGAGAAACCTATATGTGGGACAGGAAGCAACAGTTAGAACTGGTCATGGAACAACTGAGTGGTTCAAAATTGGGAAAGGAGTACGGCAAGGCTGCATATTGTCCCCCAGCTTGTTTAACTTATATGCAGAATACATCATGCGGAAGGCTGGACTGGAAGAAACCCAAGCCGGAATTAAGATTGCCGGAAGAAATATCAACAACCTCCGATATGCAGATGATACCACTCTGATGGCAGAAAGTGAGGAGGAATTAAAGAACCTTGTAATGAGAGTGAAAGAGGAGAGTGCAAAAAACGGTCTGAAACTCAACATCAAAAAAACTAAGATCATGGCCACTGGTCCCATCACCTCCTGGGAAATAGAAGGGGAAGATATGGAGGCAGTGTCAAATTTTATCTTCCTGGGCTCCATGATCACTGCAGATGGAGACAGCAGCCCTGAAATTAAAAGGCGCCTTCTTCTTGGGAGGAAAGCGATGACAAATCTTGACAGCATCTTGAAAAGCAGAGACATCACCTTGCCAACAAAAGTCCGAATAGTCAAAGCTATGGTTTTTCCTGTCGTGATGTATGGAAGTGAGAGCTGGACCATAAAGAAAGCAGACCGCCGAAGAATTGATGCCTTTGAATTGTGGTGCTGGAGGAGACTCTTGAGAATCCCCTGGACTGCAAGGAGAACAAACCTATCAGTTCTAAAGGAAATCAACCCTGAATGCTCACTTGAAGGACAGATCCTGAAGCTGAGGCTCCAGTACTTTGGCCATCTCATGAGAAGAAAAGAGTCCTTGGAAAAAACCTTGATGTTAGGAAGGTGTGATGGCAAGAGGAGAAGGGGACGACCGAGGATGAGATGGCTGGACAGTGTCTGCGAAGCAACCAACATGAACCTGACACAACTCCGGGAGGCAGTAGAAGACAGGAGGGCCTGGCGTGCTCTGGTCCATGGGGTCACGAAGAGTCGGACACGACTAAACGACTAAACACAGATAGATAGTCATGGGGCCAGAGGTATGATCCAGATCATGATTATATTGTGTGGATTTAGTCTTTTGTCATTAAAATAATTCTAATATAGATGTTAGCCTCTTCCCAATGCCACAGTTGCACAACCATTCTTCACATTGGAAAAAAATAGATTCTGTTAACACCAAAAGCCCAATGTGTCTCACATTTGTTGGAAATGGAAAATAGGTTTTAATTTTAAGGTTCTTGGCTCCTCTGGCAAGGACCTGAAAAGAGAGAAACAGTTGGAGAGAACCCACACATGCAAGCAATTTGCAAATAGAGGTAAGAAGTTTTTTGGAGAAAAGAAATGAAAGACGAAACAGAGAGCCTTGCAAGGCAGAGTGCTGTCAGACAGTGACTGAAATAACGCAGCTCAAAGTTTACAAAGGTTCATACAGACTTTATAGAGGTCTTCATCAAAACAATGGAATAGTGACACTATCACTCCCAGAATGACAGGTTTTTATTTATTTATTATTTATTTATTTATTTACAATATTTTTTAGCCGCACCATTGCCAGTGGCTTCTCAGTCTCTTGGTAAGCATGCTTGTTTAAAGTTACATAAAGTTATATATACATTTTTAAATACGTAGTTATGTTGCAGTAGATGGCGTCAGATAATGTCCTTGGTTCTGCCCCAATCATGTTCGGACAAATGTACCCTTTGAGAATACAAAGGCATACAGTTATGTATCCTTTGCCTTCTATTGCTGACCTAGCCCTTATCTTTAGGTGGTTTTTACTTCCCCTGTTGTCTTAGCAAGTTCACACATGCTCGTTAGACCTTGTGTTTGTTCTCTTTGGCTAACCAGCAGTGAATTTTTCCAAAGCATATACTAAACCTTATTGTTTCTTGAGATAATGCTTTGTGGGTGAGCTAATTCTAAGCTTCTAAAGTTAGGCTACCTAGACATTTGCATTCTAGGTAATAAATGGTTGCTTAGAAGAAGAGAAAATGATCAGTATACTGTATAATATGTCTAACAGTGCAATATATACACAAGCAACTTGCTGACAGATATTTGTTAGAGTCTTTGCTGTTTCATTGCAAGCATATAGCAAAACTCCCAGGAAGGTCTTCTTAAATCATATATAAAAATTTAATGCAAAGCAATGTGGCCTCAAATCCACATTCTTACTAAGAGAGGCGACTGAATATCATATCAGTCAACTGCTTCTCTTTGGCAGCCCTGGAGAACTTCATAACTGCACCATCAAGGGCTGAATGCCATTAGCATATCCTATTGAGCACATAAAGATCATAAATTAGAGAGATAATCTGATAATTTACTATTAGCTAGTGATTGAAGTTTTCCTGCCTTTATTAAGTCAATGTAGTACCAAATTAAAATGAGTAAGCAGAATTCAATGTTCTTTAATCAGATTTCTTGAGAATAATTATGGATTTTTGTCACATCATTAGAAATTGATATACAGCAGAATCTTAAAATCACATCAAGTCCAATTTGGCAATGAGTAAAAACCACTATATCTTTAAAACTCACACAACAGCTTGCTTACAGGAAGCAATTCTACGCATGCTTATTAGAAACCAAATCCTATTGTGTTCAATTTTGCTTTTTCCTAGCATGTTCAGAAGAACAGCAACTACAATTTACTTAAATATGTGTAAAGTGTTATTACTCCTGCCTTTTATTGGCAATTGGTATTTCAAACACAAAATTCTCTTTCTCTCCAGCACCGCTCTTTCTTAATCACAGGAAACATAAAACTGGAAGGATCCTCACAGGTGATGTGCTGTTCCTTAAAGCATTGGTCCCCAACCTTGGGCCTCCAGATGTTCTTAGACTTCAACTCCCAGAAATCCTGGCCAGCAGAGGTGGTGGTGAAGGCTTCTGGAAGTTGTAGTCCAAGAACATCTGGAGGCCCAAGGTTGGGGGCCAGTGCCTTAAAGCACTTAAAGCAATCAATCAATCAATCACTCAATCAATCAATCAATCAATAAAAATTAAAGGACTGGGGTGTATATTTAAAAAGTACCTCTCCGATATCTGACTTAAGTGTTGTATCCAGGGCTTTCCCCCCTCTTATTCATACAAATTAATGTAATAGCGAAGATGATGCTATTTGAAAATTCCAAGATTCCTCTGGATGTGCAGAACTTCTCATGCTGTTCTTGGATCCACAGGGAACTTTGAATTTATTTATTTATTCGATTTATATACTGTCCTAACACTACTTTGGGGCAGTTTACAGATTAAAACTAAAACCTCATTTTTTAAAAAAATGCTTCTTTAGTTGAAGAACACATTTATGGATTTATGAAGGGGTTGCCTCTGGTGCCCCAGGTGGGCTGTCAGATCTTGCTCAGCATCCTCTGGCCTGGCTGGCAGATGTGGAGATTATCGGACTGCAGGTAGGCACTTGGACCCATCAGCCTGCCCAGGGAAAGGAGAAAGCTGAAAGCATTGAGGAGAAGAGAAAACCTTGAAAAAGAGGTGTGGACTGGGATCTGTGAGCAGCAGCTGGGGACCATAAAGGTAGATGAGATGGTGGGTGGGATAGGGGCAAAGGAAAATGATGCAGGGGTTTGGGTCGAGGAGGCCTGGAGCAACGCACTAGAAGGGCCCATGCCAGCCTTCCTGGAAGAGGACCTTTTTGGATATACTCTCAGGCGCAACCCCTAGACCCGGATCCTAGTGGCGTTCTGTGCACCCCAAAGGACAGAAGGGGCTCCTAGTGTGGACTGAGACCGTTGACATCTGCTGCCACACTCGGGCCACCTGTAAAGACCACTTCAACTGCCTGGACAACAGGACCAGACCTGAACCTCCACAGAAAAGAGGAGCTGGAGACACCACCAGGAGCAGGAGCATCTGCAGCACTTACTGGAGGAGTCAGCAAAATCCAAGGGCTACCGTTCTCCCCCTCTTTGTGGGGTGCAGACAGGGATAAGGCAGTCATGGGAACTCTCGGCTGCTCTGTAGTTTTTGTTCATTCCTCCCTCATCAAAGACAAAGAGAAAGCCCTGGTGATACCAGACTCTTGGGTGGGACTCGGGACTGAAGCTCAGCGGCTGAGGCAAACTCAGTTGCACAGACAAGGGAGGGGTTGTTCTGGTTGTGAATGCTTCTGTATCCCCTGACCCCGTGGAGTTCAACAGTGGAGTTGCCACCACCTTCCAGCCTGAAGCCCATGGATATATAGACTGAGAGGGGTTGTCTGCTTCTCTGACAGTGGTGCTCACAGGATTCAACAATGTTTTAACTGATGCTTGAGGATGAGTCACAGAAATATTTGAATACAAAACCAGAATACAGAATAATAACAGAATATTACGCTTCAAGATTCTTTGTCTTTGCTTCATCAGAAGTGCATTCTAGTCATAGCTCTTTTTCTGCAGGTGGGCTACAGTTTAGCTTTTCACTCCCAGTTTCAAATACATTGGTGCCCTGCTTAACGACAAATCCACTTGATGACAATGTTTTTGCGATCGCAATTGCGATGTTTTAATGGGCTTTTTTTGCTTCCTGACGATCGGTTCCCTGCTTCGGGAACCAATTCTTCGCATTACGATGATCAAAACAGCTGATCGTCGGGTTTTCAAAATGGCCACTGGCTGCTCAAAATGGCTCCCCGCTGTTTTTTAAGAGGCATTTTTCGCTGCACAGGCACCCGAAAATGGCCGCCCTATGGAGGATCTTCGCTGGACAAGCAGGTATTTCGCCCATTGGAACGCATTGAGCGGTTTTCAATGCGTTTCAATTGGCTTTTTTATTTCACTTGACGAAGATTTCGCTCTACAGCAATTTCGCTGGAATGGATTATCCTCGTCAAGCGAGGCACCACTGCAGTTACATTAAGCAACTACAGAATCAATTCCAGAGGTAGATGGCTTGACATACAAAATGGTCTCTGTTAGATTTAAACCTTATTTCCATAGATATGTAAATATTTTTATCGGTTTTAAAATGCGAGTGTGTTCCGTACAATGACAAATCATCCTTACACAGATATAAAATTACAGACCAGTCGCGCTGCTGTACCATTTGGCTTGGAGGGAAATAC
The DNA here is from genome assembly GCF_051106095.1 of Pogona vitticeps. Taxonomy (NCBI): domain Eukaryota; kingdom Metazoa; phylum Chordata; class Lepidosauria; order Squamata; family Agamidae; genus Pogona; species Pogona vitticeps. The sequence continues at coordinate 16,009,954 of NC_135787.1, read as the reverse complement.
GATAAAGCAGTGGAGAAAATTAGAAAGCTGTATTGGTCTTTTTTAAATGGGTTTCCTGACAAGCACTGAAATATTCATTAGAAACTGATGATATCATTTCACTAGGAATCCTTTCCTCTTCCTCAGTCTCTTTTTCAAAATATATTATTTCCAAACTTGGTTGCTGTTTCATTTCAGTTTCTGGGCAGTATAGAAATAACCTTCATGACAAATAGAATAGCTTTAACAATGCAGATGCCGAAGTGCTAACATGAGGCATTTGAGTTTCCCTGTAAATTTGACCATGTATTTCACTGTGGGAATCTAGTAATTTGCTTCAGCCTGAAAAGCCCTGTCATGTTCTGATACTTATAGATAACAATCTGGTTGAAAAGAACCTGTTGCTCACCAAAACTGTTTTCTGTTGCTAGCTGTTTGATCTTCTGAAATTTTTTGTAGTGTTCTGGATTCTCATTCCTAGGCACAGTTAAGTCCTTGTAAAACATGCCTCAGGCTTTAAAAGCAACACCCTTTTAGGTTCCTTGATTGTTATTTTGAGATTAATAAAACAGCTAATTTGGTTCGGGCAATGCATACTGGTCCAGATGTTGCTGGATTGGTGACCATCCACCTCGGTCATCCTGAGGGTGGAGTCTGGAATGACATGCTTTCCCCATTACTAAGGTGAATATAGATGGCTGGAGAGATCAGTGGTTTAGGTTTCTGGCAGTGGAGGCAGAATTTGGGAGTTTGAGTCCCTCCTGTGCCTTCTGGGAGAGAAGTCAACCTGTGTAGTTATGTGTGCGCTTATCCTAGTAAGTTTTGTGAACTGTGTGAAAGAGGTGTTTAGGAAGAAATCAGCTGTACTGCACATTACTTCCAAAGCTCTATCAGCTTCTTCTAGCTAGTATGTGAACCAAGAGGTATATTTTAATGCTCTAGTGTAAGGTAAAGGTTCCCCTTGACATTTTTAACCCAGTCGTGTCCAACTCTAGGGGGCGGTGCTCATCCCGTTTTCAAGCCGTAGAGCCAGCGCCTGTCCGAAGACAATTTCCGTTGTCACATGGCCAGCGTGATTAGGGAACACCGTTTTACCTTCCCACCGAGGTGGTACCTATTTATCTACTCGCATTTGCATGCTTTCGAACTGCTAGGTTGGCGAGGAGCTGGGATAAAGCGATGGGAGCTCACTCCATTGCATGGATCCGATCTTACGACTGCTGGTCTTCTGACCCTGCAGCACAGGCTTCTGCGGTTTAGCCCACAGTGCCACCACGTCCCCCTCCTCTAGTGTACTCCCCCCCCAACTACCTTATTGGTTTGTCTTGAAGGGACGTGACTTGGGCCAACTGCAGGTACAAATAATATATAGATGCTTGCTCTATATATTATATGGATGGAAGTGGAGTTATTTTAGATTCATTAAATCCCAGGCTGCTCCTAAATCCCAGGCTGTCCCATTTCAGAGTCTACCACCTGCAGAAATATTGCCGGACATACTTCCCTACAGGAGAAGCTTTCTGCAGGGGTAGTTAGAGCCCCCCCCCCAGGCCTTTCATACATCAAGAACACAGCAACTGGCTGCTTATGAGAACAGATACCGATGCACCTCCTCTTTTGGAGTCCACAAACAAATAAGCAGCTGTCAACATTTTGAACAAGTTGCATGATTTTACTGTTTCCTCCAAAGATCCTATATTATCTTTGCAGATTCTGGATGGATAGTTTCTAGTCTTAGTCTGTGATGGGAAATAACACACTACCAGGACAAGCCATAACAAGTTTTCATTTTTTTTTCTTTGAATGCCTTAAGGTAATTACTCATAAAGCAGGGGGCAATGTCAGTGGGTTTGACAAAGAAATGCCCCCAAACCCTTAAAAAATGAAAAGAGGATTAAGTTGAAGTCCATTTCCAGTTTTTGAACAATGGCATTTTGCGATGCTAATGAGTGCAAGGGAGATCCTTTGACCCACTTAAAAGCAGAACCACCACTTCTAAGGGGTGCAGTTCGCCCTCTCTCTTTTTTTGCTAGAAAAATAAGCTCTTTGGGGAGGGCTGAGGACTGCAAAAACACAGTGGGGAGTAACACATTGGCCACAGGAAGACACTTTATCAACTCCTGACTTAATAGGAAACAGAGCTAGTATATAATCAGTAATTTTCAAGATCTCTTGAAAGGTTATGAGCACTGGCTCACGAAGGCTTCCTTTTCAGGGTAAGCAAAAGAATGTCCATACAGGCCTCAACTCAGAAGGAGGCACTTAACAAGGAATCAATTCAGACATTTTCAGACACTACAGCAAATCAATCTGATAGCAAGAGAAATACAGCAAGCATCTCCTGCACAGAAAGTAACTCTTCCAATGGCTTAATACTCCATTTTGCTTACACAGAGTAAAGGACAGCAATTTTACCAACAGGTAGCTCATTTTCTCTGATGTCCTGTCTCCATAAAACAATTTCTGACGGCTTCAGCCTTCATGGAAATTTAAACGTAGCATTCAAGACTGATCTGACAACAGACTTATTTGACTTGGGAATTTTTGCCCATTGGCTGGAATTCTGCTGAAAGTAGGCAGATTGTAACTCTCCTCCACATATATAGTTCTGCCTGAGCTCTGCCCAGCTTGCCTTAGGATAGGCAGAGATAGCTGCTGGGAAGAATAGGGCTTCCCTTTGGTAACCCCTATGAAATCTTGGTTTAGCCCAAAGGGGGTAGGGCTAAGAAAGAGCAGGGCTGTGAGAAAGAGATATGAATCTGAAAGAGTGGGAGAAATGAAGAGGCCAGAGCTACTGTTGCCACGCAAACGGAAAAGCCTTTGCCAACTTGGTCTAGGTATAATTCCTATGTTTGTTTTGGAGGGGTGAATCCACAAAGTGAATTCATAAATTGCATACAACTGAATAGATATTTTATTTTAGGGGTTTGAAGAACTAATTCTTCTATGTATTGGACACCCAACCCTGTCAAGGAAGATGTCTGATCTTCTTATCTGAATTTGCATTCAGAGGGATATTTGAACTTTGCAATTCTACAAGCAACTTTGAAAGGTTCATCAATAGACATCTAAGTAAGCGAATAGTCCCATAGAACTTTAAAGTGTTACATAGTCACACAAGAAGATACTGGAAGCTTAGTAAATGGTGAACTTTTTATTTAATGGGATATTGTATGAGTGGTTTTTGCAAATTGGATTTCACCCATAGTATCTCATAAACTGCACTGACAGTACCATCACTGACTTTAAAGCAAAACAAATCAGGACCTTTGAATTGCCTGTTATACACGCCTTTAGTCTTGTAACAAATGCCATAAAACTATGACTCCAAGGGAAAACATACTATTACGCAGATTACTTGTCAATAAAGCAAAGAGAGGCAGTTTACTTGGTTCTGTAGTCTAAATTAGGAAGAAGATTATTTCCATCACAAAGCATTGAGTGTAAGAAGTACTCTTCCGCAAGTGCCATTAAATTGATAATAAGAGAACAATTTGCTACTTCCTTAAAAAAAAGCAAAAAAAAACCCAAGAATTAAAACGAACACTATCTCCCAATTTAGCCTAAAGGGTTTAATTTGCAGCATCTTAAAGTAGATTAAAGTATAAAATATTCCAACATACATATTTTAGAAGATGGGTTCAGGTAAGAAAAAATTAAATTTTTACCATCTCCGCTTAAACATCCTTCTCTTTTTGCAGTATATCCACTACACTCAAAGAATGTACCTACATATTTATGTCGCTAGCATTTGCATCTAGAGTATTAAGAACTGTGCATATATTGACAAACACATACAAAAATAGTGTGTCATTCAAAAATATATTTGTACTTGCAAATATGATTGCATCTGGATTCTTTTTGTGTCCTGACAGAACTACCTGTACCTATCAGTGACAGTGCATAAATGGAATCTTGAGGCTAGCATGCATACAATGACATGCTTGTTGTGTTATCAAAGTGCTTCTATACACAGAGATAAGGGTGGGAGAGATGGAAATAATGTGAACAAACTGAAAGCTGCTATAAACTGTGCTTACAGCAATTTCTGGACATGCCCCACTTTCAACCAGATTTTAGGAAGTACTGTACAGAATGAGGAGTGAGGATATTAGCTTACTCCTTGATGGGGGGGCACAAGCCAAGGCTTTTTTCCATGGCCCACAGCATGTAGAACTATAATGTACAGTTCTTTAGACCCAACAGAATAGGTTTTACATTCCATTTTAGTTATGCAGCAATCGTTAGATCTCAGTGTCTCTTTACACTATCTGTATTTACACTATGTGTGTATTTGTGAATATGATCTGGAAGTTGAGTCATGGCAACTGGACTTAATGAAGTCCAGTTGCCATGAGTCAACTTCCAGATAACCTCACCTGGATGACTGATAATCTTCACAGATAGATCTGTGAAGATCTATCTGTGAAGATTGTATTAGTGTATTAATGTATTTAGGTAAAGTTAAAGGTTCCCCTTGACATTTAGTCCAGTCATGTCTGACTCTAGGGCGCAGTGCTCATCCCTGTCTCCAAGCCATAGAGCCAGCATTTTGTCCGAAGACAGTTTCGGTGGTCACATGGCCAGCGCGACTAGACATGGAACGCTGTTACCTTCCCACTGAGGTGGTACCTATTTATCTACTCGCATTTGCATGCTTTCGAACTGCTAGGTTGGCAAGGAGCTGGAACAAAGCGATGGGAGCTCACTCCGTCGCGTGGATTCGATCTTACGACTGCTGGCCTTCTGACCCTGCAGCACACAAAGGCTTCTGCGGTTTAGCCCCTATTTACACTACTACAAATTATAAAGAAGGGGTAACTAGCACAGAGGAGACCCAGGTTCTAATCTGTGCATATCCACAAAACTCCATGGATAACCTTGAGCCACTCACTCACCATTTTCCAGATTAACCTACTTGAATTAGGTTGCTGTGAGAAGACAAGAGGGCAGAGGGGAAAAACTAGCCATATGCTATCCTGAATTCTTTGGAATGAGGAAAAGTGAAATAAACAATGAAGGGCAGAAAGTTACAACCTTTTTGTTTCTACTCTTCTTATTCTAAAGATTTAAAAAAGTCAGTTGAATTTTTTTTAATGCTTCCATTGGAACCAGCCAGAAATAAAAGAGACATACTTCTTCTTCATAGTCATCTAAACACAGCTGGCTTTTGATTTCCTGAGTACAGCAGAAGTGGCGAAGACACTTTCAAAGTAGAGCAGGAACGCATTCATCTAAATCTGCGAGGGGACCTGTCAGTAAAATCATGCATATCTCTTGAAGCTAGCAGTCTACCAGTGACACCTTAACAGAAGACAAGCATATGCACTGCATTGTTATTAAAGGGGTGTTAGTCACACTGTAACATCTCCAGAGACACTTAAGGACAGAGCTTTATTGCTGATGCACTCAACTCCTGTCCTATTATTTCTATGCAAATATGTCGGAGGAAATCAGCATCAGACCAGAAACCTCTTGCTGCAGCGATGGCATGACAATCATTTATCTGCATCCAGCACCAAGAGGTGCAAAATGGTGCTGCTTAATGATAGAGACTTAAACTAATATGCAGAATCACCTCCACAAGAGCAAGGGAATATTAAAGATTCTATCTCGCTGACAGCTTTTCATCAAGGTTTCAGAGAGTACGAGAAATTGGAGGCTAATCCACACAGTGTATCACTGGATACTGTCATTTTCCCACTCTACAGTTGCCTTGCAGAGTTGACTTGAAGAGTAATTACTGCTGAGATAAGCCCTTTTCTGGAATACATGCAATTAATTCTCTCCGTAAAAAAAGGAGGGGAGAGGAATCTGACACTTTAATAATGTTTAAGTACACCTAATCTATTTCTTTTCTACTCAGATGTTTCCTAAATATGAGGGAGAAAAAAGATTTGAAAGTACTTATAACTGTCTCTTCTTATGTAAATCATCTACCGACCTGTAATATTCCATCATAAAATAGCCCACGTGAAATAAGATCAAAACTCATAATAAAATGCAGAACAAGTAAGGAATTATCATAAGGATGAATACACAATATGATTTCCTGGTGTATAACTATTACTCCTGTCAGAGATTATCATGCCATTAAAGATTCAAGGGCATGGAAGTTAATTCAATTTATAAAAGGTATTTTGAACTAAATTAAAATTACTTCTCCACATCTATCTATTTTGCTATGAAGGGTATGAACTTGCATACTTTTCTTTAAAAAGTAAAACAATTTTTATTTTATTTTCTAAAATGATAGGGAAGTAGCAGTATAGCTAGCATAAATGAGTACAGCCTCATTTGTTAGTATTAGCATGAAATCCAGATGAAACTTGAAAAGGACCTAATTATTTTGAAAAAATCCAAGTTAATGTTACAACATAATATGTTATAACTTTGATGACAGCCAACCATAGTATGTGGAATAGGCATAAACTCATAAAGTGCTTCAAATTTTAAAAATTACCTTAGAGCACATTGGAAAGTTGGTCAGGGAGAGAGATAGAATAAGCCTGGGATGACTATCTTTTTTTACCCTTGTGGTGAGAAACTTCTGCTGCATATCTAATACTCATTATTTCAGAGAAAATGCCAAGTTAAAAGATGTTAATGCCTAAGATTAAACCCAGAACCTTGAGGTCTACCACATGCATTCCATCAGCTTGTCCTAAACTATTAAGCCCCCTATCTGAAACAGCTGTAGTGTATGCAATGCATAGCTTCTCAGAAGCAGTTTTCTGATTTTCTCATTTCCTCCAGTCAGGGTGAGGGCACTGGTTTTGATGACCCATAAAAGAAGAGGTGTTGTATCTCACTGGATAGCAGATGCTCACCCTCCCCCCCCCAAAAAAAGTTCACTCGTTAAACCATGATAGCAACAGAAGAGTTCTATGCTTTGATGTGGTCTTTAGCCGTGAGTGAAATGTGAGTTTAGGTGCATGCAGATAGGCTGGAAGAAGTTCTATGGCAGCTCTTGTAGTTCTCCAGCCCTCTGAAACTCCTACATATAAAATCAAGGGACCCTGCTGAAATGGATGGGGCATGCCAAGGTGTCTCAATGGTTAGCATACCGGACAAGGACTCAAAAGATGTGGGTTCAAATCCCCACTCAGTCATTATCCTTGCTGGGTAATCTTGTCAGCTTCACCTGCTTCACAGGTTTGCTGTGAGAAGGAGGAGAACAATGTACAATGTCATGAACCCGTTGGAGGAAAGGACGTATAAAATGGATTAGCCAAGATGGCTGAGAGCCAGGTGACAGCAGGTTAGCTGAAACTGTGCTGAATCCAACAATTCTCCCAGATGAGGAATGTTGCAGATTGCTGGATTATTCAGTGAGTTAAGTATCTTGCCTGTGGAGCCTGGGGCTAGGAGCTCAATTCACCATTATGCATCCCAGAACAGCCAGCCTGTCTGGCCTTGGACAAATTGCACAATCCCAGGATGGCCCCAGAGGAAGGGAATGACAAACCACCTCTGATTATGTAGAAAACCCTGGAAATGGTCACTGTAAATCAGAATTGACTTGACAGCACAGATGTTGAAAATAGACATGATTGCCCTCGCCTAAGCTTAATATGCTGGTACAACAACATCCTCCTGGGGCTGGAGGAGGTTTGTGTCTGGCATAATTCAGTTCTTCCTTTTCCTTGCATCTTTTTCAGCTCCTTCTGGCTCTTCTGGTGACTGATCTTGGTCAGCAAATTTGTTGAGCAGGCAGATCTTCTCCAGCAAATCACTGAGATCAGCCAGCACAATGGGGCTCAACCAGCAAATGGATTTAAGAGGCTTCTATTCATTATGAACCCAATATAGCTGCCCCCTCTTTGAGTTAAAATTGCACTGCCTATCTACCAAGTAATATTCCAAATAAATGAGCAAGGCTGCATCCACTGACAGGAGATTCTGATTTTAATTCAGTGATTCCTGTGGTGTATCTCTGGCTGCTTTAATACTTCCTGTAGCATCCACTGAACATTTAGAATTTACTTGGATGGGGTGTAATGCTTCCATAATTTTATTCCATACTACCAATCCAGTCTGACTGTTCAAGAACTCCAGAGAATAATCTGGGATGGAAATAGTTCCAGGAGTCACATAGGCATCCTTCAGTCTCAAAAGACTATGGTAACATGCTGTGAATCGAGGAGTGTCCTCTCCAGAGCATGAAGCCCGGGTAAGGTAATGTGGAGGATAGGCTGTTACCCAAGCAGCAGATCCCCCCTCTCCACATTGCTGAAATGATGCAATGGAAAGGCAAGAGCCAATACAACTGGTTCCAGCAATATCGCAGGAGAAGTTCCAGGAGTGGAGACAAAGGAATTATTTGCATTGCCAGGGTTGCCTGTATTGCCCCAAACAATGGTAGAATGGAACTCTAGACATGTTCTATGTTGTGTCTTCTACCTAGATTGATGAGGACACATGAGAGGGGGAACCATGATGAAGGAACTCTGTCCCCAGGAAAATCATGGATAGAGTCTTGTTGGACTTCCAGCATGCTGGTGAAACTGCATTATTCTTTATGACTTTCAGTTTTTAAGGCTGGCTCTCCCATTTGTTCATAATCTGGTCTTAAATGATGGCTATTTATATCTATTTTATTGTACCTCACTTTGGGATCCCTTTATATAGGCAGAAAGGAAAATTGCTTCCAGTATATTTCTTGCTCTTGTACAAAATACACATGTTGTCCTGTTGCTGTCTTGACACAAGAAACAATGATGCAGAGTCTAAAGAGAGGAACTGTATGGTTGTTGTGGTTTATTCGGGCCCCCTGGCCGTGTTCTTCAGAACACAGCCAAAGAGCCCGAAAAACCCACAACAACCATTAGATCTTGGCCGTGAAAGCCTTCGCGAATATAGAGGAACTGTAGCTTGGCAGTTGGATGCATGTTTGGAAGGCACCCTGCAAAAGGTCTTAAGCTCAGTCTTGACAATGCTAGTTAAAGGGATCAGGTAGAAGATGTTGGGGAAACCCTTTATTATTAGATTTTTACCCCGCCCCGAGTAGGCATTGTCTAGGGGGGGCGGGGTAAAAATCTAATAAATAAATAAATAAATATTTCTTTCTCCTGGGAGACCACATCCAGTTAGACAATATTAAACTAGATGGCAACTTATTTGAGCTGATGTATGGCAGTTCATGAACTGTGCCACGATAATGGCTTCTAACTACATCCCAAGGGCATGTTTGTTACATAATGTTAAGGAGTAGCCCCCATGAAGTGATCTGAACAAACTCCATATCGGTTGGAATCCTGCTGATGTTTGGCTAACGCTGCATAACTTGCTGTGGATAATTGCAGCTAATTGATTAGATGCCAAGGCATATCTCCGCATATGTCTTGTGACACAACCCAGATGCACCCTGACATCTTGTCAATTTGATGCAATTAGCTATGGGAAATCTACATGAGCACCACTAGGATTCCAGTCATTGGTTCATTATCTCAGTATGATTCACTAACTTCATTACTTTACCCAAAGAAACATCAGCTACATGTATCTACGAAGAGGCGCAAAACACATACTTCTTACAAAACTATTTATTTTATTCAAAAGCCATGGGTTAGGGCACAGTTTTCTGACAATCATAAATATAAAAGTTCTTTCAACTTTTAAATGCTTCAAAATGTCGAGCATGTTTGTTATTTTGGGTCACTTAGAAAAGTGACGTATGTTGCAATAATCTCGTGAGAGCTTTCTGATATTTTCCCATCCAAATTCAAGGTCCTTATGCTGCCATTCAAAGTCATGAATGTCCGACAGCCAGATACAGGACAAAAACCTGGTATGTGATCTCCCTTGCTCAGACCTCAGCTATGGATTACTTGCTCATAGTCTCTATCATCTACGGGGTATAAACTGACACTAGCTACTTAGAACTTCTTAGTACCTTTCCACTTCATGGAACTCATTTTCCACACATCTGCATTCTTGTGTTTTTTTCAAAAAGAGGTTTTTTTTAAAAAAAGAACTGTCTTATCTTCTTTTCCTTATTTAAAAACTGATACCATTTTCCTTTTTTAAAAAAGGAAGCATCAATAAGAAACACAATTAACAGAAAGCAAAATTATTACAATAGCAACAAAAACCACTAACAGCTAAGCAGTTTTCTGGATGCCTAACCATCTCTTTTCCTACTTCCTTTAATAAACTGTGTACTGTTATCATCTCTTCCTTGCTGTTGCGCTAACAATGCATTGCTTTCATCTTTAATTTTCATATACATATTTTGAGAACTTTATGGTTGAAGCACAGCCTATATGTAATACACAAATAAGCTCAAAAATAGTATCCCTCCTTTCCCTTCCCATCCTGTATTCCTCCTGTGTCAAATCTTGAATATAGAATGTAAGCTTGAGGTAATTTTCCTGCTACTTATCTTCACAGGACACGCTAGGACTGTTTTTGGCTAAAGGACAGTGGTATAAATGCTTTAAACGAAGAAACCAACAAAAACAAAGTCATTGCTTAATTATGAAGCTCCAACAACATGCTTTCATGGCCTTCTCAAAAAATTGCATTTTTTCTTCCAAATGGAGAAATGCTAAAAGTATGCAAGCTACATTGTGGCAACAGGGTATAATTCTGCAGTGGCAGGCTTTAAAGGTAATACAGTACATGCTTCTCACAAGACTCATCTTATTTCGCTATTTGACCAATACACAAAAGCTTGACACCCTCTATATTCCATTTTATCACTCCATAATTGCATAATACCTCCTTGATGTAGCCATATCTGAAAACACAGTTAATGAACGTTTATTGCAGACACTTTGAAAAACATATCTTTCTATTCTTGGAAACAATGTCTTCCATGCAAATAATGCTTATCCTTCTTAATGTATAAAATACTGGCATGAAAACAAAAGATAGATGCCATACAGAGAAAATCCAAGCAGCCAGTTAAGTGTGTTCTTCATCACAAACATCAATCAACAATGATGGTTGGGAAGCAACAACCATGCAAACAGATGTCACTTCTGCAAGTGTGCAAAAGGATTTTCTTCCTGTTAGATACAGTCTCTCACATGAGACACAGCACAAAGCCACAACACTCTAGAGCAACTTTTGGAGGGACATGTGCATTACAACTGGGAGGAGCAACTTCATTAGAACAGCCAACCAATCAGATAAGTCTGCTAAGAGGAAAAGATAAGCTGCTTGAGTGTGGAGAAAGAGGCAGGGAGAGGCTTTCCTGGCCCTACCTTTAAAAGTCTGAAGGTGGCTATGTAGATCCACAAGGCTGCAGCCATCATCAGACAAGCTAATGTTAATTCCTGGATGGTCACCACAGAGGTCTCAATATGCTCTATCTAGGCCAAGCCATGAACCCACTTATCAACTATGCAAATTGCACAGTCATCGTTGTAGTGCCAAAACCCAGAAAAAAGCAACTTTTGTGGAGCACAACTCCAGAATCATTCAAACAACATGGCGTGCAGACTGAGGATCTGGGGAGCTAAAGCAAGCCAAGGTTACTTGTGTAGCGCCTGATACGATTCCTCATTTCCATGTCCACTTTCAAGTGAAGTGATTCCCAAACTTCGTTCTCCAGATGTTCTTGAGCTACAACTCCCAGAAATCCTCGCCAGCACAGCTAATGATGAAGGCGTCTGGGAGTTTTAGTCTAAGAACATCTGGGGGACCAAGGATGGGAACCACTGTTCTAATGCCTAAAAGTAATGGTTTTGCTAGGGCAACCCACCCTCTTCTACTGGCCAACACTTTCAAAACTCCCCTGGGTTTGCATTTGGAGCAGACCTAAATCTGTACTAAAATACGCCTAGGATTCCATTCATTGTTGCTGAAGAAAGAACCACTGCACATGCTCATGTTTCAGCACATGACTCAGCACATTAACACATGAAGTCATGAGCAGAGTTAATCACAGAGGTTTTACTAACAATCAAGCACATAGTGTCCAGTGTTCTAAGCTATAAGCTTTTCCTGCAGAAAATACCACCGATCTGACTCAGCATTTGTTCAAAATGGTAGACTGAGCTAAATATATTAATCTGTTCTTTTTATATATATGTAAAGTACTCATTGCAATAAAATATTGTGAGCTAGAAGTGGGATCAGACAAATGTGTTTCATGGGGAACCGGAAAGAATACGTCGCCAAATGTTGATGATTAATTCTGTCGCTGAAAAGCTTCGCTAACAGTAAATCACTGGGGACACATATTCCGTTCCTTCCTTTTGCCATGCAAAACCCACACAGAGCTATGGCTTGTCTCTCAAGCTTAATTAATGTGCCTTTGATGCTGCAACACAACCGTCAACACAACCTTGGAAAACAAACAACTACTCTACATGAGACTGGGTTTGCATTCTCTCAGAGTCTGACAAAATATGCCTAAATCGGAAAGGAATGATTAAAATGACTCCATGTCATCCAGCAGCAGACCAAGCATTCCACTTATTTCCTTCCTTGCTTGCTTGCTTAATTTATTTATTTAAAGTGATTTCTTAGGTGGAGTAAATTCCAAAAAGAAATAAGTATTGCCTCATGCTTACCAGCTCTTCACGGAGTTGAGAAATGAGCTCATCTCTCTCTTTCAGCTGCAGCTTCAGCGACGAGCATTCATCTTTCATTATATCCTATAAAAACATCAAAAGAGATGTTATAATAGACTTAGAGCTTTTCCTTTGCTCCTGACAAGAAAAGGCAGCTTCACACAGTGCGAGATAATTGCATCCCAGTAATGAAACTCAATGCCCCTCTGTCATGTGTGATATTTTTAATAACATATTCTAAGTCTGCAGTGTAAACAACCTAATGCATCCAAAGATATTATACACACAGAAATGTGGAACAGCTCCCTGTGTGTTAAGTCCATTTTGTTAGTGTCTGATTCTTTTAAGCTTTTTATTGAAGTTCCTGTCAGGCATCTCTTTATTTCAGTGAAGGAACAGATGGCCGTAAAATTTCATAGTACCGTTCAGTCAGAACAGCATTGCAGAAATTTCTCTTCAGATGCATTACTGGGGATTTTTTAAAAAGAAAGAAAGAAAGAAAGAAAAATCAGACTTTAGATGGGGAAAAGTAAGCAGTACCGCAAGCAGAAATCCAGCAGACATAAAGGAAACAACTCTTCCATGAATGGAAATAAGTTAGCATGACAGTCAACAATATTGCTACAAAGTCAAATGTAGTGACCTGTGGGTGAGTTTGGCGCTCTTTTAAATGAGAGTGAAACCACGCATGTTACACACAGGCTGGATTTGACCAGAAGCATGAAATTAAAGTGAGAGAAAAAGAAAATGTTTCCGCTGGAAACCAAAACAGGAGTCTTCACTATTAGAGCATATCTAGACTCTAAACTGTGGGATGAGCACCATGGCCCTAGAGTCAGACACGACTGGACTAAATGTCAAGGGGAACCTTTACCTTAGACTATATTTATTTATTTATTTATTTATTTATTTATTTATTTATTTATTTATTTATTTATTTATTTCCCGCCCATCTGGTCTGGTCAACCACTCTGGGCGGCTTCCAATAAGGTGTATACGATAAAACATAAGGATTTTAAAAACAGTCCATAACACATACAATAATAAAACAAATAATAAATGAAAGAAAAATAAAGAAAGAATTAAATAATGACAGGAGGGAAGGCCTGAACACACAACCATGTTTTTAGTTGACTCTTAAAAGTGCCCAGCGTAGGGGCCGCACAAATCACCGGAGGAAGGTTATTCCAGAGGAGAGGAGCCACCGCCGAGAAGGCCCAGTTTCGTGTCCTTTCCTTCCAGGCCTCCCTCGGCGTTAGGCTCCTCAGCCTCACCTCACTATAAACTTAAGTGAGCCCATGTGGTTTTAAGAGTGCTGGACTATAACTCAGGAGACCTAGGTTCAAATTCGCAAATTCATTGCGTGGCCTTGGGCCAGTCACAGTAGCTCAACCTGACCAACTTCAGAGGGCTTTTTTCAAGATAACGTCGGGGAGGGAGAGCCACACACATCTATCTCCTAGAGGTTACTGATGAAGAATGAGGACATAAATGCAACTAATACATACATAAAATAAAATAAACTTAAAACCACTGCAATGATCACCTCCTCGCTCCAGGGGACATTCGGAAACTGCAGTAGTATTAGGTGACTCCACACTAAGGGCTTAGAAATACAATGCAAGCGGGAATAGCAGTAAAATATTACAGTACAGAGAATGCCCCTGTTCGGGATTCTGGAAATCAGCCATGCCTTTTGCTGGGTTATTACATTCCTCTTTCCATATTTTACTCTCAGCACTCGATGGCAACTGAGCATGCTCGATTCCCAATGACTTGTTTTCCATTGCTCACCACTTTTTTCACATCTCTCCTACAGGCTTTCCTGTATTTCTGGAAAAATTGAAGTTTCTCCTGCCCTTCTGATCCCTTTTTGTGTGTGTTTTATTAGCTCTGTTTTTGCCACATAATTGGTTCTTAGAAAATGAGTTTGCTATATGTGTATACACTATTTCTGTGGACATGGGCCACCTGAATATCCATACTTAAAGAATGAGTTCACAATTGTACATAGGATTGTGGTTTCTGCCCTACTCCATCCCTCCTGATGTGCAGGAAGATGGAAATCACCAAACACCCAAAACATTAGATAAACTGTATTTCTCAACACCTTTCAAGAACATCTGGGAATCTAAGGTTGAGAACCACTGATCTAGACGGGCAGTTGTAGCTCACCCATATTGATCATAATAACTGCATACCATCAAGTTGATACTGACTTATGATAACCTTTCCAAAATTTTCTAGGTAGAGTACTGAAATGGTTTCCCATTACCTTTTTCCAGGGACACTTTGGACCTGTTGTTCCCCCCAAAACCATAAAGGCTTCCTTTTCTACAACACGTGAGAGGTTATGAATTGCACTCCCTTAGGTAAAAGTAAAAATATTATTTTTAAACTGGCTTTTAAACTACATTGGACATTTAAGCTGGACTCTTCCCTAACTTTTAATACAGTATTTTTAAGCATGTATCTAAAGATTTTTAATGGTTTTATATGATTATTTTAAAGAAGTCTATACTTCATGGTTTTTTTATCTGAATAATTTATCATGCTTTTTAATTTGTATTTTAAATATTATAAGCTGCCTTGAGGATCTTTATGGGAGAAAGGTGGCATAGAAGTGATATTAATAAATGAATTAAATGAATGAATGAATAAAGAAATACACATCACTGTGGAGTACCAAACCCCTGACCTCTAGCTCAACGGACAGGTACCCAATTCACAAAACTATGTAGCCAAAACAAGATTAGACCACTGTAATGCACTCTACGTGGGGTTACCTTTGAAGTTGACACGGAAACACCAAGTGGTGCAAAATGTGGCGGCCAGACTCCTTAATGGAGCGAGAAAATACCACAATATTTCTCCTATTTTGGCCGCGCTGCATTGGCTGCCCATTTGGTTCCGCGTTGAATTCAAAGTCTTGATGCTTACGTATAAAGCCCTAAATGGTTTAGGGCCTCGATACTTTATGGAACGCTTACTCCCACCAAGCTCTACCCGTGTCACTCATGTGAGTCAGGAAGTGAGGCTGAGGAGCCTGACGCCGAGGGAGGCTCGGAAGGAAAAAACAAGAAACTGGGCCTTCTCAGTGGTGGCTCCTCGCCTCTGGAACAATATGCCTCCAGAGATTTGCGTGGCTCCCTCACTGGGTACTTTAAAAAACCAATCAAAAACATGGATGTTTAAGTAGGCCTTCCCTCCAGTTAATTCCTGATTCTCTCCCCTCCTTTCTTTATTGTGATTAATTTTTGTATGTTCTCCATCTTGTAGAATTGTCTAATTGTGTAACAATTCCTTTTTTATAATTATTCACATATTTAGTGTTGTAAGCCGCCTAGAGTGGTCGCAATGACCAGATAGGCAGGATATAAATAGAATAAATAAAATAATAAATAAATAAATAAAACATCTGTACTGTAAAAATAAACAGATGTCTATCTTACAAAACTTTGCAGAGCAGACATGTACCTGGAGTATGAAATATATACAATTAGTAAACTATGCACTGCAATTAGCTATCCAAACCAGAGAATTAGAGCAAGAAGAAAATACAAGGCTAGAGATGGTATGTGATTTTTTATATAATTGTCCTCCAATGGAAGGCTATTCAATTCAGCTTGCTGTCTACCATTAGAGCCACATTCCTGGCCACGCCTCATAAACATGCAAGGATCTTTTCAGACATCAAATATACAATAGTTGAATAAATGCCTAAATCACAGAACTTTTTGCTGTAATGACAGGACTGGTAGGCAAGGTTACATTTTTATGCACACTTTCTGAAGAGGAATTTTCTGGACCTACTGTGTAAGTACAAAGGCTAGGACCGCTCATTTGATAATTAGAAATAACCAGAAACAACAATCAACGGGAATTCATGGACAAGTCATTATAATTACAGGAAGTACTTGTTCAAGTAGAAGAAGAAGAAAAAAGAGAACATCCACACATCTCCAGTGTAATCCCTCATCATCTTTATTGTTAACACAAGTTTTAGAAAATTGTGCCACAACACAGATTTACAATAGCTGAATTATAATCAACAAGGATGGTAATACTCATATTAAACACTGTGTGACACATTCTAAAGGTCTGAGTTACTTTGGCAAACGAGGGATCTGAAACCTGTAGCTTCCAGCAAAAAATAAACCAAGGAAAAGCACCCTCTTTTCTTTATGCAGCAAAAGATTTTTATGAACTTTTTTGGTGGGAGGGAGTAAAGAAACTTTGCATGGTTTCTTGGATGTTTCGTGGTCATTCTCCCCCACCCACGAAAGAAACAGCAACCCATACAAAATTATTATAACTCCTACACAAAATAGCATCTTTTTCTGCTCTTTCTTGCGTCTGTCTGGCTGTTAAGATCATCTAGAGAGGCCTTTCTCTCGTCCCACCATGCTCACAGTTGCATTTCATGGGGACACAGTAAGGGGCCTTCTCTGTTGTGGCTCCCAGACTCTGGAACTGCCTCCCACAGGAGGTCAGGCTGGCCCCACCTTTGCTGTCTTTCCAAAAGCAGACAAAGACCTTTCTCTTCAGAAAGGTTTTCTTTTTAGGGATTGGCTATTAGAGAAGGTTTTAAATGGAGTTTTATGCCTTGCTATTTTGAACCTGGTTTTGGTGTTGCTTCTGTTTACCATTATTTATTGTGATTTTTAAAAATTATTTCTATGTGTACTGTTCTTAGCCTTTAAATATTGTATTTTAATTATGTAAGCTACCCTGGATTTTTTTAAGGAGAAAGGCAGGGTGAAATATTTTAAATAAATAAATAAATCTTTCCTGCACAAGGTGCCTTGAAAGTGACATTGAGCTGCACAGAATTTAGATGTTTCTAACAAAGAGAGAAAGAGAGAGAGAGAGAGAGAGAACAAGAATAAATATAAACACATGGGAGGTCTTGTTTTCGTGGGAAGCTTTGAAATCTCAATATGCGGGGTAAAGTCCAGCAAGACGTCTTTGCACAGTAAGACTTGGAAAATAGCCAGGAATGAGCATTCATTACATCGCTAGTGCAAACACTGCTCTATTTATTTTTTTTACTCCTCCTCCCACAGGACCATCACATGCACAAAACTAGGATCTCTCTCGCTTTGCTGCTGACAATCCATCTCCATATTTTTGCAGCACTTATTGCCATGAAATCTGCAAATGAAGCAATGAGGCAGAGATACCTCAAGCCATAGTGATGCACCAGACGCCATAGTTGCTGCTGACTATCTGGTCCCTCCTGCACTCATCTTGTTATGCCTATTTACTCGAATAATGCTCACTGAATACCATACAACGTATGGATGACATGGGCTTAAATCCAGTTTCTAGTTTTTACTATGGTTGCTGTTGTTATGTGCTGTCAAACTGTCTCCAATTTATGGTGAGAGCTCTCCAAAATGTCCTGTCCTCAACAGCCCTGCTTAGTGCATGTCAACCCAAGCCTGTGGTTTCCTTTAGGGAGTCAATCCATCTTTTTTTTTTTAATATAACAAAATACAATGGTGCCTCGCATAACGAGTGCACCGTTTAACGATGAATCCACATACCGATGCGGATTTTGCGATCGCTAATGCGATCGCATACCGATGTTTCTTCGCATAGCGAGGGGGAACAGCTGTTCGGCGGTGGCCGGAACACCCAAAATGGCTGCTGGAAACCCAAAATGGCCACCGGAACCACCCAAAATGGCCGCCGGAACCACCCAAAATGGCCGCCGGAACCACCCAAAATGGCCGCCGGAACACCCAAAATGGCCACCGGAACATGGGGGGACGTCGAAAAAGGGTGAGTTTTGGGCCCATTTGGAACGCATTAAACATTTTTTAAAATCCGTATAGCGATGTTTCCCCATAGCGAAGGTTAATCCGGAATGGATTAACCTTGCTATGCGGGGCACCACTGTATAACAAAAACATAAATGACAGAATCAAAGCTCAAATATAAAGTGTAACCCACCACCATCGGGAATAGCAATTTATAGACAGATATAGATATAAATATAACTTTACAGTGTCTAGTGTGGCTGAGAAGACCAATTCAAGAGTGACAATCCCTTCCACACTGAATACAAATACGATCTGTCCCCTGTCCAGCACCCTGATTTTGCTGGTTTCAGGTCTGCCAAATTGAATTGGCCTTCTCAGTCACACTAGTTGTTGTTCCAAGTCCTCTATTCAGAGCACATTACCATAGTCTCATGAGATTGAAGGATGCCTAATCTAATGTAATCCAGCCTAACTGCAAGGGTGGAAGATGGAGATAATGCAGAGGGATGGGACACAATGAATAAAACACAAATTTGATCTCATCCAGTATCTGATCGAAGAGGGAACCAAAACTAGAAAAGCAATAGCAGGTTTTGATTGCTCACCTCTGAGAGTATTTAAAAACATACACATATGACTGTGTGATTTTCAAAATGTTAATAAAATCTAAGTTAAAAAATAATAATCCAGCAGTGCTAAAGAATGAACTTGATTTCAGAACAACTTAAAACGAATGTCGCCAACAAACCGCAACAGGAAAGCAACAGAGGAAGCACATAATAAGAGGAGCAGAGGCAGTAGATAGAAGAATTATCGGCACAGATTACAAAACAGTAACATCTCTGTCAAAAAAGCAGCAGCAATGCACAAGACTTCCTTGATCTACATATATCTTGAAAGGGCTAAAAGTAGCAAATGCTAGGAAACCTGGGGTGAAGACCAGGTCAGCGTTTCAAGGCTTGCTGGTTCTGGACCATTACTGTCAAATACATCACAATTTGTTACAGAAGCTTTTAAGGTGAAGGGGAAAAGAAAGACATAAGCAAACAGGTTTCATGTTAAGGAGAGAGGAAAAACTGTTGGGCTTTGGGAATTCTATGAGGTAATCATAGAACGAGGCTCAAACCCTTTTCTTTCAAGTTAGCCACATTTGGAGAGATATAATGACAGCACCCTGGTAATTTAAAGTCCTTTAAATTTCACATGCAAACAACCGTATGTTGCTTACACCATAATTTCCAAGAAGTGTAAACAGATCTAACTTGTTTCTATCTGTAATACCTTTACCACAATTTGTTGCCAAAATACTACTATGAATTTAGAATATTCTTTTAAAGAATAGATTTGTTAGATGTTCTGAATATAGAATGTTCACCAGACTGTTTACTAAATTTGTGTAGTCCCTGCTGTCAAGAACAGATTTTGTTACACTAGAGTTGTTAAAATAAAAAGTATCATGGATTCTCTAAAAAAAAAATTGTGTCCCATTGCATTTATTCCCACTGGGTGTTAAAGACCCAGAATGACAAAGATAACCAGAGGATTTTGTGCTGAATTTATACAACTACTGTTTCTTGCTACGTGACAGTGGCCAAAATCCTCTTAGCATAGTATGTTGCAAGTAAAGTAAGCCTGTTTCAATCAGTGGAACTCAAAGGTTATTCAACAAATCCCCACTGATTCAATGGCCTACTTTAGTGTAACTTGCTACACTAAGCAGCAGGACTTTGGCCAATAAATTGCCTTGTCAAATTAATGCAGATTCCAACAAACATTTTAATACCCATCTAACCAATAAAACTATTATGCAGACCCACCAGATTCATTTGAGCTCATAATTCCATTACTGGCCTTGGTTTGGGGATGGAGACATGTTGGATCCTTCCACAAGACCAAACATTTGTGCACAGCACACAGATGCTAATGTTTTGGATGGCCACTTCAAAAATTTTCTGAGACTGCAAGATATGTCAATCCAAAAACTAATACTTCCAAGCTCTGATCACAAACACAAGTCAACAGGCAACATTTGACTTCTCTAATTACAATCTAAGATTGTAATTGTAAAATACTGTAGCATAAATCCAGCATAACAATAGTGAAAATTCCCACTCTTTTTATGCTGGGTTACATCATTGCTGAAGCCATTTCAGGAAAAAATGTTATTGGATACCACCGTGAAAACAGACCTGAAGGATGCTTGTGGCCCATGGGTCACATATTGCCCGCTCCTGTCATACACTAATGGTGAACTCGGGTGCTGAATGACACAGCCAGAATAGATCTATTAAGTGTTGTAGGGAAGTCTTTTTGAGTTCCAGTGGAAGAAAGACAACTAAAGGGAACAAAGTAAGTGGGGGAAAGCCCAAGGAAGAATAAAAATGCTCAGTGGCCACAGGAGGTATCTATGGGAAGCGGAGGTCAAAAAGGCACGGAACTGCTCCATCCTTTTGTACATACTGCATATGCTCAGCAGTCAAGATGGCCTATAGGATACCCTCTTGTGCTCACTACCATTCGCACCTATTGAAAAAGCTGTGAGAATTGCTTTCTTTTGGGGTGATAAGTGGTGAACTGATAAAAGAAAGAGTCAGCTTCTGCGATTTTTGTGACTTCTGCCATTGGCATTGTCAACATTCAGGCTGTCCTTTGCCATGTAAAGCTTGTCATCCTTTTTGATTCTGACAATACAAGCATGACTTGATTTGATTTGTAATCCTGCATCGAGCAGGGGATTGGACTTGATGGCCTTGTAGACCCCTTCCAACAGCACTACTTTATGATTCTATGATTTTCTCGCATTTTGAAATGAGGGTACAGAAGCACAATATCCCTCATTTATAAACCAAGGTTTGTTTGTTGTTATTGTTTTGAATAATTTAAATTATTTATTGTGCTCTTAGCTGGAAGTACTGGCTGGATACATCATAGTTTAGGTATCTGGCTGTGTAGTCAGAGTTTGAGAGTTTGTTCCCCACTGTGTATCTCTGAAAAGTCAGCCTGTATAGCCTAGGGCAAGTTGTACAGTCCCAAGATGCCCCCAGAAGGGGGGAATGGCAAATCACTTCTGAGTACTGTCTACCTTGAAAAGAGTCACTATAAATCAGAATTGACTTGATGGCACACAATCATCATTATTATCACCAGCAGCCGCCGCCACAGCAAATGAAAGTGATAGTGATAGAGAATATTCATTTGCCACAAAAAGCTGCACAATTTCTCTTACATATTGCCATCAATAGTGACTTCTCAGTATTATAGGAACCAATAGTGACTTCTCAATATTATAGGAACCAAAGATTGGAAACACTGCACGTTTGTTTTAAAGTTCAAAGTTGTTGACACAAATATTGTTTGGAACTGTTCCCAGTTTGTCCCAGCTCCCACCAACCCAGCGGTTTGAAAGCATGCAAATGCGAGTAGATAAATAGGGACCACCTTGGTGGGAAGGTAACAGCGTTCCGTGTCTAAGTCACACTGGCCATGTGACCACGGAAGATTGTTTTCGGACAAATGCTGGCTCTATGGCTTGGAAACGGGGATGAGCACCGCCCCCTAGAATCGAACACAACTGGACAAAAGTTGTCAAGGAGAACCTTTACCTACCTCTCTTCACCATTCTTTAAAAGGTCTTACTGTATCCTAAATGGAATCATCTGGTTCTGTCTCCCAACTTATCCTCAGGGAGGTTAGGCTAATAGTTCACCACTGGCTGAAAGTGATCAGTCATTCAGAGTCTGCTTTCACTAAAAGCAAGATTCTGTATAACACACCAGATGATTACAAACTGTCCATACTGATAGAATGTTCAGAAGAGTTTGTTACCCAACAGTTCCTTTACTGGGCAATGAAGGACTTCCGTTACTATTCTAGAGGTATTTCAGGATTTACTGAATCCAGAAATGGGGCACAAATAGTTACCCATATTTGAAATATTTAAGATATTTGTTTTTCTGAGCCCCATCAGCCCTGGCTTGTTTGGCAGACTGTCTTTCATCCATTCTTCGATCCATGAACTCACCATCAATAATTTCAAAAACAAAAGGGTTTACTGGAATAGCGAAAGGGGTAGCATTCAACAGAGCTATCTTCCTTGTTTGAAGGAAGATACTAACCTGACTGTTTTCTATTTTTCAGACTCCTAGAATTGCTTAACACCAAAGATCCAAGAGACAATCCTTGTTGAAGATTTTTATGATTAATTTTTTATTAAAAAATATATAGTTTCACAGAAAGTTTGTTTTTGCTCAAGCATAGCATAAAGAACATGTTCAAAAGAATACACAGCTAAATACAACAACTGACATAGGCATCCTTCAGTCTAGAGAGACTATGGTAACATGCTCTGAATCGAGGAGTGTCCTCTCCAGAGCGTGAAGCCCGGGTAAAGTAATATGGAGGATAAGCTGTTACCCAAGCAGCAGATCCCCCCTCTCCACATTGCTGAAATGGTCCAATGGAAAGGCAAGAGCCAGTACGACTGTTTCCAGCAACGTCGCAGGAGGTGGCAGAACGACACGAGCTGCCTTTGGGACTCTGGCTCCAGATTTTGCCTGGAGGTTAACTCCTGATGCCTTTTCCATGTGTGGATATAGCCACAAGGCAGTGGAGGTTTGAAATTGGAGTTTTCCTTCTCCTAGATGGGCTGCCTTCCATGGCTGACGAGCCCCACCTACCTGGCCTGCTCTTTAATAATGCGAAAGTATGATCTGACCCTTAAAAGTTTCCTGCCTCCCGGGCTTATACAAATCTAATTGGCTTTCCTATTTACCATATTAAGGCCAGAGATAGAATTTGAGAATTTCGCGAGCCGTTAGGTCCTGAGACACGCTCTTTTAAAGCAGAATGTCCCACCCCATAGGCCCCACCCCCAGGCCATCTGGTGAGGAGACAAAAAGAAAGCCCAGAAAAAAAAAACCTCAGCAAACATACCTGGCCTTCACCCTCAGCCCAGCTTCCTAGGAAAAAGGGTCCAGGGTCCTGGGACACGCTCTTTTAAAGCAGAAAGTCCCACCCTCTAGGCCCCACCCCCAGGCCATGTGGTGAGGAGACAAAAAGAAAGCCCAGAAAAAAAAAACTCAGCAAACCATCCATTCAAACATACCTGGCCTTCACCCTCAGCCCAGCTTACCAGGGAAAAACACAACAACTGATTTCCATTAAAATAACAAACACTAAACTGGGCTAAGGTGGGATAGTCCCACCTCCTTCTTTCCCTTACTTACATTCTCTTTCTCCTCCAAGCCACATACTCAAATAATCAATCCATCATCATGGATCTCAAATAGAACAAGAACAAGAATATCTCCCACATAACCCATTGTCCATTTTCTACATTACTCTGACCACCTTCTTCTTGACCATAAACCAATCAACTCAAAGAGCAGTAACAGTCCGTTCCACCCATAATTCTCATGAAGATGCAGGTGGTTTATTTCCATTCCAATTAAGAAATAATTTGTTGGGTCTTTGTTCCCTCTGCACCTCCCCATCCTTGTATGCTTATAGGATTCACGCTGGATCTGGCTGGCTGTAAATTAAGAAAAACAACCTCTCAGCCTTTCTCACATTCTCATGTCTTCCTTTCATTTTTAAAACCTAACAGGCTCCATTTTCTCTCTTTCACATTGACTAAAATTCCAATTTTCCTTTAATCCCATTCTCCTTCAATCTCATGACATGCCACTCCTTAAAAATACAAACATCCAGGGTTACAAACAAGCCTGCATTTCTGTCTACACAAAAGTTAGGTTACAAGATTTGGCCTTGTAATCTTATTTATGTTAATGTTATACAATGAAGGAAGGTGAGGAAGCTGAACACCTTCCATATGCGTTGCCTCCGACGGATTTTTGGCATCACCTGGCAGGACAAAGTTCCAAACAGAGCAGTCCTAGAACGAGCTGGAATTTTCAGCACGAACACATTACTGAAACAGCGACGTCTACGTTGGCTCGGGCACGTCGTGAGAATGGCTGATGGTCGGATTCCAAAGGATCTCCTCTATGGAGAATTAGTGCAGGGAAAGCGCCCCAGAGGGAGACCACAACTGCGATACAAGGACATCTGCAAGCGAGATCTGAAGGCCTTAGGAATAGACCTCAACAGATGGGAAAACCTGACATCTGAGCGTTCAAAAGTCACAAAAGCAGCAAAACCAGGGAGCCGGACAGGGGACAGACTGGATTTGTCTTCAGTGTGGAAAGGACTGTCACTCTCGAATTGGCCTTCTCAGCCACACTAGGCGCTGTTCCAAGCCCTCCATACAGAGCACGCTACCATAGTCTTTCGAGGCTGAAGGATGCCTAACTAACTATACAATGAAATAATAACCAATGGCATTTTTAATTAAACAATCTAACTAGCAAAAAATGAAGTAGAAAAAAGTTCTAACAGCAGCATTTGAATATAGAACTATAGATTCGGTCCTGAGACTTGTCATTACGAGCCATCAAGTTGCTCCAACTTATGGTGACTCTATGAATTGGTGATCTTCAAAAGTCCTATTGTCAGTAGCTCTGCTCAGCTACGCAAGCTGGTTCTTCTCTTGGGAGGTATAGTAAGGATTTGAACTTTAGTTCTGCAGCCAGATAACATGCAGTATGTTACTTATGTTGTCCAGTGTAAGCTAAAGCAGGGGTCCCCAACTGTAGTTTCTAAGGCTGTACAGGCTGCCTCTTCTCCCAGAAGCCCCATTGAGGAAACTCCAACTCACTGAGCTATCTAGCCCACCCAAAACACTCACAATCTACTATAACATAAAATAAAATGGAATTAACCATGGGGACAAACGTGTTACTAGTTCTCACATTGAGAAAAACTGTCTCTCTTTTCTAAAGAAAAGAGGAAAGAAACACCCCACCTCCTCATTCATGAAATAATAGAACACATCAGATTACTGGTTCTATTGCACCTTTTCATATACAGTATTGGTTTAATACTCCACCTAACACTTGCTTCAACTTCAGGGCTGCTTAGGTCAAGAAAAATACAGATATTACCTTGTCAGCAGTGCTTTTCATCTAGCGGGTATTGATTCATGCCAAGAAGGCTTCTATTTAAAGTTAAGAGAGATCAGATCACCGGGTTTATCACATGATTTCCTGGACAATGTGCTCATCTTGATATCGTAGATGGCCCAGAGAATCCCATTAAAAATTTATGCAGTACAGTTTTTCTCTCTAATTATCTTGTTGCTAGCATTTCCTCCATGTTCCAAGACCACTTCAGAATATTTGTCCAGAGAAACTAACCTGAGGCATGCTTTTAGGTCCATTTCACTGGCAGCTGTGTTTACTACAAAGTAAACCACTATCCAAAGAGCTACATTAGTCATATCTTTATGTTTCTGCAAAGCCAGAGGAATTTCTAGCTTTTGCCTTTGATAAATAAATTTCTATCACACCTGACCAGCTCCATATAGAAAGTCTCTCAAATGCACACCTGGGAAGTTTGCAGCATAGAGGACCCTCCCTGTCCTTGACTAGTGTCCTAGAATCGTGCTTAGAATCCTGGACATAGAAATGTCAATGATTCCAAATGGAAGCCTCAATACGTCCTTCTAATAGTACACAACTTTCCATTGTTGAATTTTGTTTAGGATCAAGGGAGTCCCATAATTTGCACAGAATGTCTCTGCATAAAATTAGTGTCCTTTCTCTTTGCACAGCTAATTATGCATGTGAATGCACGTCAACACACACACAAGCAGAGAGAGAGCAAATACAGAATGACTGACTCATTAGAAAACACAATGTTTAGTTTGTGCAAAAATCATTCCTACCAATGTGAAAACTCACATAGAGACAAACAAATATCTCACCATCTTACAGACAAGGCAAACATTTTTATGGTTTGTTCTCACACATTTCTACTGGTAGGACAGGAATCAAAGCCACAAACAACAATGGCAGCAAAAGGACAAGTTCCTTGAACGCTGACCCTATGGTAGGAATCATTATGATTTATTTTGAGGTTGGACTGTAATGTAAAAGATATATGTGATGGCCATGCCATGGTGCAGTAGCCCCATCTGGATTTACTCTGGACTCTGCATGTCAACATAAAGGGAATGTTTGCTATATTTCATCTCTCTGCCACCTTGATATGCACAAATTCTTTCAGTAACATATAGTCATTTGTTTGCCATTCCATCAATACTGAAATAGGTACAGTATAAAGTTATAAAACATTTATGAAGTCTGACTACTCAAAGCCTGTGCAGTGAGGATCATATGAACGAATAATTAATCTACTTTGTCAGTGGAGGATGAGCTGTTTCAGAAGCAAGCTGAATTTGAGAGGTATTGCCTACATAATACAACTATACTGTGATGAACTGAAGGAGTATCTTTTTGGTCTTGTGCAAATCAGCCTGTTTCACAGGTGCTGTACCTTCTCAGTATACTCCAGAAAGCAGCAAAGCTTGCTGTGCGATTTCATAATTCTCTGAGTAAAGAGTTACGCAAACAATTAAATAACTTTTTACAAGAAGGAAGAAATAAAGAAACCATAGCCTAAATCCAATTGCTAGTAATTTATAATTACTAAATTTCTAATTACTAAATGATAAATCAAAACTTATGTAAATTCTTATGTAGTTTTAAGCCCATGACATCATTATCATCTAACAAAGGGGTGGGCAACATTCAGCCTCATAAATACATGTAGCTCTCCAGGGGCCAATATGCAGACTCACAGTAACTTTGCCCTGTCAGCACCCAAAATAATATTCTTGACAAAATATTGGCTCAAAACATGTATTTGTATCCTCTAGAGCAGTGGTGGTGAACCTATGGCACGTGTGCTGGCACGCGAAGCCCTTTCTTCTGGCATGCAACAAACCTTTTGAAGTGGCTGCAGCTGGGATTCCCCTTTCCCTACCTGTTCTGGGTCCTTTAACTTCCTGTCCGTCCCCATGATTCCCCCTTTAACTTCCTGTCCATCTCCACGATTCCCCCTGAAACTGCCACTTTCTGTCCTGGTTCTGGTCTTCCGGGCGGCACGGCAGCCACTAGTTTCTTCCCCAACCCCCTCATTTTGGGCACTTGAGCCGAAAAAGGTTTGCCTCCACTGCTCTAGAGGGTGGGGGATTTTGTCACTTTTTGAGGCCCTAGTAGTCCTGCCCCCTTCTGCTCTCCCTTAAAAAAAAAATTCCACTAGTTGGTACAAGAAAGTTGAAGGGGCTTCCCCAATGTATCTCTAACATCTGTTGTACATTGTAAACAAATTAAAAATAAATTATAATAGAAAGACTGCAATGTTAAGATAGAAACCAATATAATGGGGGGAAAAAGAAATGAGGTTTAGTTAGGGAAGGCCAGGATGAATATATTAAAAGGGATAGGGGAGAGAATCAAATATAATCCCAGTGATAGAGAGTTGCAACATAATAGGACAGAACAAAGAAATTTAGAGTGAAATTATAAGCTCAGCCACAAGATCTGTACTTGTATAGCCAGCATGGAGAACATGTAGCCCTCCAGATGTGGAAACTCCCATTCAGTGCCTGCGTGGTGCTAAGCTCTGTGGGCGCTGCAAGGCATTAGGGGGCTGGTAGAGGCACCTTGTATGAAGCATAATGGGCCGGAAGACTCTCCAGCCCCTAATGCTTTGCAGTGCCTGAAGAGCCAGCCACAATCTCCATCTTCATGAAACTTCATTGTGTCAGACAGAGCCTTTATTTCTCACCTTTAAGTTATTCAAAACACTTGAGGGGACTTTGTTTTTTGGACTACAGCTGACAGATTTCTGGCTTGGGGGGATGGCTGTAGACTTCTGGGCACTGTAGTCCAAAAAGTACAAAAAGTCCTATGTCTCCTTGTACTAGCCAAAAAGTAGGGGAGGCAAGAGGCTGGTTTTGTGCTCCATCTGATTCAATTTTTGGTCCGAAGAAAAATTTGCTTCACTTCATCTCGGAATGGAATTTAGCTGTTCTGTTTCCACCAGATCCCATACAAATGATGTCAGAATCAGGGTGATTTGATTCAGTTTGTGATTCGGCCAAATCCCAGTGTATGACCCTATTTGAAAGTAAGTACTGTACAAGATGTTTAAAATGTAGAAGATAAAGGAGGACGATACTGGACAGAATGGTGTAATATGAACTGAACAAGGAGGAGAAAATACAAAACAAATATGTTTTCACACACAACTGGTCCAGATAACAGATGAACGGTTAAATTCTGTAAAAGGCAGATGCTCTCGTGCAAGCGACCACTGTTGCATACATATAAGATAGAAAGCATCAAGAAATACTGTATATCTGTACCTTTTACATGAATATCAATTGTAGATTAATACCCAGAATCACGTTCAATTACAGATTTGACCATTAAACTAGCCTAAACCAACTAAAACAACTATAAGCGTGCCAGGTTAAATATATGCAGTCATTGACTTGAGTAGACAGGAACAGTAAATCAAATCCAGAAATCAGATATTTTCCATCCCCTTCACATTCAGAGTACCCTGCTAGTCAAGCCAGTTTGGCTGTAGTCTAAAAGACAGTTTAAGATAAGCTCTTTGGTGTGTCTCCTCTCTGATTATATTGCTTAGATGAAATTGGATTGCAGGATTAGAAGGAAAGAAATGTCTTTGATCTGTTTGAAGAAGGCATTTTCTGTTTTGAAGAATATCTCAGCTGTAGGTAACAACTATACAATAGAGGCCAGTGCCAGCTAAAATTCCAGTCAGAATACCTTCTGTCTTTTTATTCTGGGTTTGGTAATTTTATGCACTTTCCCACTGACTATATTATTTATGTAAGAATGCCTTTTCTCCCTCCAATGGCTTCCCCTTTTGAAATAATTTGGCACCACAGTGATATGAAATTTGGATATAATGCCCCAGGCTTGTTAGGTCAGTGGGCTGCACAGTTCTGTGTATGATGCTTACTATGTGCACGTTTTTCTACTCAGAAAAAAAAACAATGGAAAGAAAGGAATATGGGAAGCTGCCTTTTGCGAAAGGTCGCATTTTGACAAGGTATGTCTTCCCAAAGTTTCAGGCAGGATGTTTTCCTGACCCCACATTGAGATGCTGAGGGCTGAACCTAGAACCCTGCTGTACCACTGTACTGTTGTCCTTTCCCAATATTAAACAGATTTGACTCTGCTTCACCACCAAAATCATATGGAATTGTTGTGTACGACATTCAGTGTCTGGACTGATTCAAGCTCTTTTGCTGCTTGAGGCAGGAAGCAAATGGACACCTCACCCAACATTATTCCAGAGCCAAGGTGGCATCCCGCACTCTGCTATTCCTCCTTTTTCCTCACCTGCCAAAGGAAGGAGGAGTCAACAGTGCACTTATATTCCCTTCCCATCCTGCCTAAAAGGAAGGAGCATGGCTGCAGCTACATATGTCTGCTCTTTGAAAAAAAAATGGAGGCATCAGTGGTATTCCTGGCCCACTCCTTTAAAGAATAACAACACTGGAGTCCGAATGCAGAGATGCAGAGGCAAGAGCAGGGGCCAAGAACAGGAGCAGATGCAGGACCGCAGGGACTCTGAAGCAGCAAGGCAATCAGCACAACCAAAGACCTTTGTTGCTGAGGCCACATCTGGGAGGGAGAACCATTCCTTCAATAGGCGTTCCTTCCAGGCCTCCAGGTGAGCCTCATGAGTGGCCCAGCAGCTGCTGCACAGGCCAGGGCCTGAGCCTGCAAACACCAGGCCACTCCTGGCTCAGGTTGGCCCTGATCCTGCAGCTCCCAGGGCGGTAAGGGCCAGATCCTGACACTTGGCAGGTGAATGTGAATTTTCTTTTTTTAAAAAAAAATCCTTGATCTTTATTGTTTTTAAACTGTTAATTTGTTGAAACTGTTTGCCAAAACTTCCAAACCAGCAAGATTTTGCATCTTCTCACAAAAATGAAAGCCCAGTTTATTATTTTTCCTTTGCATAATAAATGCATATCCAGTGTTTTCTTTCTACCATTTAGTTTTTCTCAGAACATTAAGGGAGAAAGAGGTATTAGATGTTTAACCTTGTAAAAAATTTACTTGAATATGATTATTTTGCTTCTACTAGAGATATGTCAACATAACAGTATCAAATCTTCAGCCCTGGTATTTTCACATCTTCCTCCCAAAACGTTTGGCTTGATCCTCAGAGGAGAAAATTTCTCAGGTCTTTCCGATGGCTGAGAGCTTGCCATTAATCTAGGGTGCCAAGATATAAAAGTTGTGAAGTTAAATGAGCATTATGACGAGTGGAGGAGCGGATTTTCTTCATTATTTAATCTCGAGAAAATCACTGTTACCTCACCTTATTTTGGCAAATGGTAGGGAGCTTCTCCCTAAATAATGTGTTCCAAACATGCTACCACAGCACAGGCGTGGCGGTTTACACTTCACAGGGTCTGCTTTTATTCTCCTTCACTTTGCGAACTTTCAAGCGCTATTGTGTTGGTTCCTGTGTATATACATATAAGCAGGCACCTTATCAAGTCAGTCCTGTGAGCAACGTTAAGTTCTTATGGGTCTTCTCTATGTGTCTTCTCTTTGTTATTGTTTTAAGTTTTAAATCAATTGTTTAGTTCATGTATTATTTTTAATCCCATTATTGCTCTATTTATTTACAGCTGAAAAATATAAATTTGAAATAAAAGCAACCGTGTACAATTTATGGTGCAGTTTATGGAAATAGGCTGACAGTGGCTATGCAAATGAAAAAAAGGTTGGAAACCACTGATTTAAAGCAAAACTAAACAAAAAACAAAACAAAGGAGTAGGCCTGTTCAGTAGGTACATAGCTGGAACATATGAAATTACTCTGTCCGTAACAGTTGCTGTGATGAATCATCTTCCTTTGTATGTTTGTTACTGTTATTTAGAATGTTCTTAATTAAAAGACCTGGTTTCACATAATAATCTGATAAACTGCAAAGAGTTTTCTTGCTTCTCAGACTCTTTTGTTAGTTGATAATCTAGTATAATTATGAAAAAAAACGCATGGTTCTTTCTCTATCTCTTTTTTTAAAGAACTCAACACATTAAGAGACAATTTTTTTATGTCTCTGATATTTTCTTCCCTAATTCAGTGGTGGTTGCTAGGCTGCTGCCTCTTCAGCCATTTGAAACTTTTCAGTGTCATCGTTCATTCTCTGATACTGCTTTTCAAGTAGTATATTTAACGAGTCGATGTGTTTTAGAGAAGGTCTTTATATCTGTTGGCATAAAATGACTGTTTGTACGTCTGGAGGAAAAGCTGTGCAAAGCATCCACCTTCACACACACACACTTTTTACTGAACTTCCAGTTACTAATTAACATTTTCATTAGAATATTTGAGTCATGGATGATTTGCATTAGGATTTATTATCTGGGTAAACCTGACCTGCTTAAACCTTCAGCAGATATTACTGACAGCATGTGCTGTAATTACAGGAAGAGCTGTTTCTCTGACACATCAACACCTCTGTTGTAGTAAATCTTTTTCTTAAAAATTGTTACTACCCATTACCTTCCAGAATTATTAGATCTGATAAATCATGTATGTCTGGTTTCATGGTGTCCATCTTTTCAATTTGATCCTTGCTAATAACGTGTGCCCTTAGTCATACAGACTAATGAACATTTCCTTGTACTGTGTGATTAGTACTGTAATGTTTTCCAGGCATGTTTGTCAATGAGTTTGGCATATGAAGCAATTTCCTTCAGTAATAAAACTAATTAAAGTAGTCAGTCATCCACACATCACTCTTTACTGAATGATAATGAGCTCATTAATCCAACCACTCTCCATACCAAATTCACTATATGGACCTCTTGAAGAGGCTCTCTGTAGAGAACTCCTGGCCTGCAGAATTGGATAGTTACTTCAGAGAGATTAAAACATACACACACATGTATTACCTTTTATGGCTTTAAAAAACAGAGAAAGCAAGAAAGGGTTGCAGAACTTTGGAAATGAACCAATATGTTTGAAGCCTAGATTCTACACTTGATTTGAATGATATATTTTAAATGAACTAATGGGTGCGATCCTGTCACTTAACATAAGACAACCTATTACTTCTAGTCTTGATCTAGCCAACAATTAAAGAGTCTCTGTGGGATTTTCTGGGGTGTGCATGGTGCCTTGGGATGTGAGTGTGTGCCCCAAGAATCATAGTGGGTATTAAGTCATCTATTACGTCACAGGGTTGGCACCTCTGATAATGCTGCCCACAGCTCCATTTGGATACAAAATAATCATCTGCATAGGCTACACTACGAGATAATTAGGATCATGCTGAATCATAACAAAAAGAGCCAGAAAGATGCACCACAGCTCTTAAAGGGGCAGGATCTAAATAGAAACATATGTGGACACTGTCATTTGGTTCAAACCAAACTGGATGAGCAGCGATCCAATAAACAATCTATATACCAGTGTGGACAGGCTCTTTGTTTCACATGAAAATGAGCTAAGCAAGGACTTACAACCCTCTTTCTACCCCATGAACTTTAATCACATTAATCCATGCAAATAAAATCCAGTGTTCATATGGCACTTAAAAACAATCAAACCATGGCACAAGCACTTTCACAACCAATTATGGCTTGATTACTCTAGATGTTGCTTTCCCAGTTGTTTCACTAGTGCAAAACAGGGCAAAGTAGAGATACTCTTGGAATATACCCACATTTTCTGCTTTTACTGGTATGGGAACACTGGATGCAACCCTTATCTCTAGGCACAGAAGTCATTTAACATTATCTCTCAGAGCTATTTACAAACTAAGTTAATGCAATACCAGCATAATTAATCATTGTATCCTTTGATGTTCTGTTTGAACAAGATTAGGTACACAGCCTTCTCCAAATGAAAATGCTTAGTTTTTAAAAGGGGATCATTATATCCATTATATTCATTCCTGGATAAAAGCATACAATTTGGATTAAACATTGTTCCAACTCCATTCATTGAGAATCAAATATCAATTTATTATGAACTAGAAGAAAAAAGATTTTAAATATCAACATCTGTTAGTATCTGAATCGCACTAAAACTCCTATAGCAAAAGAATCATATGTTGGAACATTTTTAACCATTAAATCCAAGTGGCTATTATACGTAATTAACCATCATTAATGTGTCATCTACTACCTTTCACGTAAACTGTTCTAACTGAATAAGCAGAAAAAGCATCTCATTGTATTTGTTCTAAAAAGCAGGCTTCTTGAAAGAAAATAACATCAGATTCTTTAATATAATTCTTCAGGAGAGTTGCATTAAAAAAGACTGTTGAGTACAGGAGCCCTGTGGGCAATGGAAAAATCTCTAGGGGCTTTCTCAAAAAAAAAAAAAAAATCACACTTGAAAGCAGGCTTCCAAGCAGCCAGTGGCTAGTTTTTAACAACTGATTGCCTCTCCCCTGACAATTTGATAGAAAAGAAGGCAACGTAACTCCCTTGTTCCTGGTAATAGCACACCCCTAGAGAATTGATCCGGCAGTAGTTTACCCCTTTGTTCCTTCCATTATTCTCAGACAAAAGCTTTCTGCCAAGTACTCTTACCGTGAAAATGGGCGACCATGTTATTCCCAAGAGGCTTAGTGTGGAACAACAGTCTTAGCTTTCTTTTTTAAATCATTCACACAGTAGAGGGGGAGAGACTCTGGGACCCCACAGTAGAGTCAAACTACTACTGCAAAAACAACAAAAGTTTTGGCACTGCTTTTAAAGGATGTCTAGAAACCAGCTTGGCTCAAGACATTTTGCTTCGCAAGGTAGAAAAATATAAATGCCACTCCATGCATCCATCATCTTAGAACATCAGGGCTGCAAGAGATCCTAGGGATGATCAAGTCCAACTCCTGTCAAGGAGACATAGTGAGGAACTGAACTTCCAACCTCTGGCTCTGCAGC
The DNA here is from genome assembly GCF_051106095.1 of Pogona vitticeps. Classification (NCBI taxonomy): domain Eukaryota; kingdom Metazoa; phylum Chordata; class Lepidosauria; order Squamata; family Agamidae; genus Pogona; species Pogona vitticeps. The sequence goes on along the minus strand of NC_135787.1, from coordinate 15,975,826 downwards.
CAGATAACCTAAGCTGAGCTGTCCAACAGTGCTTGCTTGGACACTACCCTGGCTCTGGAGAGAGAAGTAAAGATAGGGCTGCCAGAGGGGAGGGGAAGGATAGAAGACATGCCACCAAGCCTGGCTTCTTTCATCTTGTCTCTACCAGCCCTCCCTAAAAGGGGCAGGTCCTGGAGTGAAGTTTTCCTCTCCCTTCTGCTTTCCAGAACCTGGACTTCCAGTGAAGTTGACTGCGGTCTCAAGTTGGCCAATGACAGCCAAAGGGTTAAAGTTATAACTCAGTCCTATCAGACTGTCGGGAAAAGGCAGGGGGCAGTGATGCTGTACCATTCTGAGCCAAGAAACTGAGCTGGAGTCCATGGAGTTATGGTTGGGGGACTTTGCGCCTCCCGATGTCACAGGGCAAACAAGCTATAAACTTACTTTTGCACTCTTCTCTTTCAACTCAGTAGCTTCAAGTCACTGCTATTTTCTGTCAAGAATGTGGTGTTATCTATGTATCTGAAATTATCCTTCACTTGAATCTAATCCAATTTCTAATCTTATATAGCATGTCTTTTATTTAAAAAAAACACCAATACAAAACAACAGCGTAGAACTGATAATTTACATTTTATCTGAGAGACATATCTCATCTTATTATGCCAAAATGTTTGTGTGTGTGTGAGGGGGGAATAATCCCAAATGCCATTCTTCATAATGTAACAAAGGAAGATACGAGACCCAGTTGGACTCTCAGGATCAGATTATTAAGGCAAAGGCATCTTTATTTCTCTTTCAACATCATCTCTCTAGTTTGCCTAAATCTTTCAGTGGAACAATTCTAAGATATCAGACACACAAACAAAGTCATCCTATTTCCCAAATGCAAACTAGTTTCCCAAATGCACATTGAGGCAAGAAAATGTTAAAATAAATAGTATTTACCTCTTAAGGGAGCTCTGTTTCCAGATATGGAATCAGGCCCTTGTCTAGTAAGGCCATCAGATCTCACTAAAATCATCTTTACCATTTCACATTATGGCACCTGCCAGTGACCAGTCATTCTCTCCTCTTCTTCTACCTCTCTGTCCTTATTTTATAAAATGTCATTTAAGGCAGTGCTTTTTGTATGTAGTGAAGCTGTCAGCTAACTTTGACTCCTCATATGTATGAAATTAAGTAGAACTGAAACATTATGTTCTCTATCATAAAAAACTGTCAGTCCACTGAAAGCACTGCTATTTTTCAGGATGGAGGAAAAGCAATGAAGATAGAACTCATAGACAGGAGAAGTATCCTATCTATCTTTTATATAATAATATAGCTAATATTTGTGTGTGTGTGTGTGTGTGTGTGTGTGTGTGTGTGTGTGTGTATCAAACTCATCAAGATGAGTTATTCTCATTGTAATTAATCTAGGTGAATAAAATCAATGATTAAAAAGAAATATATATTTCCAATTCATAAATTAAACAAGATTTTCATTTTTTTGTATTTGAAACACACTTTTTAAAAAGCCATATGTCGTTACAGTTTCAATTTCAAATGTATTATACCTATAAGATCGTATAACCTATAAATAGGAATAATTTTCTATTTCTGTATTGCCAACATTAAAGTCATGCAATTCTGCTGTAAAAATTTCTGTTTTCTTAATGTTCATCTGTGACCTTATAAATTCTATTTCTCTACTATGAGAAATAAATCCTATTTATGAGACAATGTGTTTATATAAATTTTCGTAAAACGTTTGTAAATTAGGTCCAATAGTTCTTCTACGGGGGCCTCAATTTTATAAAACTGCAGAGGTTTTGTATGGAGTTTATCTTTCCGTCTCCTCTAGTATTCATTTTGCTCCATACCAACACAAAAATCTGCAGTTCGCAAACTGGGGCTATGTGTCTAGAGATTAACTACAATATATGGAGATAAGAACAAATTTGATCAGTCCTATTTCCCAACTCTTAACTGAAGTTATTGTAGCAGGGGAATTGGGTCGCTGGCAGCAAAGCCAGAAACTGGGAGTTCAATTTTCCAGTGTGCCTCCCAAAAAAGCCAGCCTTGAACAACCTGCACAGTTCTAGGATGCCCAAAGAAGGCGGCACTGGTAAACCACTTCTGAGTACTTTATGCTTATACACTTCTGAGTACTTGACAGCATGTAATTATTATTATAACAAACCAAGGTTATTACTGGAGCTCTCCTACAACATGATATAATGTTGACAATTCTTAGAAGCCCTGTCAAAATCTCTAGCATAATTTTCAATAGTTTCCATGGGTGACGCTTTCTTCAGAGTGGCAACTCTATTTATTGTCAATGTGTAACTTTATGTAGATAAAGTGAAGTCTTCACCTTTCTCTCTAAGGAACATATTTTCAGACACTACAAGTGTCTATGAACAGAGAAATCATTGGAGATGGTGACCATCTGGTTAAGAAGATTATGAAAAAAATAAATATTGTTAAAAAAGCATTTTAAGGTTATATCAAGCAAGACTGCTTATTTTTATGCAGAAAAAAAACCCAATTGGTTAAATTGAGTCTTTCCAAATAACTGATTATATTAAGGACTTAACTCATGATTAACGAATTGAGCTGTGATTTAACTTGTGATTTATACACTGAAAAATCTACTTGATTTGTGCCACATTTACCCAAGAATTAGTACCAAAGAGTTTTAGTCACAGCTAGAGCTATTGTTATTTATTGTTTACCTTCTGGTGGCCTCAACATGTGCTAAATTCTTGATTCTCATTGATTTAGCCTTTCCTGTTATGACAAGACACCACAGGAAGGAAGGTTTAAAAACCCTATTTTTCCGATTTAGAGCAAAATGTGGGACTTTATTTTTCCATTTAAGGTCCCTGTAATCTGTGCACAATATATAGACATAAACTTAGTGCCCTTTACCGTTGAGCAAAGTGTAAGTGTACACATGCACACACAAACACACAGGGGGACAGAGGACCACTGACTGATCGTAAAGGATGCAAAACACCATCCAATTCTTCACGTTCTTAAATGCCCATTAAGCAAACCAACAATCATCCTAGTTCAATACAAATTGTGAAATTATTGCCACTTTGCGAACAGTATTGTGAGCACTTGTGGAGATCTTACCCTCCTTCTTTGTGACAAGACAACTTTCGGGAATCTCTTATTCTCAATGGTGTGGCTGAGACAGACAAGGATTATTATCCTTCATCTACAATGAAGACGTTCAACACTCTTGCAACACGAATACAAAACAAATAATCTCTGTGTCTAATCCTCTTCAGAGTTATTCACCGTACTTGAACCTCCCTTGCCTCAGGGTTAAAAAGCATTTTGCTAGGTATGATTCTATGGAACCCCCATTACTACCAGACATAGTTGTATCTATATAGATATCTATATAGATACCAATATAGATAAATTATATAAATATGTGTGTGTGTCTATATATATACACATATACTCGTGGCGCAGTGGTTAAAACGCTGTACTGCAGCTAAAACTGTGCTCACGACCTGGGGTTCAAATCCCAGGTAGCCGGCTCAAGGTTGACTCAGCCTTCCATCCTTCCGAGGTCGGTAAAATGAGTACCCAGCTTGCTGGGGGGGCAATGTGTAGCCTTTATAATTAAAATTGTAAACCGCCCGGAGAGTGCTTGTAGCGCTATGGGGCGGTATATAAGTCCAATAAATAAATAAATAAATAAATACATATACATATACATATACATATACATATACATATACATACATACATACATACATACATACATACATACATACATACATACATATATATACATATACATACATACATACATACATACATATACATATATACACATATATACATACACACACACACACACACACACACACACACACACACACACACACACACACACACACACATATATACATGAAGGCCTATGTGATGGGTAAAGTTCCCTGTTGGAAAAATTGAACAAACTTTAAAAAAAAACAATCACTCTTATTTAATACTCATAGCTAAGAATTATTTCACTCTGAGCAACAGACTATATTGAGGATGTGGTTTCTGTAGGGTAAGTTTCAAGAATTGATTCTTGCACCTGTATCATGAAGTAGAAACCAATCTAGAGTAGAACTGCGGGATCATTCCAAGCCCCCCCCCCACCATGGATGCTGAAAAATGAAGAACTGAACACTATATATTGCATGTTCTGGCACTCTCTAGCAGTCAGTTGAGGTAAATACACCCTAGAAATACATATAAATATATACTGTATTTCCGAGGTTTTTTATTTAGTTTTCCAGCCAGTGGATAAGTAAATCAGTGGATATCGATCCTATGGATAGGAGGTTCCTACTATATCTTTTTTTAAAAGTCTGCTTGAAAAGGTCAAATTATATCCTTTGTATGTGCTTAGGCCATGTAGCTACGTACCACATACTCTGCATGAAGCTAAGAACATAAGTAAAACAACAAGAATAGACAAGTAGGCTGAAAGTGGGCTACACGGAAAGTCCCTATGTATGCAAAAGCTATACACAGCTTGGTTCAAAAGGTCCTCACATTCTGTTGATGCTTTGTTTGAATTATCATCTGCTGGCCTTTCCACTGATTGGACTGGAACCTATATAGGTAAGGCGTCTATGTGCACTACCATTGGTTAATAGTTGTAACATTGTTTTTAAAAGGTATAAAGGCTTTGTAATTGCATCACAAGGCGTGTTTTTGGGGCACTTTTTTGGATTCTGTACTCTGTGATAGCACCTCTTTTTCCCAATAAGAACAAATTGTCCTTGGTTCTTAAGCCCATTGTGCTTTTAGTTACTGTATCCAATCTTCACCGATAAAGGGACCTCCGATGGTCATTTTTCCCTACAACATTTCTTTTCCTCCCCCACTCATGGATTAAAGGGGAAGACATGATTTTGTAGCCTGGAAAAAGGTGAAAATTTATGAGTTTTCATTCCATTTCTAATGGGGATAACCCAGGTATTAGACCTCAACTTGAGATCCAAAGCCTAAAAATATTTTCAAATAAGAATTTCCATATCTGTTGTTTTCTGAATTAATGTGGAAATTTTCTTTTTTAAATCAAGGAGTGGAGAACAGGAGAACACCTAACAATGTAGGTGGATTCATCAACCTTGGTGCACACTATTTTGGGAAAGAAAAATAGTAGTATTCCATTTCTGAGTGAGTACATAAAAAGATATCAAGGAATCACCATCCTCAAAATAAAACCAGTAACAGTACTTCACAGAGTAAATAATAAGTATGAATGATGATAATTTCTTGCCTGAAATTGTATATGCTGAAATCATTTGTGTCATTGTTATGCACGTAGCAACTTCAATATCTATCTACCATGGTGATCTGGAAAGCTGAAGTGACAGCTTCATAATATTCAGTATTCTTTCCCACAATTAATTCCCATTTACTCCAAGGACCTCTCTGCCTAAGAGGCACAGACTGCTTTATAAAGAGAGAGAGAGAAATCAATAATAATTTAATTTTAATTTATGGAAAGATAATTCTGTTTGCCTTGTCATGATAACATATTATCATTTTTGCAAACAAATTTTGCATTCATCATCATACAGCAGGGATAGAACAAGAGAAATCAAAATAAAACTATTGCTGACTCCCAGCCCAGACAAGCAAAACAAATGGAAAATTATGTTCAGGGATGAACTAGGGATAAAATGAAGCCACATATTAGAGGTTCTTAAAGCAGAAGCTTCAAATTCAGAAAACAACATGACTATAGTCTCAGTAAATGCACTGACAATCTTCATGTATTGTGTTTTTATGTGCTGTCAAGTCAGAATCAACTTATAGAGCCTGCAAGGTAAATGAAATACTTAAGGAGTGGTTTAACCAGTTCCATCATCCCCCTTTAATTTCCATATCTGAACAATGATTCACTATAGCACAGTGGATATACATATACACAAATTGTGGATGTTCATGTGTTATTTGTACAATATGGACTGCACATAGATTGATTCACCATTGTCTGGTGGGAGATATATAAATATGTTTTGCTTTCTTTATGTATTGTTGTTACATGCTGTCAAGTTAGAACCAACTTGTTGTTGTTGTTTAGTCATTTAGTCGTGTAGGACTCTTCGTGACCCCATGGACCAAAGCACGCCAGGCCCTCCTGGCGTGCTCTGGTCCATGGGGTCACCAACTTACAGTGACCCTAATAGGGCATTCAAGGTAAGTGAGATGTTGAAGGTATGTTTTTACCAGTTCCACTCTCCCAGTGAGTTTCCATGGTTGAGTAGGGATTTATTGCATGTTCTGGCTCTGAACTGACCAAACCCTGATCTCCAGAGTCCTAGTTCATCACTGTGTCCACTGCACCACATTGGGTGTCATTGCTTTCTTTAACATCTCTAGCATTAAAAGGAATTCCACCCTGTCTTTTCATCAACTTTCAACTCTTAAAGTATGAACTAGTACAAATTATTGCCATTTTTTTTTTAAAAAAAACATGCAATTGTATAAAATAGTATGATGTTTTGTGCATTTATAGCCCCTTTCAGAGGTTTAAACTTATATCAAGCAAAGATCTCCAAATTAGCCAGTAGATCACATCCAATGTTTCTGACAAATTGGTGATTAGGTACTAGATTAAGCTCCTGTCATTTCTGTGTGCTTTGAAAATAAATTAATCCTAACTCAGTGAGATCTTCCTTTGGTGATTCTTAACCCTGTTATTTTATAGGAGTAGTATACAATAGCCACTTTGGAGGAAAAAAAGGAATTTAAAAGGAAGATTAGAGAGGCAGACAGAGGAATTAAATTTGTTTGCAACATAAACAAATTCTGGTATATTTCGAAAGGCTTGAATAAAAATCAAGATTTCTTTGCATACTACATATATTAATACACCAGCTTTCAGTAACATTTTACATTGCTTTCTTTGACAAACCCTGACCTCTGCTGCTGAAACTACTCTTAGAATTTCTGTAATAGCCAAATCTACCTGGCAAATACCTAATCCTTCTGCATTTCTAAATAACCAACATCTTGATGCCTCCATTCCCAGGTTAACAATGTGTTGTTACCCTGTCCACCGCCTGTATCCTCACCTGCTCATGACCACCCACTACCATGGGGATTTATTTATTTTATTTATTTAAAATATTTTTATCCCACCTTTCTCTTTAAAAGATACTAAGGAAGGTATATGGAATAGTATAGATAGCAAGTATGAAAGCTCCATATGTCTGAGAAAGTGGAGATTGATCTACAAAGGCTCACATTGAAATAAATCCATTGTCTTTAAGGTGCCACAGCATTTTATTCTTTCATCTCTCCCCCCCCCCTTTGCTATTGTTTTCTTTTTTCTATAATTTTGTCAATATGTTGCGACAGACTAGCACAGCCATCCCCTCAGAAACTGCCTTCTGGATACAAGTTTGACATAAACAGAAAAGGAATGGGGAGATTTATCAGCAGACTCTCATAGTATTTCTTCTAAGAACTGTCCCCTTTAATTTATAGTGCTGTTTCTCAGTTTGGGGATTAACATCAAACAGCCTATTTGCGGAGGCGAGAATAGAGTAATCAAAAACAAATAAAAGCCAAAGAGTTTCCTCAAATGATTGTAAAGCAAACAAACCTTTGCCATTTTAAATATCTACTCAGTAAATTAGTAAAACGAGATGATAGCCATTGAAATTCAGTGTTGCTTAGAAACGAAATAAATCAAGGAAGAGTTGCCATTACTCTCTTCTTGTCTATAAAGATGCACTTTAAAAAATAGCACAGGCGGCTGAATTTGGCCAGTATTTTGTGGTTTTATTCAGCTAGCTGTCTTCCCTTTTGCCTTATGTTTTTTGAGTGTAGAACTTTCACATACAGGTATGCTGATGTCTGATCATCCTAACTTTATAGTACCAGCTCTGCGCGGAAAAGTCCTTGCCTAACTGCCCATGAGATAAAATGGTATTAGCTTCAAGCTTATTGAATCAAACCTATGGTTTGATTCAATACGATACAGCTGAACATACTAATAAGTGTGTTCCTGACATTCATGATGAATTAATTTACAATGGTCTGTAGAGGAGTTCAGAGATCTGGGAATGGCAGAGTCAAGGCTGGCATTAGAACGTTATGTGTCCCTGCCCCTATACACTTTTGGCCTAATTATGTTCAGGTAAATGCCAAAACAGGCCAATGTCATTGATTTATTGCATGCTGCTTAACCTTCATTCTGTATTAGCTGCATTCTCTGCAGTCACAAATAGTGGTGCTGGAGGAACGATGTCATGACTCCACTGGCATCCATAACTCCACATGGGTTGCCATTTTCGGAAGTACCTGTACACCACACTTGGCATCCGCCCTAAAGGGCCTGTTGGAAATTTGGAACTTATTTATGTTGGAATAAATACATCTCAGCACTTCAACTTCTGGGGTCGGGGGGGAGCGAGAGTCGGGGTGTATATCCTTACTTGTCTTGTCCTCATACACAAAGACGAGGAAATGCAACATTCTCCTCCTGGAGTTCTTGCACTGGGGGAAAAATCACATTACATGGGGAAAATGCCAAATTTTGTTTAAAAAAGATCACTTTTCACAGATTACAACAAACTAAGATGGCTGCCACTATACTCAAGAAGCTGTTTCAGATGGTTTGCTTCCATCATTTGTTTCTCAAAGGAAAAGGATGCTGGAGGCATTTTATGCAAAGACCTTGCTATGGAAAATTTATCTCTTACTTAAACTTAGCTGGAAACAAGGAATCTTCCACGGCTTTGAAATTCCTCCTTGAGGATTCTCATCATGTTGCAACAGTTTCCTTAAGCTAGGTATGTGTGCCTAGTAAGCTTTTCATTCCTAGTTAAGAGGGGCTAGTCTTTTGTACCAATTTATCTTAGCTATTATTTTCAGAAGCCTGCAGCTAAGCCATAATTCTTTTTAAATCTAGAGTTGATGGAGTGGGACTAGTAAGAGTTCAGGAACAACTCCCTTGTTCCACCGGTGATACAAGTACTGATTCTTGTCCCTCCCATGCCCAGGCCAAAATGGTGGTAACCATTGCATTGAAGACATTTTGATATACTGTGTGAACTTTGTGGCATAGCCTGTGTTTCAGATGTTCTTGACAGCAAGAAAATGCATATTCATCACCAGGTTATAAAAATTTTAAGAGTCTTCAACAGAGAACTTTCAAATTGATGCAAAAATGAAATCTATCAAAGGAGCAAAGCATTTTGGCATTTACTAGATTTGATTCTTCAAAGAGGCAGCATTGCATAGATAGTCAAGTGGAACTCCACACCAACAGTCCACACAAATCCACCTTGGAAAAGTTGTGTTTGTTTGTTTGTTTGTTTGTTTGGACAAGAACTCACAAAATCCCACAGTTCCAGTCCAAGAAGAAAAACTGGGACCAGGAGCAGTGAAGTGCCAATATGCCACACAGCTTACTACCATGTTCCATGAGGATGCACACATGATTCAAAAACCATGTGACGTAAAATCGAGTTCTAAAATCCTAAACAGTCTCTTCATTTAATTAATAGTCATGCCATCACATAAGGAAGTACTAGTATCTCCTTGTGTAAGCGCTTCCCTTTCCCATCAGCTGCAGCTCTGGAACTAAGATGGTCACTGATTAGACAGTGGGTATAGTTGAAGGCCCCCTGAGAACTTTATTGATGTCAGAAAGCCCAATGCTGGTCCAAACACTGCTAAAGCCTTCACTGGAGCTCTCTGTACCCAAGGGGCAATGTACATAAACACACTGGTAAAACTTCCCATTCCATTAATTATCCAGGCTTTGGTATTTACAGCCAGTTATAATAATAATTGCATGCAGTCAAGTCGATTCTGACTTATGGCAACCCTTTCCAGTATTTTCTAGGTAGAGAATACATATAAGTGGTTTATCATTCCTTTCTTTTGGGAGCAACCTGGGACTCTGTAGCTTCCCCATGACTACTCACGGAAGGCATAGAGGGGAATCAAACTGCCAACCTCTGGCTCCACAGCCAGGTATCTGAACCACTGAGCTATCCCAGCCAGCTACAGCCAGTCACAGATAATACTGAACATAAGTCTGGTGCAGAAGAACAGCCATGGTTAGAATGAGAACTGTGTGCCTCCACTTCTCTTTCTCTGAGACCGATGTTTGAATCAAGATAAATTGTTCAAATCTTTGACTGCAAGCACAATAGTTTTAGGACTTTTTAAAAAAACGGTCAATGCAGCAGCACTCACTCATGACTAGGGATCATAGAAAATTACATTGGGTTCCTATTATATAGCCAGCCAACCAAATTTGCATGTCCCACACTAATACATATATATATTCCACATTTCTCTGAAATGTCTGCCGCTGGATTTTGTCTCAAACTGTGCATATAAAAATGTATGTGTCAGGGAAAGCTGCATACAAAAACACATACTGGGGAAAACTGTATACAAAAATGCATTGGCAAAGGGGAATGTTTCTGAAAAACAATACTGTTTTATTTCTTCTCCGAAGAAGTACAGATAGATGCACACATTGGAGATGACTTACAATAGAACGCATGTGAAAGTGACAAGAATAGATGGATTGACCCATCCCTAAATGCAGCAAAACTTGTATGACCACTCAGAAAGCTTTTTTTTAAATTAAAGGCCAGCTTGGAGAATTCCTCAGGCAATGGCTTTGTTGACTGTGTACATATGAAAGTTGTAGTTCAAGAAAAGTAACTTTCCAAACTTTGCTTGTGACATGAAAAAAAGATGAAGATAACTCTTTCATTTCTGTTTGGAAAGTTGCTAGTGTTGATGACACACAAACTATATAACACATTTTCCTAATCGATTTTCTTAGTTTTTCCATACTATTTGCAATCACAGAGGTCACTGTTTATTCATTTAGTTAAAAAATAAAAATAAATAAAGCCCAGATGGCATCTCTTGCCATGGACTGGGGATAACATGGCCTCTGAGAGCTTCCATCAGTTCTTGACTGCTCAGACTACCTATTAAAAAGCAAAAATGAAAAAAAAAAACACCTCATATCAAAAGCCTGAAGGGCCCTCTATAGATGGCAGCTGGCTAGGGTGCAGAACAAGGATATAATGAGTTGCTAGGGAAATGGCACAGCAGGAGGCACAGCGGTAATTTTAATTCCAAATTTCCCATGATTACATCCTCTGGCTGAACATGCAGGAGCAACAGCTTTTATGCAGCCTCAAATGCAGGGATAGACAGCATGACTTCTTGTCCCTCTCTACCTCAAGTACACATTTGCTTTGTGGTTTTGTACCAGAAGCAAGTAACAGAATCCACCTCCATTCAAACCACCTCTTTCTTCTTCATTTTAAAAGGGGAAAGGCAATTTGCATTAACTTGCAGATAGACCTGGGCACCAACACACACAACAGGGACCAGCGTTGGCAGACGGGACACATCTAGATCCCTAAAACAATTTGATCTGATCTGCTATCAGTTTTCAAGCAGAACATCTTTTCTTTAAAAAAAACAGGAGCAGTTTCACTCATAAGGAAGAGGCAGACCATGTAGAGGAGATAGTCCACATTTTAATGTTATCTTTTTTTCTGTACTCTATGAAACACATACTGCTTGACCGTGAAATCTTGACTGTAAACCCAGACCATCTATAAAGAGGTCAGTTTATGAAAGTAATGATGTATACAGTACCTATTACTATTACACACAGTGTGTGTGTGTGTGTGTGTGTGTGTGTGTGTGTGTGTGTGTGTGTGTGTGTGTGTGTGTGTGTGTGTGTGTGTGTGTGTAAAAAAACGTGTGCTTTAATGTCAGCCCCTGTCAGGGAGAAACAATGGGGAATCAAACTCCCAACCTCCTGCTCCACAACCAGATGCCTAAACCACTGTGCTGTAGGTACTGTGTACGGTGCTATTGTGATTTGCTCATTTTCTGAGAGGACTTCTGTGAGCTACCAAGCTGTGGCAGGTGATATTTCCTACTGTTTTCCTGCTATTTGGTGTGTCACTTCAGTTTATTCGAAACTCACCTGAGGCAAGCCCATGTGATGTGGTGGATACAATGTTAGACATGGGTTCAAAGTCCCCGCTTGGCCACAACAACTCATTGGGATTGGCAACAGTGAGCCCCTTCTTGAACATCTCATTTCAAATATCCCAAATATGAAGGGTGAAAAAGGTTCAGAGCTTAGAATATTACCTTTTTTAAAATAACTTGTTGCATTACACATTATTCCCTCAACCAGATTGCTATTATTCTTACTTTTATTGCACAACTAATTCATTATATTACACATCATTAATATGTTGCATTATGATTATCAAGAGACTTAGAGAATTAAAGGGAAATACAGTACTCTCTGGTGGCTAATTTTGATATTGCACCTTACCAACAGTTATATAAATAATTTTTTTTTTAAAAAATGAAACCAAGGAATACTTCCTGAAAAATTCCTGTCAAGCTGTCAGTGGTTTAGGTATCTGGCTGTGGAGTCAGAGGTTGGGAGTTTGATTCCCCACTGTGCCTCCTTGACAGACTCTGGAGTCGATGATCCATAGGATTCCTTCCAGCTATGAAGTTCTAAGATTCTAAAAATTCTTACTAAGTAACTGTTAAAATTAAGTGTTTTAAAGTAACTGAGTCTTCATGTTCTTCCCGAAAAATTATGTTGTAATTACTTACTGCATTATTTGGTGCCACAATATTTACAGATAACTACCCTACCTGTAATCAGTTAATTTCCAAGTTCTAGTGAGACTAAAGAGGCAGAGGCAGAAGAAACGACTGTGTTTAATCTGTGCAAAATGGACAGAATAAGATATAAAAGGAAGACAAATACTGTGCAAATAGCACTCTCTGTCCATCTTTGGAAGAGAAGGAGAAAGGTATTATAAAATCCATTACTTAACCTGTTCCATAAATTGCTCTGTCTATCTATCTGTCTGTCTACTGTCAATTTTGACTTATTTCAGATTTATTAGCAAATGATGGTGTAGCAAAAAACTATAGAGGCTCTGTCCGTAGGCACTATTTCTTAGTGGCAGAGCTTTTCTGAGCAATGCACGAGTGAATCAAATTAAAAATCCAAACCTTTCTGTTCCAAATTATGGGAGCAGGAGGTGGGAAGTATTACAGTTGTGTTGGACGGAGTAACACATTTCATGTCATCAGAAACCTATATTAGAGACTGACAATATTTGGAAAGGGTTATTGCATATAAAACCAGTCACTCACATTACTGCTGAAACAATATTGTTCTCTCCTGGAGCAAGTCAGGAAGCAATAACACAAACAGTTGCATTTGATATTGCTTCTATTTCTTTTTAATAGCACTGTCTTGAAGATACAGCAGTTTCTCCCTGGGGCCTGAGCTCAACGTTTACATGAGTTCCACAGGAAAATAGAGGATGTTACTTTAAAAGGCAGTCAAAAATCTTTCTTTTTCTTTATTTGTATCAGAATAAAGAAGCTATTGTAGTCAGAGAAAAAATGTGCCTGCTTTTATTATTTAAAATCCTGTGTTCTTGTCTAGACGATGTGGCAGCATGTCCATGTATAGCCACCAGCTCCCTTTGTGGACCTATTGTGTGCACGCCACTGGATTTCTAAAATGAGCTCCCCCAAGACTTAATACAGTTATAGTAATAAATTGAGGGCACAGTCTGCAGGAACCTTGCCAAAGCTAAAAAGACCCATAACTAGACAGCATTTGGAAAAGAGTTAGCACTAGCTGAGGCATTATATAAATTCCAGGTTTAAAAAGTAACTTTTCCAAGCCTTGTACAAAACAGACCCCTCCTTGCTGAACAGAAGAGAAAGCAGGGCAAGAAAGTGAAGCTGCTGCTGCTAACCTTTTTGTCAGTGTTGCTTAGAGGCGAGGCAAAGCAGATAAGACATTATTTGCCTTATCTATGCAAGGAAACAGAATTGATCTTGCTTGGGGTTTTAGCACAATCGCACCTGAAGAGTAGTCTGATGCTGGTGCTGCTCTGTGCTTGTTACATGCCATCAAGTCACATCCAACTTACGGTGACTCTAACAGGAGTTTCAAGGTACGTGCAATATCCTAGGAATATTTTTACCAGTACCATACCCTGGTGAGTTTCCGTGGATAAGTCTAGCCCATCACTATCCATTACACCACATTGGCTCTCATCTCTGTTACTGTTATGTGCCACCAAATCCCTTCCAACTTCTAGAACCCCCCAACAGGTTTGCATGCTCCAAGAGTGGTATTCCAGTGCCATCCAGCATATGAGTTTTCATGGCCAAACAAGGATCTTGAGTCCTAATTCAGAATTTTGTCCTTTACAACACTAACTCTCTTCTAAAGTCAGTGTCTCAGAAAGAATACAGGTTAGGTTTATTATATCTCTTCTCCATTCTATACAGGCCTTTTCACGTTTACATATGCGTTGCTATGGCAAGACACCTTTCTGACAAACCTCTAAATCAAACCAATTCTTCAAAAACCCTCCGGTTTATGAATAGGGCTGAACCAAAGACAGCTGGGATACTGCTGGAGTCCCTCTGTGCCAAAATATGATGAAGGGCTGTTTTGGACTTAATGAAATGGTGAGTAACAGTGTGAGTGAGTGCAGCACACACAACAGGGAAACATCTGCACACTTTTAACTTCTCAGGAAAACTAACTTTGTCATGCCCGCTCTGCAGAATGCAGACTGGAAAGCTATATTCAAATTTCCAAATCCTTGCTCTATAAACACGTTGCTGGCATGATTTACAACAGATGTCCCCTCCCCATTCAAAATAAAGAAAGGGAGCATGGGAGTTACCAAAGATAGTCACATTAAACCAAGCTCAAAACAATCCAAGTTGGACAGAGAAGAAAAACAGGGGGTGCAGAGGAATCAATTCAAGTTGAAATGTGGTGTTGGAGGTGTGCCTTACAGATGCTGAAGAATTACAGAAAGGCAAGTAGGTGGGTGCTCTATCAAGTCACGTCTGAGCTCTCACTAGAGAAAAATGAGTAAACTCGCGCTATCCTATTTTGCACATATAATGAGAATATAAAACTGGCTGGAAAAGACAATATTGCTGGGAAAAATGTTTGTGGGGTAATAGAAAAAGAAGGTGAAATAACGTGAGATAAATTGAGTCAATAAAGGAATACACATCTGTTAGTTTGTAAGACCTGAGCAGAATTTACTGGAAAAGATAATACAGTCGTGCCCCGCTTAACAATTGCCCCGCATTATGATGAATCCACTTTACGATGATATTTTTGCGATCGCAATTGCGATTGCAAAACGATGGTCTAAATGGGGGAATTTCACTTAGCGATGATCAGTTCCATGCTTCAGGAACCGATTTTCGCTTTACGGCGATCAAAAACAGCTTATCGTCGGGTTTTCAAAATGGCCACTGGGTGCTTAAACTGGCTCCCTGCTGTGCTTAGGGACGGATTCCTTGCTATACATGTACCAAAAATGGCCGCCGTATGGAGGATCTTCACTGGACGGTGAGTTTTTAGCCCACTGGAATGCACTGAGGGGTTTTCAATGCGTTTCAATGGGCTTTTTAATTTTGCTTTACAATGTTTTCGCTTAACAGCGATTTTCCTGGAACGGATTATCGTCGTTAAGCGAGGCACCACTGTACTGTTAGAAAAGGAGGAGCAATAGGAAGAGAGAATAATCTAACATGAGATGTAGTTGATTTGTGACATCTGAGCAGACCTGATAGGACGCTGACTCATATAGTCACCATAACTCAAAGTGGTTTGATGATACATGTCTTCAGAGTTTTTTAAAAAAAACAAAAATCAATTAAACAAATAAAAAATATTACCAAGCAATTGTATAGTGATGAGTAGGGGGGATTTCTACGGTCATTTCCCCCCCGCAGACTATGTTTGAACTTATAAGTGGATTTGGACTTGTTTATGAGTAACCTGGTGAGAAAGGCCAGATTACTCATAAACATGTTTAAACTTGTTGTGGGTTCAAGTATAGGTTGCAGAGAAAGTGTGATGTCTTAGGAACCCTCCCCCTGGTGATAAGATGGGTGGAATGGAGACTATGACAGAAGACTAGGATACATATAGGCACCAAAGCTCTGCTAACATTAAGTAAGACCATCCCAAGCCACAAAGCAAAAAAATAGTAATTTAACAGCTTGAATGAGTGAGTTCATGAATATTTATTATGCTGTCTTTTTAAAATATATTTTCAATATCTGTATTTTTAATTAAATATTCTTTTGGTGTCTTCAGTTTTACAACTGGACATAGAATCCTCTTGCAAGCATGATTCTGATATGCCTGGTTGTCCAGGAAGGAGTTAAAAAGTCACCTAAGAGTCAGCTAACTGCATTCTGATTGATAGGGTCAAAAGTTCAGATTGCTGGAACTGACTTTGCCTTTGAAAACCTATGCCAGGAGACTATTAGGTCTCAGAAATCTTGAGAGAATGCTTACTGAAACATCTCCCCATCCTCCCATAAATGCATACAGTTTCATTTCCCTGAAAAGCTCCTGTTGGCAGGTGTGTACCAAGCATGGTCAATCTTATGACAAAGTGGCTGTTTTTCCTTTTTGAAAGCATGTATTTTTAGTTTATATGAGCTGTTTTAAATCAAGGGACATTTGAGTTGCCTATTCATGAATGTAGGTGCAGTTTCCCTTTTAACAGGTTTTAAAGTTCATAACTGCTCCCATTTCTAGAATTGTCTTATGGAGTGCTGATTGGCTCTGCCAGTACAAGAAAACTGCTGCACTCTCATGTAGCAATAATACACTCTCATGCAGTAATTATAATACAACACAAAGCTCTGACTGCACAACAAAACATCTTTACCTTGAATGACAATGGTTCTTCAGTAAGTGGACTAACTGGAAGGGAGTGGGTACTGCTGGCAGGACTCATATCGGTGCTCTAAAAGAAAAATAAAGTAAAACTTAGATTAGTTCTGGGCATTACTGAACTACGTGATTTATTTTCATTGATTTGAATATAGAACACACGTATTAAATAATATGTTTCATATTGTCACTGATGTATTAGAAAAGAGTTAAAAACAGATTTTGCTGTGAGTCTTCTCAGCACAGGGATAAAGTGACACAGGATGTAACCACAAAGCTGGAAAGGTGTGCATCTGATCACACTGTAAAGTGCTGCTTTGCAGTGATCAATCTCCCTTAAAGCGACCTTTCCATCTGTTGGGGAATCACTGGCCCTAAATTGGATCAAAATGGTGGGGTTGGGCTGGAGTGCTACTGCCCATATATCATGTGATCACTTGGAAATGGATCATACTTGGCCACTCCACAAGTGGTCCAAGAGTGTGATCTATTTCTCCCATTTGATCGCACCCAAAGATCTGTCTACTATAACTGAGAGAAAAACAGGTACCGGTAAGCTATAAAAACTACAATTGACACAAGCAGGTTATTTTTATTTATTTATTTATTTATTTATTTATTTATTTATTTATTTATTTATTTATTTATTTATTTATTTATTTATTTATTTATTTGTTTGTTTGTTTGTTTGTTTGTTTGTTTGTTTGTTTGTTTGTTTGTTTGTTTGATTGTTTGATTGATTTATACCCTGCCCATCTGGCCTAAAAGGCCACTCTAGGCAGCTTCCAATGAATATAAACAATAAAATAACACAAAGAGTTAGATAAATCATAATTATAACATGCAGAACAAACAGAACAAAAATAAATAAGGGAGAACAAGAGAAATTCAAGTGTTAGCTGGAGGGAAGGCCTGAATGTATAGCCATGTTTTTAGTTGACTCAGGAGGGAGATTGTTCCAGAGGCGAGGAGCCACCGCCGAGAAGGCCCAGTTTCGTGTCTTTTCCTTCCGGGCCTCTCTCGGCGTCAGGCTCCTCAGCCTCACCTCCTGGCTTGCACGAGTGACACCGGTAGAGCTTGGTGGGAGCAAACGTTAACTGTTACAATGTTTCTTGGTGTGTTCTAATAAATACTTTCTCTAGCACTTCCACAAGATAATGAAGAAGACATTCAAAGCAAAATACAGATAAATAGACATGCCATAAAGACCCTTAACGATCCCAGTGGGAACAATTATTAACTACGGAATACAATACAACACAAAAGCTGTGGTCAAAGAAGATCGGTTTCTTTGTTGGACTGTAACAGATGAACCCAAGGGAAATGTAATGTCATGTTTTTCAGGACTTTGAAAACTTCTATTTGGCCATTTTAAATAGAAAAAAAATATGAACTGTTAAAGCAAGTATCGCTAGAAAGGAGAAAACAAGAGTAACTGGTTTTGGATTGCACTTGAATCCAAACTCAAAGATATGCCAGGTTTGGAATGGCAGAAGCTGCCCTTGTGCTGGCACAGCTGCTCTTTTGCTGGTACAGCCACCCTTGCACCGGCACAGTCCCCTTGTGCTGTTTGATTCCAAGGATCTGCTTGTAGAAGGATCAGCTGACACAATTTCCATGCTGGTTTAAATCAGTCAGAAGAACAGTCAAAAAAAGAGGTGGGGGGAAGAACAGGCAGGAGCTGAATTATGATAAACCTGCTTAGCCCAAAGTTATGGCCACTACGCTAAAACAAATTTAGGGTATGTAAAGGTAAAGGTTCCCCTTGACATTTAGTCCAGACGTATCCGACTCTAGGGACTGGTGCTCGTCCCAGTTTCCAAGCCGTAGAGCCAGCGTTTGTCCGTAGACAGTTTCCGTGGTCATGTGGCCAGCGCAACTAGACATGGAATGCCGTTACCTTCTCGCCAAGGTGGTACCTATTTATCTACTCACATTTTTACATGTTTTCGAACTGCTAGGTTGGCAGGAGCTGGGACAAGCGACAGGAGCTCACTCCGCCGCGTGGCTTCGATCTTGAGACTGCTGGTCTTCTGACCATGCAGCACAGAGACTTCTGTAGTTTATCCCATAGCACCACCACGTCCCATGTTTAGAGTACCCATAAGTAATCGGAGTCCTAGATCCATCCTCTGTTCTAGCCGGTCTGAAAAGACTGATGTTACAGTGCAGCTGAAACCATCAAGCAATCTTAACACTTCTTCATCATTATTCAAAACCCATCCACACTCACATGACAGAGTGCCTGGCATGGAATTGTATCATCTCTGGTCTCATGGAAAATACACTGTGTATATGGAAAGATTTCCTCAAAGTGTTGAGGAAATACCACTGTGCACGATAGAAGATACTCTATACGACAACTCAGCAAACACAGAAAAACACACAACATCTCAAAGTGCATAGTTTGACCCTCACAGGAATGAAGCAGCCAGCAAAACACTCAGAAAAGCTGAGGTAAGAAAATGCTGAAACTTCACCGCTGAAATGACCTGGTTGGGTTTCAGAATAGCTTCAGAAGGCCTAATGTCAGCCATCTTGGATAGATAGGATCACACCCTTAAACTTTGATGGAGGATTATGACAAACGTTCTGTAGATGCTCTTGTAAAATTAGCAGTCATTGATGAACAGACTTGCACACTACGTGATTCACCCAGATAGATAGAGTCCAAGAGTATACAAAGTGCAGCCTTCCAAATGTTTTGGGGCCATAATTCCCAGAAGCCCTAAGTAGCAGAGGTAGCAGATGAGCAATTCTGCAAGTTGACGTCCAAAATTATCTCAGCTGCACAACTGTAGACCACCCATCATAAATGGTAGCCCATGAGGATGCGCAATAAACTCCGGGTTTTTTTGCCTGTCTGAGATAGCACAGCAGAATAGGTTTCCATATGGGAAGAAACAAAGTCTTGTCATTCGTTAATGAGCAAAGGATGGAATAGGAATACAGATGTAAATCAAAGAAATGCAACAAAATCAAGAGCAAGTTTTTCAAGACATTTTCATGTCCCTAATAATGACTGAAGTCCCTTTGATTTCAAAATATGTGTCTAGTCCACATTATCTACACAACAATTATCTAGTATATAAAGTGTGGAAATCAGCACACATAGGTCTATCATGTATATCTGGTCAAAACTGTTTTAAATTCTGTAGTATTTCTAAACACACAGTAGGAAACCCTTATCCACAGGATCAGTATCCCCTGACTCACTTATCCACAGTCTGAAAATATTTAAAATATTAAAAGAAAAATCCATATAATCTCTCTCTGTGTGTGTGTGTGTGTGTGTGTGTGTGTGTGAAATGATGAAGTTATCACTAGAGATGTCCACTAGAGGGAGCCAGAGACCATGCTACGTATGGCATTCACTAGAGAAATAATTTCTATGATGTCATACCAGAACATGCTACTAGATGGAGCCAGAGACCATGCTATGCATAGTGTTTCCTATTAAAATAGTGTTCCATGCTTTTCAACATCTGGGGGGGGGCTTAGAGCCTATCCCCCTGGATACAGGGGACTTAGTGTACCAGCAGCTCCCCAATCTGTAAAAATGTAAACTGTTCATGAAAATTGATAATGCCTTACTTCAACCTGTACAACCTGGATTGTTGAAACTGGGAAGTTCTTTAACTGTAACTTAAAATGTGTACAGTTATTTGGAAAATGAGGGCCCAAGAAAGGGCTAATTCTGTTTGCAGAAACTGCTTTTCAGCAAGAGCATGCAGTGCTATGATAGCCACCAAACTCTTAACTCCCCTCAAGATTGCTATCAAAATTTATTGACCTGAGAAGTTAACACTGGCAGAAAATCTCTTCAGTGGGTATTAGAAGCACAAGAACAAATAAATCATGATAAATAAAGAAAGGAAAGAACAATCTGTGCATTTTATAGCTATTTAAAGGTGGGGGAGTGAATCTCCAACTTATTTTCAGGGAGATTGCTTCTACCATTAAACTGAGCGTAAGTTCACATAGCCTATGAGTAGAATACAGTTAACAAAATTGTATATGACTGACTAAATATTTCAGTAGTTGGACACTTCATATTTGAAGACCAGTAAAAGAGTGAAATTTAATTCACTGGCATTGTTGTGACATATTTTAGCTTAACGCTTGGCTGTAAACTCTCCTCCCATTTACAGACAGTGAAGATTATGTGGATGAAATTTTGGCAATATTCATGGATAAAATGAATTAGGGAGGTGGACTATTCCCCAGTGTTCTGCCAGACTCCATCAGTTCTTGGTCATCATATCCCCTTAAAATGTTACACAGAAAAAGGCATTTGTCTGGACCAATTTAACGACACGCTTCCTGCCCAGCACCAACTTACTGTTCCAAATGTAAGGAATTCCACAGAATAAATATTGACAGTTAAACTGCATGTTACTTTGGAGATCTAGCTCTTTTTTTCTTACTCCAAAATTGTTGTTGTTGTTTAGTCGTTTAGTCCACTGGTTCTTAACCTTTGTTACTCAGAAGTTTTTGGACTGCAACTCCCAGAAGCCTTCACCATCAGCTCTGCTGGCTGCGGTTTCTGGGAGTTGTAGTTCAAAAACACCTGAGTAACAAAGGTTAAGAACCATTGGTTTAGTTGTGTCCGACTCTTTGTGACCCCATGGGCCAAAGCACACCAGGCCCTCCTGTCTTCCACTGCCTCCCGGAGTTGGGTCAAATTCATGATGGTAGCTTCAATGACGCTGTCCAACCATCTCGTCCTCTGTCGTCCCCTTCTCCTCCTGCCTTCACACTTTCCCAACATCAGGATCTTTTCCAGGGAGTCTTCTCTTCTCATGAGATGGCCCAAGTATTGGAGTCTCAGCTTCAGGATCTGTCCTTCCAGTGAGCACTCAGGGATGATTTCCTTTAGAATGGATAAGTTTGTTCTCCTTGCAGTCCAGGGGACTCTCAAGAGCCTCCTCCAGCACCACAATTCAAAAGCATCAATTCTTTGGTGGTCAGCTTTCTTTATGGTCCAGCTCTCACTTCCATACATCACTAGGGACCCCTTATCTAGAGTGTGATCTACTGTGTGGGCACAGAGATGCTTTCATCCTCTGCTATTCTGCCAGACTGCCCCTTATGCACCTCAAATCTGTATTTCTCCATTGCCATTGATTGGTTTCAATGGATTGTTCCAGCAAAACAATTTGCAGACCCTTCTCCTGCAGGTTGAACCAGAACCACAAATTTAAGCCAAAATTGTAGGCATAGACTTTGTTTAATGATGGCTCACAATGGCAATGAATTAGAAATAAACAAATACAAAAGCATGTGAATCTCTAAACGTAGCACATGTGTATGTATTGGCTATTGTTGGTATGTGCAATCAAGTGAGAAGCGACTTGTAACAACCTCAATAGGGCTTTCAAAGTAAGTGAGATATCTGAGGAGTGGTTTCACCGGTTCCGCACCTCCAATGAGTTTCCATGCCTGAGTGGAGATTTGAACCCAGGCATCCTTCTTGTTCATCACTCTGTCTGCTACATGATGCTGGCTAATCTGAATGCATTGTCTACTAAAACATTAAACAACAGTTTCTATTTATTCATCTTCCACCTTGTTATTCATACCATATGTAAGCATCTTGTATAAAATGATGCCAATATACAAATGGCAGGGTGCCAACCATACTTTGGAACAACAACTCCTCCTTGAATGCCAGAGTCAAATAGCCTGTGCAGATGTCCAACATGCTTATGTTCCCTGAGAACAAATGCAAGGAGCAGGATATTCAGACTTGAAGCTGCTGCAGCTAAGTAAGTTTAAATGACCTGTCAAAAGTGGTTCTACACTGAAAGCACAAAGGCCCTTTGGAGAGGAGATGAAGCAGTGAGAATAATTGCAGTCACAACATTTAAGGCGTGCAAAACGGCTTGTTAAAAGCTTTAGTGAGATATGTGGCAACCCAAGAAAATTAATTCTTCCCTGAAATACAGCTTCTGAAAAACAAAGTGTAACCTCTATGCCACGTCTCCTTCTTGACTTAAAGGAAGATACATTACTTTTGACATTCAGAAATATTGAGGAAGTCAATCTTCCTACTTCAAAGAGAAAAGGAAGGAATGTGTATTTTATACTGTGTGTTTAATGCATGTACATGTACAATATGCAAGAAGATACAGGAACAGAAATAAGAACCATATGTTCCTAATAAACCTGCCTTTGGAGATAATGCGGTATATTAAAGGCACACAAATTTTGCATAAGCCTTCATGGACTGTAGTCTACTTTTTCAGACGCCAGAAGCTTTTGTGGGCTGTTGTGGAGGAGTTCCTTCACACAATTTTTCTCCAGCACCCTAACAGATGAATGAGATGCTGCCATCCCTCAAAATCCTGGGGTTGTGCAGGTGTGAGACAACTTACTCACTTCACATTGCTTGCCTGCATTTTGATGTATGTCACAACATTTATGCTGGTGGCTTTTGGCTAACGCGGTCAAAAATCACAACTAATGTGCACTTTGCATGCCCTGTGCA
This sequence comes from Pogona vitticeps, assembly GCF_051106095.1. Lineage (NCBI taxonomy): Eukaryota > Metazoa > Chordata > Lepidosauria > Squamata > Agamidae > Pogona > Pogona vitticeps. Next base: position 15,952,559 of record NC_135787.1, on the reverse strand, counting down.
GTAGAGTCCTGCTCAGTTGAAGACCTGACACTGGGGCATAAATGAAAACAGCCCAAAGGCACGTCTAATTATTATTGGGATTTAGGAATGGCCCCAAGCAGCACAGAGCAGTCTTTTGCATCTCCCCTAAAACAGACACCAAATCAATCTTCTTTGGCGAAAAATGAATCAAACTCTGCCCTGGCCCTATAAATAATTTAAGGAAACCAACTAGAGGGAGACCCTGTTTGTGAAATGATAATTATACTTGGAACTCTTGATGCAAACTAATCACCTAATGTTAAGCACAGCAGAAACTAAACACTAAACACAGGTGCGTTGTCAAGACTGTATGTCTCAGGCATTTGTTCTGGGAGCAAACTTGTAGTTTCAGGTACACTGCGCTGAAAATAACATAACAAAGAGCAGCAGGAAGCTAACCAGACTCTAATTTACATTGCTTATACATTATTATTGATAGACTAAATATATGATTTCCCAATTTGGGGGGAAAGTGACTGATGCATTTTTAATAAGCATAATCAGTTATTCAGAGACACCTCTGGATTGCAGTGAAACAGTGTTATGTTTAGAAGCCAATAATGACAGATAGGATTAATATGAGAAGCCATGGATGTCGTTTGTTGCCATATGCTCAGCAAACCCATGCATTTTCACTCTAAAATACGATTATGCCTAGATAATCAATTGAGCTATTTATATGTCTTCATGGTCAACCCAATTAACATTTAATTAGGTCAGACTACATGACATAGTAGCCCTATATTTATAGGAAATACATAAACAGACTTATTGCGGGTGGGTGATATATTACAAACATTGGCAAGCGCTTTCCGAAAATGATAGCTAAGTCAGAATGTGACAGATTTTTAAGTCTTTAATTTGTGCAAGTGACCGCAAAGAAACAGATTATTGCTAAGCTCTGAAGCCCTAGTAATGAACAGAAGGGCCCCATGCCCTCCATCATTGTCGTCATTTTAGAACTGCATAGCTGGAAGGGACCCTATGGATCATTGAGCCAAGCCCATGTCAAGGAGACACTGTGACGAATCAAACTCTCAATTTCTGATTCCGCAGCCAGATATTTAAATCACTGAGCTATCCAGAGTTCTTAGAGCAATGGTCCCCAACCTTTTTCAAACCACGGACCAGTTCGGGGTGTGTGTGTCATCCATGCATGCATAGGTGGGGTATCCTTGGAAGAATTAGAAACGGTGGTACCAATGGAGCTCCACATTCTCCACAAATGCCTGGTCTCCGTCCTTTTCCACTCAGTGCGCATGTGCAGGAAAAGCCGGGAAGCTCACGAGCTTCCTTGGGAAGGAAATAGGAAAAAGCTAAGCAATTCCTCTCTAGCGGGTGGAGGGTTTGGGGGCAGCACCATGGTTTGTGTTCCTCCTTATGGGCACGAAATAACTTTCCTGATTGGCTCATTCATTTGTTTCAGTGAATAAAGTCTTCACCACCCACTCCCGCTCTTTTTTTGTAATGAGTGGGAGTGGGAGAAGAAGACTCTACTCACTGAAAGTAGAGTCTACTTCACTTGGCGAGAAGCTGGATATTTAGCATGGCGTGGTGGAAGGGACAATAAATAATATTCTCCTGCTTGGCGCTCCTGTGTCCCCACGGCCCAACTCATGTGTCTCCGCAGCCCGGTGTCAGTCCGGGGGTTGGGGGACCCGTCTCTTAGAAGATACTACCCAGTTCAAGGGTGTCTTCCATTCAAGGGGCTGTCCAGTCCACTGACTGAAAGATGAAAGAACCAGGAGGAGAGAGACCAAAGTCCTTATAGTTCCCTAACCACAATTAACAGCACTTGGACAGGTACACAAATCACATGGTCAGAGTGGCATTTGCTCAAGTGGGATGAATTCTATTTCTCTTTAAATTACAAAAATAATTTTTATCTTTGCATATTTTTTACCTGTACATATAAGTTAATCTATGCAATTTCGGTTAGGTCACTGTCCCCTTTTGTTCTCCTATTTGGTATTGTACAGTATGGCCTCTTGTTGGTTGATATGTAAGCGGCCATCATAGTACTCAACACATTCTGTGACCCTGACTTAAAACTTTAGGGTTCAGAGTAAATGAATAAATACCATATTTTTCCATGTATAAGACTATACTTTTGTCAAAAATCTTTAGACTAAAAATTGAGGGTGGTCTTATACACGGAAGTAAGATGAGGAGAGAATAAAAACAAGTGGAGGGAAAAGCAGGGATCAAAGTGATCCTGCAGGGCTTTGATCCCTGCTTTCCCTTCCACTTTGTAAACCCCACTTAGATTTCTTAATTTTGGGTTAGAAAAGTGGGGGGTGTCTTATACATGGGGATGTCTTATACACAAAAAATTACGATATTTTAGGTTATACCAGCATTTTAAACTGGTACAGGAATTCTGAGCCAAGATATTAAGAGATATAAGTTACACTAGTCTGACATTTTTCCTGAGATCTTACACAGCACATTACCAATAATAATAATAATTTATAAATCTGCATTAACACAATCTGTTGCATTTGAAAGTCTTTTTGTACTATTTTTTCAAGTATTGGAACAACTTAACAACTTGAAATTGTGAATCAACCTCAAATGTGTTGGAAAGTATTTATAGTCACAGTCTACACAGTGAAGATAATTTAGGACAAAACAATTAGCTGTTTTCTTCCAGCAATTAGCTCTGAAGTCACACCATAATGAAGAATTCTTCAAACTTCAAAATAAATCCCTGAAAAGCATATTTATCAGTGCCTTGCAAACTGTATAGCTTGCATTTTCTGTAAGTAATTTTCCCATACCCCTCCACCACCTAAAAAAAAACTCATTATAAAAAACTAAGGGAATAAAAAGAGCCTTTTCTCTGATAGTCAATCAAAAAAAGAAAGAAAGAAAACATCCTTAACAAACTGTTTTGAAATCTAATGAGGAATAATATGGGTTTTGAGGCTCTCTAAACATGCATTTAGAAGTGTCTATATTGCATTTATTGTCTGCCACTAGAATGATTATTCATTAGAAGAATGTATCGTATGACAAAAAAGACTTGTCTATGTATTAAGGCAACTACAGCCTAAAGTAGCTCTCCTTTCATAGAATCATAGAAAACTGAAGTTGGAAGGGGCCTATACAAGGTCATCAAGTCCAACACCTTGCTCAATGCAGGAATACAATCAAAGCATATCTGCCAGGTGATTATCTAGGTTTTTCTTGAATGCCTCCAGTGTTGGAGCACTCACCAACTCCTCTGTATGACAACCTTTAAAATATTTGAAAGGTGCTATTGTATTACCCCTCACTCTTCTTTTCTCACTCGTTTTTAAAACATGTCCAGTTCTTTCAACCTTTCCTCATAGAGCTTGGTTTCCACCCCCCTGATCATCCTTGTCACCCTCCTCTGAACTTGTTCCAATTTATTAGCATCCTTCTTGAAGTGTGGGGTTCAGAACTGGACACAATACTCAAGGTGAGGCCTAACCAGTGCTGAATGGAGGGGAACTAGCACCTCGTGGGATTTGGAAACTATACTTCTATTAATGTAGTCTAAAATAGCATTAGCCTTTTTTATAGCCACACTGCACTGTTGGCTCATACTTAGCTTGTGATCTATAGCAATTCCAAGATGCTTCTCGCTCTTAGTTTTGCTGAGCCAGGTACCCCCCCCCCCCCATCTTGTAACTGTGCAATTGGTTTCTTTTTCCGAGGTGCAGTACTTTGCACTTATCCCTGTTGAATTTCATTCTGTTGCTTTTGGCCCAATGCTCCATCCTATCAAGATCATTTTGAACTTTGTTTCTGTCTTCTAGGGTAGTAGCTATTCCGCCCAATTATTTAAAACTAACTTTTAAATACTCATGTCAATGTGAAATATGAGAGCCATGACGGACCGCTGGAGAGGACTTGCTTTCTTTATACCTTTAAAAAGGGCTCGCAGTATTTTGAATGGATTTGAGCCATAAATCTCAGGATGCCACAGTCTGGCAAAACAACTAAGATTATAATTGTACTCTACTTAATAAATATGTCTTTGTGTACTAGATCAGAATTTCAGCACCTAGATTCATCACTTCACAAAACTAACATTAATTTGCCAATAACAATAAACTGAGAGAAATTGTTTAGCTGGAGTCAGGCGTTATAATTCCAATTTGTTCAGCAAATATTTCAAATGTGAAGCTTACTCAGCTGAACCCATTTGTAAACGGGTTACAAGAACATAGCCACTTACTTATCAAATGTCAATCTCCATCCTGAGCACTATTTTTAGAGGGAAGTTAGGGTATTATTTTAGACTCAATGCACACCTCAAACACCACAAGATAATCAGCTCCATAGCAAAAAAATAATACTATCCCAGACTTCTAAACATGATGAGAAACACTAGCACACAGCTGCCCACCATCCATCTCCACCAAAAGAATTCTGCATGGAATCCTTCTAAAGGTGAAAACAAGGAGTTGGATTCCTATATTGAATTCTTTCATCACTATGCCCAAGGTGAAATAATTAACGAGATACATAATTTGTCACATAGTCTCAGCCAGATGGAACACAAATCCATCTACAGCCTCATAAACAACTTTGATATTATAATTAAAGGGGTAGATAGAGGAGATGTTGTTGCTGTTCCCATGAACATATCAGCTTATACACAGGAAGCTGAGAAACAATTGTCCAACACTTAATTTCACATTTCCACAGCTGTAGACCCAATTGTTGAAGACCAGAAGGATTAACCCATCTGATGATGGAATTCCTAGGATATATCTTTGACCCAGTCCTAAACTATGCCACAATCTCCTCAACCAATCTTCTTCTACCTACTACGCAAAATATACAAACCGGATAACTCTGAATGATACAACTAACTTGATACAGCTACAGTTCATCCACAATCCTCCACAAGACACCATCTTAGCCACAACGGATATATAGGCACTTTAATATTCCTCACAAAGATGGTCTACAAGTTGTCAGATACACCATTCCAAATAAGGTCACAGTGAATGTGGCTACAAAAGTGTGCAACTCTGTACTCACATATAACTATTTCACCTTTGGCAATAATATTTCTCTCCAGGTCCCTATGTATTAAACCTACATTTCTTAACTTATATTTATTAAACTACTCATTTGTATGCTAAACTTACATCCATTTGTATAAAACTGGAGCAGCCACAGAGGGAGGGATCAGTAAACCACTTCTGCATATCCTATACCTAAACAAACTTGGAAAAGGTTCCCATAAGTCAGAACTGACTTGACAACACATTGTAGTAGTAGCAGCAGCAGCAGCTCCTCCTCCTCCTCTAGAGGACACCCTCCTAAATAGAAGGTTTGAGAGCTTGATCTCACACACACAAAAAAAAGCCTAAGAGCCCAAGTCACTGTAGTAGAAGGAGATCTTCTCTGCCGGGCTTAAACACTCTCAGACAATTTGTTTTATGTTTCCAGTGATTCAAAAGTAAATGGGGTGGAAGACTCTGACTTTCCAACGATAGCGCAGAAATCTCTTTGTTGGCCTGGAGCAGCAGAGAGGAAAGGGGAAACTTCTAATAATAGATAGGTAAGCAGCACTCATTGAAAACATATGTACATTGTTGTTGCCCAAAGCTCTAGCCTATGAAAAAGCACTCCGTGAAGCAGATCTGCTTCATTGCTCATTGACGTCTGACCTAAGTAAAACAAATGTTTGTACACCACTGCATGGGGAATTCTATAAAGACATGAATCTCTGTTGCTATGCCTTATGAAACAGCAAAAACCCAATGATGGTATGTGCATGGCCACAATTAATTAGACAATTATGTAAAGATTTTTCTCCCAACATGGACCAGTGATTCGTGAATTACAAATAATATTCACCAAAAAGTCACCTGGCATCTGTAAAGCAGCATAACCTCAGAGGATAGATAGCTGATGAACACTGGATCAGAGAAAAAAGGCAAACATAAGAGCACAGGATCATATAGATCAGTGGTTCTTAACCTTTGTTACTCTGATGTTTTTGAACTGCAACTCCCAGAAACCCCAGCCAGCACAGTTGGTGGTGAAGGCTTCTGGGAGTTGCAGTCCAAAACTCCTGAGTAACCCAAGGTTAAGAACCAGTGATATAGATTACAACCTCTAATTGCTATTTGTTGAAATATTGATACGCTGTGCAAATTAACATACTCCTTGCTGCATGAGTAAGGTAATTATTGGGGGGGATCCAAAATAATGAAGTCAGATAGGTGAATCGTCTGACAAATGATGTGATTTGAATTTGGTTAAAGAGCAGTAAAATGCCAATTTTGTGATAGATTTGTGAGGGCGTGATATGAAGTATAAAGATTAGAAGGAAAAGAAAAGGGCTTTAGACAGATAAAGGGAAGGGAAGGAGGGTATTACCTGAATATTGATTCTTCAAGACTGAAGAGTGGAAGGGGAGAATGAAATGCTAAGAAGAATTGTTTGAACTTTTATTTTTGTTTCTCTACACTAGCTACAAATCTAATTTATAAAACTCATAACAGAGCATATCTGGAAGCAACATTTATGACAAGTACCACCTGGTCTAACCAACAACGTGAGCCAGACCCAATATATAGGGAAGGAGGAGGAGAAGCATATGTGAGCCGGATTCAGGATGAGTTATCTTCCACTCTTGGGATGTGCCTCCACTAGGCTTTCAGGGATTCCGCTCTAGCTCTGCGGCATGGATGGGTGGGTAATGCCAGGGTATTTCACTGTTTGGATCAATACCACAGCTCATCCATTCAGCACAGTCCACCAACCATCTATGTCACATTTCCAGAAAGGTGGATGGGCCTCTGTGGAGAAGAGGGGAGGAGAAAATCCAAGTCTCTTAGTCCAGTTGAGTGCAACTAAATCTGAATCCATTGTACTACAGATTTTAGACTAACTAGGCTAATGATGGCTGAGGCGTATCACACCAGGGTGACGGATGTACACATTACAAAAAGAGAGAAGAGAAATTTGCACAGTAATGACATACACCACATAGTATTTATAGATGCAAATTGAAAAAAAAATCATTGATTTTAGCAGAAATACAGTGCACCATAGTGTAGTGGGGAAGACTTTGACAAAATGACCTGTGTGTCTTGTCTGACTGTTGTGCAGGTGCCGCTGATTGCCAATATTTATGAAATATATTTGAAACTCTTGTACATAAACACATACACCTTTATAGATCTTTACCTTTGAAGCAGAGAAGTGTACTGGAAAACACTTCTAGAGAAGGTTTGTCTTGAAGTCTTTCAAATAAAGGAGTGTCCTCTGTCAAGCAGGAAAGTGGCCACCCTATACCTTCTTCAGAGGGACATGAATAGAATTGTCTACTTCTCTGCAGTACATTAACTGAATGCTGACCTGTGTACCTAGAAGCCAAGTGAAGCTTAAAATTCTTGGTATTTTCTAATGTGACACAGTGAAAAATCCACCGATCTACATTACCATAAACCATTTTGGTAGAGATTTTAACTTTCTCCTACTTTCACATATTAAAAATCTCAGTTTCTTTCCATTCTGTTCAAGGCGGAATATGCAAACGTCGGTGATTTTGTATTCATGAAGGCTTTCACGGCCGGGATCTAATGGTTGTTGTGGGTTTTTCGGGCTCAGCATGGACAGAGTTCCTACTCCAGTCCTCTGAAGATGCCAGCGAAACGTCAGGAAGAACAACCTTCAGAACATGGCCAAAGAGCCCGAAAAACCCACAACAACCGTTGGTGATTTTCTTCTTAAGAACAAGTAAAATTCTTAACCATTAGCCCAAGTCAATTTTCATAGGTACAGCCATTTGTAGTATGGACAGAACCATCAGCATGGCTATTAAAAACGAGGCATCTGCTAGAAAGATGAGTATCTCTTAGTTCTAGAAATTTGACTAACTCTCCACTTCTGTTTCACTGAGTTTATTGAGATCCCACCCGCATTTTTCTTCTATCCTTCTTTCATTATCTAGTTGTGAGACCTGTTTTCTTCTTGCACTAAAAGACATTGAACTCATTTTTGTGATATGCACATGTGTGCATTTTACTTAATTTACACAACTTTATCCCATGAACTAAAGCTTGAGTCCAACAGAATTGTTTTCCATCCTTACCTAATTAAGCATTAACATGGTTGAATATATAATACAGAGATTTAAATCCAGACTTCAAGGTGTGATGCATTTGAACATAAATGTCTATATGGGTAAATCTCTCCTTTTAATTTTCTTCACATTCTTTCTATCCTCAAAATCCTTCTGTTAGGTTAATGAAAGAAAGTGTATATGTTAACAAGTTATTTTCAAACAATGAACTAAGCAAAGTTCTTACCCATCACTAACTCATGGATATATTTCCTAGAGAATACGGGTAAATAAAAAGCAATTTTGGACAAAAAAGGTATTAAAACTCAAGTATTAACTTTCAATGCTGTCCACTCATATTTCGCTCACACCATAAGCCCTATCCCAATACACAGAACAGACTACCAGTGGCATGTTTTCCAAGATGCAGACAGGTAACTTCCATTTTTTAAAGCCAAATTTTTTCCATATTTAAGACAGAAGGTACAATTACAGGTGCAGTCTGTAAGTCAACAGGAAATTAAGAAACTTAACTGCACATCAGAATGGTGTCTGAAAGAGGTAAAGTGACTGCTATCCAAGTAAATGGCTGAGATGCTTGCTGATTTGGTGATACAGTGAGGAACACTGAGGCTGGTGTTGATATGTCAACACATCTAAGAACGCAAAATTGGGAGAAAAAGGAAATCAACTTATTTCCCTATAAACCTTTCAAGCAGCTTACAAGGGAGGTAAATAAATAAGAGCAATATAAATGTAATACTGTATAATGAAAACAAAAATAAAAATCGAGGCATTTCTCTGGATATGATGTAATCAAATGACTGCAAGTTGCTATATTGGATACTGTACAAAAGCAGGTATACAAAATAAGGTATCCTCTTATTTAAAATATTATATGTATTCATTTTAATGGGTTGGAGACCGCAAATAAAGATTGATTGACTGTATACAAAAAAGGAAACAATCCATTTACAATAGAGTGGGTAATTCATAGTCTGAGAAATCCTGTGAGATTTCCAGCGTGATTTCTCAAAAAATATCACAGAGAGAAATTTAGCACTGTCGAAAAAAGAGGAATCCCCCCCCGCACCACTCTGAAAGCAAAAGCTTCAGTATTCACATCCCTGATATGAACATAATGTCGCTGTGTCGGATTATGCCTGTCTCTCTGTATGTTCTCCACATTTGACTCTGGTAATCTGATCACTGAGAAATTCTTACCATCAAATGCTTGCACAAAACAGCCTCAAAGCATGCCAAAATCCAGAATACTGGAAACCCTTCTGGTGCTAGTTTCCAACTAGTTCCAAAATGCTTTGGAGCTGGTTTTTAAGTCACTCCAAGAGCTGCTGGGGATAGGATACATGCAAGTTGCATTAATGGCCTGCTTCCAGCTTCCTGATAGGTTGGGCTCCATGTACACAAAATGCCAGACCAGACAGACCTTTGATCTCCTCCAGTACAGCTCCTCTTAAACAACTTTACAGGCAAAGCAAGCACTTGCTATTTGAATCCAAAGCAATATAGCCCTCTGAAATTATTACACAGAGCCTGCTCCCTCTCTAAATTGTACACCTAAAAAAATATTTCTGAATCTTTTAAGAATTTAAATTTAAATTTTGTCAACAACAGCAAGAGTAATGCAGCGGTCCAGCAGCAAAGTGGGATGCATACGCAAGCAGGAAGCAATGCAGGTTGACCACTGAATTCCAAAGGACTAGGCCACCTTGTGCACCAGAATAACAGTTCTGAGGGCCAACAGATATCTTGCTTGTTTCTCGGTTCTGAATAGAGATGGGGGTATTCATATACGGATATTCCCCCACAGGTGTAGATAACAAGGGTCCGGCCCCCTGGAGTTGGACCAATCACTCACAATTCTGCCACTGCCGCGGGCTCCGCAATCCCTTCCTATCACTCCCGATGGATTAGCCATGCTTTGACCTGGCAGAGGCTCATCATCCCGCCTTCTGCCAGAAGTGGTTAATGCACTGCGAGCTCCAGAGCGATAGGAAGGGAGTGCAGGAGCCCGCGCAGTAACAGAATGCTGAGTGGTTGATAACCCTTTTTATCTGCACCTGTGGGGTGATATTCATATATGAATACCCCCATCTCTAGTTCTGAACCTAAATGTCCAAAATGTGAGAGTATCTGGTCAAGACTGACTTACATTTGATGTTACATTTCTATTGACAGAAGGGGCCTAGTAGTTATTCATCCAAGTAAATATATATATATATATATATATATATATATATATATATATATATATATATATATATATATATATATATATATATATATATATATATATATATATATATATATATATATATATATATATATATATATATATATATATATATATATATATATATATATATATATATATATATATATATATATATATATATATATATATATATATATATATATTTATATATATATATATATATATATATATATAAAGAACAAGACTATAATTGTAAGACATCTTTTTCTAGACTTCAGGCTCTAGTGCGGTCATAGTATATGATCTGACACAGTGTTAAGCACTTTTCACACCTTATGTCAAGTATATGGGTGGACAGTGAGTGACGTTTCAGCTTAATACTTGCATAATTCAGTGTGCATATATGTATAGGGGTCTTTCTGGGGAAACAGGAGACCCGGTCCCCAACTCCACAAGTTTAATGTGGGAAGTATCAAATGTTTCAGTAAAAAGAAGGCTATCCAATGACATTTTGGGATAAGCTGAAAAAGAGAATTCCAAGCACAGATTAACTGTAAGGTTGGACATCTACAAAATACTCAAGAGAAAGAGGTTGCAACATTTTTCCAATTCTCTTCATTTAGCCAAGTAGCTGCAGAGAGTGAAATTAGCATTCCCGATGTTCCAGACTGGCACATATGCCCAAACATCCACTAATAACAGAGATGCCAGTATGTGGCAGGGCAAAGTCCACTGTCAGTCTCAACTAGAGTAGACCCACTGAAATCAATTGAACGTCACTGCCATATGATCGGATCTGTCAGTCCAAGTCATCTATTCCTTTCTCTGCCCTACCTCGTGAGATTGGTGTCACTCCTTAATCATGGGCAGTAGTTTCCTAAGAAACATAGCATTTCTAATGCAAACTCTTCTTGCTCTGTTTCTTCCTTCTAGTTAAAGTTGACCAAATTATTTCTACCATCTATGAATATTAACTCACAGTGGAAGAAAAAACACTAAAATGAAACCAAAAGCTTTCTGTAGCAAGAGAATGAAATGTGTTAGTGTTTAGTAAGTGTTCAGTTGTCACAGCAATAGTTTTCATAAAACATCTCAGCAGGACAAAGAGGCCTCCGATGTAGTAACAAGACACTTTGTAGTAAATCTTAGGAATAGTTGTGTTTTAATGAGAGAATGTGCCTGCTACCATAGTTAATCTGTGATATTACCATCTGAGTGTTCCAAGAAAATAAATGGGTGGCTTTGACTATGAAGCCGTTTCATTTTCCAGAGGTGTATACATACAATTTATTACAGGAGAAATTGTCCACTGAAGAGTTTTAGTTATGAGTTTTAGAATAACCGTCTTGTGGAACAATGAAGACTCCCTTTCAAAAATGCCTGTAAGATACGTCTGCATTTAGGACTACAGTGAGACACATGTGGCACTCCAGATGTTGTTTCACTGAAGCCCACACTGTTGTCTTTGATGGTTAGGGCTAATGCCAGTTGAATACATCTTGAGAAGCATAAGTAACTGCCCAGCCATAGGAGATGCTACAGACTGTTCAGAAGGAATCTTCACTGCTTCTGATCTTCCCTGCCTACTGACCCACCTGAAATAGCAGTCTGCCACAAATCTGAAAGTGCAGGTGCTCATTATTACAGTCCCCATAGGGAGCCCCTCCTCATAAATAGTGCAAAAATACAGACAATTGGCTCAGTCTCAATCAGCAAACTACTGATCAGGTCTTTGGCAAGTCTGATGACTCTTAATTGTCCACTGAAGACCAAACTACTCTCAAATACTTTGCACTGCAACAGGACTAGTTTGTAACAATATACTGGTTTTGCTATACAATATATGATTTCTCTTCCAAGGTAAGCTGAGATGAACAAGAAAGGCTGTGGGTAGTGGTGGATGATGGTTTTAGGCCACACTATTCAGAACATCCCAGGGTTTTGACCTTGTGAGATAAGGCATGTAACTGCCTGCCACATAATTTCATATATATTACTGTTCCAGAGGAAGATAGATCACTGGAGTTCAGGGTGGTGTACATCAGTGGTTCTTAACGTGGGCGATAATGCCCCCCAGGGGGCGATTTCATTTTTCAGGGGGGCGGTAGAACAAAAAGGGGCGGCGTGGGGGCGCTGGAGCAGAAGGGGGCGGTAGGGGGGCACTGGAGCAAGCCACACCTGTGAAGATGGCTGCAGCCTTTTTACAGTGTGCATGAATTTATATTTTCCTCCAATCTTAATTTAGTTTCAGAGTTTTCATCTTGAAATTTTTAGTTCCTGCATTGTGGTTTGTTTTTATGCCCTTTTAATATTTCTTTTTGCATCTTAAAATTCCCTTGCAACTAAATCATTAAATGTTACTTTTGGGGGGCATTTCATTTTCTTGCAATTGAATTTTGTTTTCAGGGGTCATTGGATTTAAGTGTCTTAAATAAATAAATAAATAAATAAATAAATAAATAAATAAATAAATAAATAAATAAATAAATAAATAAATAAATAAATAAATCACCGCAGGGAGGGGGACGATGATAACTTCCTCAATGGCTCAAGGGGGCGTTTCTTTCAAAAAGGTTAAGAACCACTGGTGTACATGACTCTCCCTGTTTGATTTTGCTCTCACAACAACCATACAAGACAGACTATACTGAGAGGTAATGACTGGCACAAGATCACTCAGTGAGCTTTGTGTAGAACAGAGGTTTGAAATGATTCCTTTGACTCTGGCCAAAATCCTATTGTTGTTCATGAAGGAATCCATGTTCATGAAGGAGCCCAGTAGAGATTGGTTACATTCCCAGTCATGCCTCTGACAACAGGCCTGGCATGTCTTGTTGCACCCGATCAATGAACCACTATTAGCCACACATGTAATCTCTCTGCAAATATCAATGGGATTTTGGAATGGCTTTATGCCTCTCTATGCAAGAACTGCATGACTAGACATGGGTGGCTCAGCAGTTGAAATTTGATGGAGCATGGCAACTTCACAGAAATCAACAAATGTACATGTTTATTTCAGTGCAACTAGTTTTATGATCATACATTTTATGTTACTTGCTTCGTTCTATGAAGATGACTCCTTCCTTAGAATCTGCTCAGGCACTTCAGTTTCACAGAGAGCATCAGAGAAACTTCTGTGTGTTATTTTGTTTAGAAAGGGCAGCAGTGTTAGTCCAGAGCAGTGTTACAGGATTAAATGTGAACTGATGCCATTGCATGGCAGCTGATTAGATAGTACATTTGACAAACCTCCATATGGCAAGTGGACTAGTCTCATTATCAACCATGATTCAGAAAATGACAAAATAATATTTGCAAAACCATCCATGCTCGCATCAAGCACTGTGCCGAGCCACATTCTAAGGTAGGAGAATACCTAGACAGATGGCCAATTGTATCCTAGTCAAATGGACTGAGAATGTAAGTGGAAATTAGAAGCACACAAATTGGATCTTCTGTCTCTTTGCAAATAAAAAGAAACGTGGAAGTTGATTTACTGAAAAGCTGTTTCGCTCAAGGTGAACTAGAGCAGCAAACCAAAATATTCAGGAAAGAAGCAATATACAAAACAATGGGCTAAACTAGAAGAGATACTGGAGACCACATCTATTTGGTTAAGTATACTTTAATTTGCATGGATAAAATCATACTAATCTCTTCCATGTTTTGTGAAAGCTCTGATGCTTTTACAAGGTCGTTTTCTAACGATTTGGTCACCGCATAGGAGCATCAATAATAAAATATATGAGCTAAATAACACTTCAAAATGTTCAAAGCACAGTATGTACCTTGCTGTGCAATCCTTGCAACAATCTTGTACGGGCAGACAAAATTATGACACTCAAACATTACCAAAGGAGTGAGGATCATTGAGTTATCAAAGACTACCTAATGGGTTGATAACTGAGATGAGGACCAGCCCAGACATTTCCAGATTCACAGGGCAACCTCTCAGCTACTATATTGAATCAACGCTAACTCACTCTATAAGAACAGTTTTAAAAATGTATGATAGATAGGACTTGTGAAACATTCTCAGAAAGTCAGAAAGAACTGGATAGTGGCTGTACCAGAGTAGACCTTTGGTCTAGATGGGCAGGATAGAAATTAATTAATATGTGGAGTTTTAAAATAGGTAAAGGTTCCCCTTAAGTGGTATAAATATACCAGATGGGCGGGATATAAATAAATAAATAAATAAATAAATAAATAAATAAATAAATAAATAGTCCAGTCGTGTCCGACTCTAGGGTCGGTGCTCATCCCCGTTTCAAAGTCATAGAGCCAGTGTTTGTCTGAAGACAGTTTCCGTGGTCACGTGGCCAGCACGACTAGACACAGAACACCGTTCCCTTCCCACCATGGTGGTACCTATTTATCTACTCACATTTTCACATGCTTTCGAACTGCTAGGTTGGCAGAAGCTGGGACAAGCGACAGGAGCTCACTCCGTGGCGTGGATTTGATCTTACAACTGCTAGTCTTCCATCCTTGCAATACAGAGGCTCCTACAGTTTAACCCTGATTTGGTTCATGCATTCTGTTTTGCTGAAATGAAACACAAAACTTTTTTCCATCCAGCAAAATGGATGGCTCCTTCCTGCTGTCCACATCGCCTCCCTACTTGGTCCTGCCACCTCTTCCTTTTCCACTGCCACCATCTTCAGAGACAGTGGCTTGGCTTGCCTGGTGTCTCTATGCCCGCCTATCAGGGTGGCAGGGTGGTGGCAGCCCAACAGGAGAAGGTAAAAGTTTCCCTGCCCTGGGCAAGATCTGAAAACTGCATTGATTTGCAGTTCAGTTTTCTGGTTCACTCATGGCCAACCATGAACCATCATTCTTCAGGTTCATGTCCATCTCTGTATTAAGTATTATTAAGCTATTCATATGTTAACTGACCAAGTATCAGTAGTCAAAGTATTCATATATTCATTGGCTTAACATCAGTTATTGTCAGGCTGTTGGAACTTTGGATTTTTATGGAAACAGCTTTTGATACAACAGCACTTAGTGTCAAGAGCATTTCATGAGAAGGATGATTCTCCCCTCCTACAAAATGGCAAAAGATAAACATTCTACAGCTAATAACTGCATGGTTCCTAATGATTTCCAGGTCATAGCATAGGAGGATAGAAGCCTTCCTAGGTGCCTTCAACTGAGTATTTCAAAATGAGAAGTGTAAGAGAGAAAACTCAAACAAGGCGAAGAGGACAAGACCTAATCAGCCTGCCATCTATTCCAGAATCTACTCCAGATTTATCGTTTTTAATTCCAAGAGTACCTCTTCAGTTCTTCTGCATCAGCAAGTTTCTCACACAGAAAATATAGACTAAGGATGACACTAGTATCTGATTTTTATCCTAAGCACCACTACTATTTAAATTGGAACAAATATCTAAAATGATACATTGTTTTATCTACTGCTGGGATAATCTTAGTAATCCATCCATCATCCCCTTTAACAATAACTTCTGTTTTAGCTATTCAACAAACTTTAAGAACATGCAGTAGACCAACAATCTTTCTTGCTTTTCCTTCCCACTCAAATTGCAAACACTTACCAGTAATTTTTAACCTTTCTCAATGCATCAAACACATAGTGAGATAATATTTTCCCTATCACACCAACAGGTTGAATAGGCAACCCTGAAACAGCTTTCATCTATTGGCAAAGCAAAGAGGTCAGCATTTCAATTAAGGCACGAAAATCTTCACCTTCATTTCTAGATCATACAAAAAACTTCCAAAGATAAAACAGCAACAATTAACTAATATACACTGGAAACCTCTATAGAGAGAGGATCTGTCACTATTGTACAACGTACAGTGGTGCCTCGACTTATGAATGTCCTGACCTATGACCGATTCGAGTTACGACCAGCTCTGGCTGCAAAATTTTGCTTCAACTTGTGACCGGCACTTCAAGTTACAAATGGGAAAAAAATGGGCAGAAAAGGTGGGGAATTTGAACTGCTTTCACTTAAGCAGCAAAGAGGCTGCTTCTCTGTAGCTCTTTCGCCCCAGCGGTTAGAGAGTGTGGGTTGGGAAAGAGACTTCAGACTGCCTAGTAGTGCTTGGCATTGTACTGTACTATACTGTTTTGGGGTGTGTGTTTTTTTGGCATTTTTGTTTTGTTTTGTTTTTAACTTTCTTTTTTAAAACAGAGAGACGGCCTGTTCTGGGTCAGTACTGTATCTACAGGGTTTTTGCACCGTAGGCTTGGGCTGGGGGGGGGGTTATGTTTCTGTGCTCTGATGGGGCTTGCAGTGTGTAGTTGTAGCATTTTTAGTCCCTGCTAGAATGGTTTTATAATAATAATAATAATAATAATAATAATAATAATAATAATAATAATAATAATAATAATAATAATAATAATAATAATAATAATAATTTTTTTAAAAAAAGGTAAAGGTAAAGGTTCCCCTTGACAATTTTTGTCCAGTCGTGTCCAACTCTAGGGGGCGGCGCTCATCCCGCTCTTCAAGCCATAGAGCCAGCGTTTGTCCGAAGACAATTTTTCCGTGGTCACATGGCAAGTGTGATTTAGACACGGAACGCTGTTTACCTTCCCAACAAGGTGGTCCCTATTTATCTACTCGCATTTGCATGCTTTCGAACCGCTAGGTTGGCGGGAGCTGGGACAAGCGACGGGTGCTCATTCCGTTGCGTGGATTCGATCTTACGACTGCCGGATCTTCTGACCCTGCAGCACAGGCTTCTGCAGTTTAGCCCACAGCGCCACCACGTCCCAATAATAATAATAATAATAATAATAATAATAATAATAATAATAATAATAATAATAATAATAATAATAATAATAATAATAATAATAATAATAATAATAATAATAATAATAAAAGTAAACAGCGTTCCGTGTCTAAATCACACTTGCCATGTGACCACGGAAAAATTGTCTTCGGACAAACGCTGGCTCTATGGCTTGAAGAGCGGGATGAGCGCCGCCCCCTAGAGTTGGACACGACTGGACAAAAATTGTCAAGGGGAACCTTTACCTTTACCTTTTTTAAAAAAACCTTTACCTTTACCTTTTTTAAATAATAATAATAATAATAATAATAATAATAATAATAATAATAATAATAATAATAATAATAATAATAATAATAATAATAATAATAATAATAATAATAATAATTATTATTATTATTATTATTATTATTATTATTATTATTATTATTATTATTATTATTATTATTATTATTATTATTATTCTGTGGCTCCTAGGGTTTGTGTACTGTGACCTCTCTTCTGTTTTAAAAGGTGTTTGGTTTAAAAGCTGTTGTAAATGTGTGGTTTTAAAATGTGTTTTAGACTCCAAACTCTCTCTCCCTCCATTGTCTTCTCTCTCTCTCTTCTCTCTCTTTTTGTGCTTAACAGCACAAACCTTTGTCTGATGGGGTCTGTTCTTTCTTTCTTTCCTTTTTTCCCCATTGTTCCCCCCTGCCTCCTTTTCTGCCCTTTTTTAAACCTAAGTTCATCTTAGGTTAAAAATGCCTCCCCCTAGTGGTAGTGGATGGATTAACTGCTTTTATATTTGTTCCTATGGGAACAAATGCTTTGACTTGCGACCCATGCCTTGAGATACAACCAAAAAACAACCAGAATGGATTAATCATGTTTCAGTGCATTCCTATGGGAAATGCTGCTTCAATTTACGACCATTTCGAGTTACGACTATCTTCTGGAACGGATTAAGTTCATAAATTGGGGCACCACTGTATAATGCTTTAAATAGCATTAATTATAAACATGTCATCTAGAGTAAGAACAGTCAGTGACGAATCGTCAGAATACCTCTATCTCATGAAGCCATCTTATTCCACCCACCAACCCTAAAAACTACCAAATCTTAGTGATGATGTGTTTGATACTTAGCCTACACTTCCATTCATATGAAAAAAAACGTTCTATCAGTTTGGAGTATGTACGGAAATATGAAGCTGATTCCACCTTTTCATTTCATACATTTCTTTTACTGTACAATGTAAGTCAAACACAGATTAGTGATCTATTGACCTCTAGATGATTTTCAGTAGGGTAGCAAGAGTATCAGACTCTCATTCATTTACCAATAGCAGTAACAAAAATGGCAGTAACAAAAAACAAAACTTTTCCACTTCAGTTAGACTGCTGAAATCAACCAAGTACAAGATAATCAGGAATAGAATTTTATGTGAAACGGGTGTGAGCTGAGCTGAGTTCTGAAAATGCATCCTTTGGCTCTCGATGTGCTCGAGGACTTGAGCCATAATGCAAGCAGGCAGGCAGGCAGGCAGGGAAATGTTTCCATTTATTTTCCTGATGCTCACTGTTCATCTCAAGAATTTAGTATGCTCTGAATTTTGACACCCTGGGGCAAAGGTGTCTGGAACCTCTCCTAGTTATAGCCCCACAGATCTGCTCCTCTGTAGGGCCAAAGTGGGGACAGGAAGCTGGGCATACATGCACGCTCTGCCACCAAATTAAGTCCTGCTCCCAAGAGCATTATACTTCAATGGCATAACACAGTGTCATAGATGCAATCGTAAATATGCTGTGCTGTTTGGAAGTCAGGCTTGTGTGCATGCCCAGATCATAATTCTTACTTAAGACCTACACAAGAGGAGCTAAAGCCTGGAGAGGGTGTAACTATTTATTCTTTCTCACTTGGATTGAGACAACACAAGAAGGCAGGAAACTGCAGGATCCTGGCTTGCTGTGCACAATCAGCACATTGAACATACTATTTTGCCATTCCCCTTGAACTATACAGGTAAAATGGACACACAAACAGAGAGAGAGAGAGTCCCACGATTTGGTCTCTCTCCTACCATAATGTTTTCCTTCTCTCTTCTCCACCACCACAAACTCCTTAGAGCAGTGGTCCCCAACCTTGGGCCTCCACATGTTCTTGGACTTCAACTCCCAAAAACCCTGGCCAGCAGAGGTATTGGTGAAGGCTTCTGGGAGTTGTAGTCCAAGAACATCTGGAAGCCCAAGGTTGGGGACCACTGCCTTAGAGAACAAAAACAACCCAAAAACTCTGTAGCGGCTGTATCAGCTGATCTTAAAGGATTTTCAGATGCAGACCGAAAGACGTCAATTAAGTTCCTTGGTTCCAATCTGTTCAGGATTTTAAATGATGATAGCCATCGCCTCAAATTGCACTCAGCAACTAATGCAGTTTTCACATTACTCAAATACTTGGCCCTGGCCACTGAACCTTCTAAGTAATTTTCAAGGGCAGCCCCATGTGAAATGCATTACAGTAGTCCAAAAACAGTTGCAATTATTACTTGCATAACCACAGTAATCTCATTGGAGATTACAAAATTCTGAATCATAAGGTTCTCATTTTAAGGCTATTCTACTTTACACAGGAAGCACCGGAAGAATGAGACTCAAGTGCAGTCTCTACCATCTGTGTTGAAAATGAAATATTCCTTTCAGAAGACTCTGGGGCACCGGGTCAGAACATTACATACGCAAAGACACTGCAACTTACTGTTCTCATACACTGTGATGCAACAAAATCTAGAGCTGGCATTCATCTTTAAAAACAAGTTGAGCACTCCCTTGGTACTTGATTTTAAAGGGAAATTCTGGCTTTTCTCCCTGCTGCCAGGCTGCCAAAATCAGCATATTGTACCTCCCGTTGCCCAGGCTAGCCATAAAGATTTGGGAGCCTGTGAATGAGTGGAAATATATCCATGAGATGTTATACTGCACTGCCATTTTTTGTCCTTGTAACACAAAAGCAAATCAATCCAGTTAAATCAATATTTTCCGCATCTAATAAATGATTCTGCTGCAGTCCATTTGCTCCAGCAATAATGGATGGAATCACTATGCTGAAACCAAGATGATACTCAAGTTGTATTTTCTAAGGAAAACAAACATTTGAAAGTGCTTCAAAGTACCTAGATATCTGCATAACATGGTGCCACATATATTAACCAGAACAGTTCATTGCCAAGCTGCTATAGATGAATTTGAATTTTGAAAACACACTTTTCCCCTGCTACTCAGGATTACTCAAATCGTCAGTTTTATGCTGGTAATGGATAGATTTGAATGAGCAGCTGGCTAATCATTCTGTCAGCCACATTTATGCAAATATAACAACTTTGAATCTTTCCCAATTATAATCTAAGATAAGATTATCTCTTCTCACAACAATACACCCACAACAAAAACACGCTGATCACCACAATCACCCATCTCCTGAAAAGGACAAAAGCTGATCCCACAGCTATAAATACTCAACAATCCAAACAAACTGCACCAGAGCACACACAGAGTTCTGACTCCTGTTCTCTGAAGATGCCGGCCACAGAGATTGGCGAAACGTTAGGAAGAAAAACCTTCAGAACACAGCCAAAGAGCCCAAAAAACCCACAACAATAATCAGATCCCGGCCATGAAAGTCTTCAAGAATACAGTAGGTCTTCTTTCTAAGTTTGCTTTCTTAGAACTGTGATGCAGATCTCTTTAGGATTGTGAAACAATGTTCTAGACATATAATTTCTAGGTAGGGTTGGAAGGAAATGTTATTATTGAGACAGGTTTTTGATATGTTAGGGTAGTTCATCAAGTGCTTGTGAGAGACTTCATCTCAACTACAAGAATGAGACTCCTAGCACTTTTTTCTTAAATTTCACACCATTTGTGCAAAATGTTTTTAATGTCTTTTCCATTTCTGTCTCTAAACATAAAAGCACAGCAAGCATAAAAACATAGGATGATTGCTCATAAAGATACAAACAAATCATCCAGTGATTTTACTTTTTAACAAACTACACAACAAAGCAAATTATAGCTACTTTAAATTTTGAACATTCAAAGAAATGTGCAAATCTGAGATAGACTTCCAAATCTCTTGGTATCTCAGAGAACAATGAGAGATGTCTTTCTTTAGCACAAGAGGATGAACCAGGTCTACCCATACCTATTTCTTCATATAATATTTGATTCACTTGGAAATCCACCAGTTCACGGATGAGTAACTTCTGAGAGACCAGAGGTAATTTTATTTCTCTCTAATGTCTCAGAAGGACCGTATTCACCTACAACACCCTTATACTTGGGGGGGGGGGGTGAACCCCTCTGTGGGGTGTACATTTGCTATGATTCACAGGTGCATCTCAGGCTTCCGGATCCCTTTAAACTTAGAAGCTGATTGTATACGTTGTAGTACTTTTCCTACAAAATGAGACACATTGTGTATGGCTGCCAATATGCTGCTGCCAACATCCAAAACCAATGGACCAACATTCTGAGTATATAAAGAATGTTGCAGAGTAGGACCTAGAGAAAAGGAAATAACTATTCTGCAATAGTGCAAAGGTTTTGATTTAAGTTGTTTATTTATGCTTCTCTGTACCACTCAAGTAAATAACAATGAAAAGAACACAAACAGCATTCAAATCAATAACTAGATAATGAAGTAAGGCCAAGTTAAGACTAGGGATGAAAAAAGATTTCAAGACTTCACCGATTATGGACCACTCGGCACAGGCAGACACAAGAGGTGAGCTCCACTTTCTGATTTCCTCAAAAGAAAAATCCTTGGAGGACTACCCCATTAAATACAACAAGACTTCCTGCTCCCAAACATAGTCAGAAATAAATCAAGAATTCTACTGTTGGTGGCATAGTTTAATATGGCTAATTGCTGCTAATTGATAAAGCACCACAGCACATCTCAATTGTGCAATCAGGAGCATGATCAGTCAGGGAACTAAGAAGTTCTCTGGCACCTTGTCAGCCACAATTAGCAGCACTTGAACATCAGTAGGATTCCAGGCTTTGTTTCACTGTGGACAAGACAACAGTGCACATTAGCTATTTTTAAGATTTTAGCACTATCAAAGCTTGTGTTTCCTTTCAACTCTTCCACATCACAACTGACATGCTAGATTGGAAGTGGAGTGGTTGCTGAGATTGCGCTGCACTGTCCACTTGAGGTGGAAACTAAGGAATAAAATGATGCATCAATGGTCTGTGTTTTGTGATTTAAATTTCCTTGCTCCACCACAATGTTTTGCTTTAAATTAAAGCCCCCACCTCTTTTGCAGAATATTTATATCAAGCAGATTTTCCTTTGAGTTTTTAATCCTTATCATGGGTAGGCTTTACAGAGATATATATCATATATGCATTCAGTATCCTGCACTTTTTCTTCATTGTTTTCTTTCGATTTTCACCAACATAAAATGGATTCTGGCACCACTGAATGGCAGAGGAAAGTGAAGATGTTTTTGTAATGGCTCTGCCTACCCACACACTAAACCAGAGACAGACAAAAAGTTCACTGTAGGACTGCTTAATGGAGCTTGCTAAAAACACAATTTTAAAATTGGCTGGAGTGTAACAGTGATTCTTTAAAGAAACAGAGAAGACAATAAATTAAATTGGAAAAACTGCAAAGCACGACAAAGAAAAATTAGAACATTTCCTTTTTTATTGCTGTCAACAGAATGACATATCTTTGGTTGTACATGAATGACAACTGCATTAATAACAACGAATAAATCTGTGTCTCTGAAAGCATTAATATAAACCCCTTGTATAATGAATAAAAGTGCACAGACTTTCAGTTTGAGAAAGGAAATCTAGACTTGGTGTGAGAAGTAGAAGGTTCAGTCTCCTATCAATCTCTAATGCTGGGGTGGGCAACTTGTGTTCCTCACAACTGTGCTTGTTATCATGTGCCGTGAGTCACTTCTGATTTATAGTGACTATATGAATGAGGAACCTCCAAAAGGTTGTCTCATTAACAGCTCTGCTCAACTCTTAGAAATTCAAGGCTATGGTGTCCTCTATCAAGTCGGTCCACCTCATATTTCTTCTTCCTCTTTTCCTGCTGCCTTCAACTTTTTCAAACATTATTATCTTTTTCTTAAGGATTGTTTTAATTTTTTTCTTTCTTTCTGTCTATCTGTCTTTCACATATATGGGATATGCTCTCACATTCTGACTGGAAAATAAGAAATCGATGTACTTCTTCTCTTACTCTCTAATGTTTGTACTAGAGATGGGTATGAACTGAACTATGAATCAAAACAACAACAATGAATTCGGCTGGATAGCTCAGTGGTTCAGGCAACTGGGTGCGGAGCCAGAGGTTGGAAATTTGATTCTCCACCATGCCTTCTTGACAGAGGCTGGACTCAATTATCCATAGGATCCCTTCTAGCTCAGAAATTTTAAGATTGCTGTTGTTTTACATATATTGTTACAATCCCAGGGAATGGCACAAGAGGTCTGTTTTAGGGATCAATGGGGAGATGGGTTAAAACTGCTCACTACCCAAGAGGGATTGCCATTTGTGCTTCTGCAGGTCAACTTCTAGAGGTCAACCATTGGAGCCACATCAACTCCTACAGTTCACAGATCGATGTGCCTGGTATTCTTTCAAGTCGCAGGAGAAGTTCTTCACAATAATCATACAATAATTATACATTTCAATGAATCCAATAAATATACAGTGGTGCACCGCTTGATGACGATAATGCATTCCAGCAAAATCGCTGTTAAGCGAAATCGTCGTCAAGCGAAAAAACCCCATTGAAATGCATTGAAAACTGGTCAATGCGTTCCAATGGGGAAATATCTGATTGTGTAGCGAAGATCCTCCATAGCATGGCCATTTTCCACTCCCTGTCTTGAGAAATGAGGTCAGCAAAACAGCGGGGAGCCATTTTGAGAGCCGCCGATCAGCTGTTTTTAAATAGTCTAAGCGAAAAATTGGTTCCCGAAGCAGGGAACTGATCTCTGTGAAGCAAAAAAACCCCATACAAACATCGTTTTGCAATCACTATAGCTGATAATGGTACTCTTAGGATGCAGTTTAGGGACAAGGCTAACTGCAACTAGACCCTGTGCTGTTCATATACTGCCCCATAGTGCTTCAAGCACTCTCTGGGCGGTTTACAAATTAATTATGCAGGCTACACATTGCCCCCCCCCAGCAAGCTGGGTACTCATTTTACCAACCTCAGAAGGATAGAAGGCTGAGTCAACCTTGAGCCAGCTACCTGGGATTGAACCCCAGATCGTGAGCACAGTTTTGGCTGTAATACAGCGGTTTAACTACTGTGCCACGAGGCTTCTTCTATAGCCAACAAGAAGCTGATGATTTCCTCCCCAAACCTAACTCTGGCTGAAACCAGCAGTAAGTCACAAGTAGAGTAAGCCCATGACATCACTGGGGTTTGGTGAGTCAACTCTTCCATAAGGTCCATTGATTCAATGAGTCTTCTCTAGTTGTGAGTAATGTTTACAAACATCTTCACCCTTGTGAAGTTGTTGAGACAATCATTGCTTCTGTTTTATTTATTTTTTAAGACAATTGCTGTTGTTATTTTGGGCCATTTTGCAACTGTGCAATTTGTGCAAAAATTGTGCTCTCACACGCGAGGAGAAAAAATGGGAAGGGTTCTCCCTTACAAAAATGAGATAAGGATTTGCATCCCCCATTAGTTTACAAATCTCATCTTATTTCAGAGTCAAAACTACAGATAGGATTACATTATGCAATTATTTTAACACAGCCTTCACTCCAGTTGCTCTGTTCATTGCTAGGCAGTATCAGACATTTAATAAAGTTAAATATACTGAAATACACCGAACAGATGTACATAATTCCAATTCCAATTCAAAGTAACCTTTATTGGCATAGAGAAGTTAAAAGTATACAGATAGAAAAGTTAATAAAAATAATAATAAATAGACATAATTCCATTCATACTGTAGAATCACTGAGGGAAATGAACTTGGCTCATGTAAATGTCTCTGTGTGTTTGTGTTTGTGTCCTTGTTTGTCCATGTCTAGGTTTATATGTGTTCTGCATCTTCAAGTTGGTCAGGTCTCCATACACACAACCTTTTTTCTCCTTTTTTGTTTAAGTACAGCACAATCCAAGTCTCGCTCAAGTAACTGAAAGTGGCATTAGGCCATGGTACAATTTTTTGATGTACCTCCAAATTGGTTTGGCATTCAAAACAGTGGGATTTTGAGCTTTAATCATACATAATAAGCAAATACTTTTTAAAAGGTAATCTTCATATTAAAAATGCAACCAATGCACCTTAGCATTTTTGAGCTAAAGGTTTAAATTCCAAGTTTGAACTCAATGGTGAATGACTGGAAAATGCTGAATTACTGAAAAAAACAACATTTTGAAGAAGGATAGAACTTTTCTTTTAAAGATTAGAACTTTAGATTTGTGCATCAGAGCATCCAAGAATGGCAGTTTCCAAAGATGTTGGACTACAGACCCCCTGATCTCCAGCTACCAGAGGCAATGGCATATTAGCCATGGATGATACTAATTGCAATCCAGTTAGAGATGTGAAAATGATCTGCTTGTTATCCTAGCTTCAGGGTGTTGAAATGACAAAACATATTGATAAATATTTTTTCTAGCTATACAAGACCTCTCCCCTCCAGCTGAAGAAAAAGACAAGGAGTGCCCACCCCATTAAATTCTCCACATTTTACACAAAATGGTCATTTATTCCTTTTGGGAAGCAAAGCATACCCACACAACACATAGAAGTAGCTGACTGTTTAGAAAGACCAAAGCAACCTGTCTCTTGCCTCTAGCCCTTAAAAAGTCCATAGGTCAAAGCAGTGGCCATCCCTATTTTTGTATATCCGTCCCAAAATAATTAATGCCAATGTGAGAACACTTAAGAGAGCCCAGAAAACATATTACTCTCTTACAGATGAGCAGAATAATTTTGTGCTTCCTCATCTGTAGATTTATTTCTCTAAGACCACTACCTCTGTAGGCCAACAGGTTGGGGGCGGTTAAGGTCATGTGTAAGTCTGTTTGAAAGAAATCTTATTTATTTATTTATTTAATTTATTTAATTTATTTAATTTATTTAATTTATTTAATCTTATCTTTATCTCACCTTTCTCCTTAGAAGGACTCAAGGCAGCTTACATAATTAAAAAACAGTATTTAAAAGCTAAAAAGTATTATATTAAGTATTATACAAGTATCATATTAAAATGGTGACTAAAATCAATATTAAAACACATTTAAAATAACAGGGCACAACAATCCATTTAAAACCCCTCTCAGACTACCAGAAAAGAAGAGAAAGTGAAAGACTACTGTTGAGGAATGACCAGTCTTGAACACTGAGCAAGGGCGGCGGCGACTGCTGCTGCTATAGGTTCCCCATGGTGCAGTGGTTAAACTTCAGTACTGCAGCCAAAACTCTGTTCATGACTGGGGTTCAATTCCAGGTAGCTGTCTCGAGGTTCACTCAGCCTTCCATCCTATCCAGGTCAGTAAACTGAGTACCCAGCTTGCTGGAGGGGGAATGTGTAGCCTGCATAATTACAGTGGACCCTTGACTTACAGACGGCTCGACTTACAGACTTTTTGAGTTACAGACTTCTCTGGCTGCAAAATTTAGGTTCGACTTGCAGCCGGAGAATCGACCTACAGACCAGAAAAAAAAAACCAAAATGGAACAAAAATGGCCAGTTACGGCATTAATCAGTTTTCAATACATTGTAGGTCAATGAAGACACGACCTACAGACTTTTCGACCTGCAGCCTTCATTCTAATACAGATTAATTCTGTAACTAGAGGGTCCACTGTAAACTGTAAATCACCCATAGAGTGCTTTCGAAGCTGTGAGATGGTATATAACCAAGACACTTCCCTTTTTTGCTTTCCTTTCCTTTATTCCAATAAATGTTCAGATAAAAGGCTCTCTCATTACCGGTGGAACCAGCTCCAGAATTTGCACAAAGGGGAACAATTGCATGTTTACCCCCAATATGTACTAAGATCAAGTGTTTGCAGACTGACAGCCACACCCAGGGGACAGGAATGGACCCAGGCGGATGTTTCCTTTCTCCCATACTCATCCCAATTATGAAATGAGTTTTATAACAAACTGAACAAAATTCTTATCTGTGCTTGTCAAATTCAGCAAATGTAAGTGTTCCAAGTATGAATATGATGGATTGTACCTGGCTGCCCCATTGTGGTTCAAAGTGAGGAGCTTGTAAAGGCTGAAAAACTTATGCTCAAAAAGAGGAGGGGTGGAGTTGTATTCTTGCAGGCCAAGTGGACTGATGGTCACATGACTGAGCAGTTCCGCCATGTTCCCAAGCTTAGAATGGCTTGAGTTAAACCCAGATAGATGCACAATGTAATGAGGTCATTAGCCAGGCCAGAAGAGAAGCATCAGAGTGAAAGGAGGATACAGTCGCTTCACGTCTCTTACAACAATTTAAAACATCTGAAACACACTACAGTCTTGTGCTTTCTATGTTAAATCAAACAGTTCACTAACTAAGCACACTCCAGCTGAAATCTGAGTTTCAAAAGTCATGGCTGGCAACTTCAGAGATTAAACTTAGCAAAGCAACCTCTGATGGGGCAGATAAATGTTCCATTTCGACACCACTCCGGCATCACATGGAAGCCTTCATTTAAAAGATATGGACAAGCTGTGTGGCCTTGATATCAGCTTTAACTCTTGCAGTCGTATTATTTTATGGCATCCTTAGCTGTGCCACAAAAGACATGTGCAAACCATATTATCTGGAAAAGGTGAAGGTGAGTGTGTATGCTAGAATGTGACTTTTTAAAAAAGAAAAGTATTGCACTACACCTCGAACGTGTATTTAGGTTCTCTCTGAACAGGGAGAACACTTCAAAGGAGAAAACATTGAGAAAGCCTATTATCCTTTTCTGTTTCATGTATGCAAAAAAGAACAAATGCTTCCAGATGAGTAGTTTGACAGCAATGAACACATTCAGTTCAAATATTACAGTGCCTTTATATTCTGCTTTTAATCTGTCATCCTACACCATCAGCCATGTTTGTGCAAAACAAGCAGCTTGAACTCTTTTGGCTGCTTGTTTGAGATATCTGTTCTGTCAAATCATGTTACGTCTGTTCTTCTGAATGAAGATTTAACTCATACCAAAAGAGGACGGAATATACAAAGACGAGAACACATCTTCACTGGCCAATGCAAGATACAGAAAGTGACAGAGCAGTTTTGATCCACACTTTGATAAAGATGTTTGAAAATTTACACAGAACTTACAGTCATTAGTTCTTACTCTGATTTTATCCATGCCAAATCTGATGCAAATAGCAGAGTAACTAGCCAATGTCATAATTCTTCAAGTTTGGCTTTGAATCCCTGTATTCACACTTGCACTGCTCAATTAGAGTTATTGCTTGTTACTCCTGGCAACCCCTCATCGTTAAAAGCGACATGGCAAGTAGGCAGAACATGATCCTGTCGAAACTACGAGTTGCATTTATTGAATTTAGCTGATGCAAATGGTTGAAAATTTTGCTCAGTTCATTTTTCATGAGAACTTGATAAATGATTCAAATTCCTTCATAACCTCGACAAAAAACATTTTTGTGCTTCTTAAATTTGAATGTGAGAAAAGAGAAGCTAACAGATTCATCCATTTTAAGTAAATTTCATCTGCTAAGTCACTAATTGTGGAGGCTTGAATATTCTGCATTACGGTTCCCCACACTGTGTTAACTGGTGGACAAAAAACACAGTTAATCACCAACTAAAAGGGGGGAAAGAAATGCATGGTGTTTTAGTCTGTTTGGGGGAAAAACAGAGCTATGAAACAGTACGCACACACTAATTTTGCAGACATCTTTGCCTAAATCCAACTACTACTTCTACTCAGTCTAGAGCCATTAAATTAATTGTTGAATAGCAACACAACACTTAGATAAATCTTACCATTTCAGTGGATGTACTGTGACTTAGGTTAGCAATTATAGTTAGGCAGGTTATATTACACCAGAATTTTGCAGAAAGACAGAGTAATCTCAAGCCATCTAGTTGCTATGGATTGAACTGAAGCTTGGGGAAGCTTCTTTTGAGGAGCTAACAACTGTTGACCACAGAAACTAGTATGAAAAGTCATCTTGCTAAACTCTGGTATGAACCCAAACAAAATGGTACACTGTATTGACAAGACTTATGAAAAATGGCACAACCTGCCAAGTAAGATGTTGATTCATGAAATGTACATGCTGTTGGCACAACTCCTAATGCAGTGAAATCAGTATTTTGCTAGATGACCAATCCGAGGATTAGATTATCTGAGTTTCAACATTTTCAGCTCCTAGGGACTAGTAAGTGGAGCTTAAGGACATGGATGGACAAAAAGCACAGAATGGACATGACATGCTTCGATGCATTGTGAGTCAATGTGAAACCGCTTTGCATTACACCACTTATAGTTCTGTTCGGACTTATGATTTGCCTGTGCTAGGAACAAAAAGGGAATACTATAAACCTATACATATTTATTAAGAAGATTCTTTTTAATCAGTGAGCCCAACATTTGGACAGACCTTTGTAGGAGTGTGCTGTTTACATATTACTGTAACTGGGCAGCAGAATACTGACAAAACTTGCAGTTGTTAGTTGACCTGGGCTCTCAAGAAGAAGGAAGGAAGCTGAATTGAATGAATGGATGGATGAGTGAGTGAGTGAGTGAGTGAGTGAGTGAATGAATGAATGAATGAATGAATGAATGAATGAATGAATGAATGAATGAATGAATGAATGGAGTTAGTTCATAAATAGTATGCATCTGCTTAAAACATGCTTTAAAAATGTGTTCTCTAATATAGGAGGCAAATTATTCTTCTAAGACAGGAGTTGCTACAGAGTGAGTGTGGAGTCCATTTCCCCTCCAGGAGCTTCCTTGGACTACCAAGGGAGCTCCTACCACTAGGTGATAGTAAGGCAATTTCCTTTTCTCCTCTAAACTCTTTTCCATGGACAGGGCTTTTATTCAAAAGTGGAAGTCACTTGAAACATCTCAGGAGCAGGTCCCTACGCCATGGTTAAATTGCTACCTGTCAGGATACAAGGACTTTTCTCTGCTAGAACAATATCTACATACATAGAAATTGGGGGGGGAAATGGTGGTGGGGTGCAAGGAACCTCCCCTCACCAGATTCTAGGTGACAAGGTCCTGGCCCAAGACTTCTTAAAGTTGCCCACACTTCTTCTAAGGCATGTATTACTTCCAAGCAAACATACATAGGAACATTCTCAATACACTCTCAAGTGCTTAAACTTACTCCAATGAGCAATGAAATGGAGGAAGCCAGAGGGATATCAGGAAGCATTTACTAAACAGTAAAAGCACCTGCTTTGTTTCATGAGGAAGAAGGAACCTGCTATTTAAGAAAATATGCAGATGCCATCATTAGTCCAATTAATGGTCTCAGCACAGTTCAGTGGCTGCTAATCTCTAACACCAACACAAAAGTAATGGCAGACATAAAAGTTTTTAAATCCTCTGCACTGCTGGAAAAATTATGGACACTGCCAGTAGCAAAAATAAAGAAGAAGATGCACTGGGTGAAACAAAGAGTTACAACTATTCTATTGGAAAGACTATAAATAAATGGATGCCGGTGCTTGCATTAGTGAATGTGACGATGGGTCCCAGCAAAGCTCAAAAATAAAATAAAATTTTAAAAAAAGAGAGGGAGTAAAGAGAAAAATGTGGTTAAGATAAGTGATTGATTTGGATCAAGGGCAACCTCATCTATATTTTTTAACAGCAGACATTAATGGAGCTGCTGTCCAAAATGATATCTGGATTGGCAATGGCACCTTGAAGGCAAGGGAAAAGGGACATAAAACCACTATAAATTCCACTTTAGCTGCATTTAACCTCAGATTTAAGGAGGAGAAAATCAGCATTATGTTTTATCACCTGACAATTCAGATTTTAAGTGCAAGTTCTTTGAAGAGTGAAGAACTTTGTATTTTAGGAGAAAGAAATATTTGGCTATCCTCTGTGCCGACAGCAAAATATGAGCCTGCCAAGGTCTTAAGATCACTGGGGCTAAGACAACCAAGCTTCCTTTCTGTCTTACTGTTCTCACAGGCACGTCTGGTGAGGACACGAGGGAGAGCCTTTGCAATGTCTGCCTCTAGGTTGACAAGCTTTGCCTTGTCATGAGAGACTTGCTCCCCACCTCCACCCCAAAAAACAAGTGGAAAGTGTATCTTGAAAAATGACTTGTCACATATATTCTCTCTGCCTAATACTTCCCCCCCAAAAAAACATTAAAAGAACACTCTCAATGCCCAGCCCCACTTGAAATGATGTTCAAGAGAGCATTATCTCGGCACAGTAACTGGCAGATGCTATTAGAGTGTTATCAGAATCCTAAGGATGCTTTGAAAAAACCCTTCGGTAATTTAAAGGGTATACAGTGGTGCCCCGCATAACGGGCGCCCCGTTTAATGACGAATCCGCATAGCGATTTTAATGGCATAACATTTAAATGGTAAAACATCGCTTTGCGAAGATTGGTAAGCTGTTTCGCTTACCGATTTTTGCATAGCGTTGTTTTTAGAATAGCTGATTGGCGGGTAAAAAAATGGCCACCGGGTAAAAAAATGGCTGCCCGCAGTGTTTTCGTGCCCATTCCTTGCTTACCGGGCAGCGAAAATGGTGGCTGTATGGAGGATTTTCGCAGAACAGTGAGGTTTTTGCTCATAGGAACGCATTAAACGTGTTTTAATGCATTCCTATGGGCTTTTTTGTTCCGCATAGCGACGAATCCACATAGCAACGATTTTTACAGAACAGATTATCGTCACTATGCGGGGCACCACTGTATAAGCTGTGTTTCTGTTGCAAATTCAAAAAACAGCAAAAGCAAAAGCACAAGCAGCAAAGAATTTTGCCTGCAAAAGTGGCTCCAATTGCTTACATTCAATTCAATGTCTTTTGCAATTCTGTCTTCCAGCCTGGAAGAAAAACCAGTGCAGTAGTGAAACTGTCCAAGCATGAAGACTACCACCTGCTGGCTATCCATGACAATGCATCTCCTGCATCAGGCCACCAGGCTTGCCTATACAATTCCCTTGAATTAAGGCATACAAAGTTGTACAAGTGAGCTGGCAATCTTGGATTCACAGAGAAAGCTGCAAGTTGGACATGCTTGATAAACGCTGTATTATGGTGATTATTTGATTAATTACAGAACATAGTTGGGACACAAATAACTGATTATAGCATGCAATCTCTTTCTGGCTTTGCGAGTAACTGTTTTTGTCTAAATTAACAATTGAGAACGACACAGATGAGTGGCAGCACAATTGGGAATCATTATATAATAACACAATTAGGCTGCCTGCATTAGCCACATTGCATTTGCAAGTCTTGTTTTTTCATGGAATTATCTGCAAGCAGAAATAAGGTATCAACACAATGCTTCCCAAACATTTTGCCATCAGAACCTGTTTTAATTTTTGCCTGCCCCACTCTCGTTACCATCATCCAACCCCCTTTTAACAAAATACGCTACTTGAAATTTAAAATTAAACACATTAGAACTTAAAAATAAACACAAACTTAAAAATAAAGTCATATTCTGATTTTTTATATATATATTTTTAAAAAACCTAATTTAGAAATCAGCACAAATAGGTTCTTGGTGAGAAACACGATGGGATTTTCAGACCTAGAAAGGGGAGTCCTCCCTACAACTCACTGGTCACTGCATTCAAGGGAAATATTGGGTTTTAAAGAGGGATTCAACTGTCACTTGCCTTCTTTAATGTCAGCAGCTGTCTTTTTCATTTCCATTTCCTGACAACAATTTTCTAGGAACCTCTAGTTGACATCTTTTCAACTTCATAAATGCTGGTTGGAACATCAAGGATCCATAGTGGTGTCATGCCAGGACAGAGCAACACCACTATGGATCCTTGATGTTCCATCCAGCATTTATGAAGTTGAAAAGATTTTAACTAGAGTTCCCAGAAATGTGTTGTCAGGAAATGGAAATGAGAAAGACAGAGCTGCTGACATTAAAGGAGAAGGCAAGTGACAGTTTGCCTTCTCCAAAGAATACCCTCCCCCCAAAAAAGGAACTGCCAATGGCTCTTTGCTCTTCCCCATAGTGGCCCAAAAACTGTGCAACGACAGTTCCATTCTTCTTCTTTTTTTGGGGGGGGCACATTTGTCCAAAGACTGTGCACATCTCAAATACATACACGCAGACTAGAACCTCTTCTTTCTCTTTCCATCCTAGCCTTTGGTAGATATTGGCCCAGATCTTAAAAATAGCTGATCACAAATAATGAATTACTTGCTATTCATTCCATTTCACAATAGCCCCTTCTGCTGCATCAACAAGATCTGAATAACCACTGGCTTGCAATTAGCTGTATGTTGTGTAGTTGCCAGAAAACAGACAGAACCTCACCATGCCAACAGTAGGACAAAACAGGAATAAATCATGACCTATTTGTAGCATGATTCATTGAGGGTTAGAAATATTGTTATATCTAATTACTTTAAAAGCAACTTTTAAAGCTCTGTTTCTCACACACTTCCATTTATATAAAAGTAGTGTATCAAATTCCAGGATCAATGAAAGGCACCGATTTATAGTCCATTGCAACCCGTGATGCACATTTCCTAGAGATCACCTTTCCTGTTTTCTTTGCTACTAGATGAGATTAGTATAGGCAAGAGTTCATGCAGGAAATCTTCCAGGGGGGCTGCACAAAGATGCATTGTGGTATGTTAGCATAAAATTCTGCACAACACAGTGTATCTGGTTTTGCACATTTCAGTAATAGATAAATTTAGGATGTCGGGGGGGAGTGCCTCTCCTTGCACATCCCATGAACACCACTGAGAAAAGGAAAAACATTTCTGAGCACCATGACTGTGTATGAGAAGATCTCCTTCAGTAAAAGAAATAAAGTTTATTGTTTTTCCTGAAGTGAGGGAAAGGGGAACCTATATGCAGGGTATACTTGGCCACAAACGTATAGATGTTTCCATATATATAACTTCCTGAGATGAATTGTGCCTAACTGACAAGGTGCTGGGGTGCCCCTGGGTCACACATCTGATCACCTGTCTAATTTGACAGTCTATAGCAGTGGTTTCCAAACTTGGGTCCCTAGATGTTTTTGGACTACAATTCCCAGAAATCCTAGCCAGTACAATTACTGGTCAATGCTTCTGGGAGTTTCAGTTCAAGAACTTCTACTGAACTGAAGGTCTATAGGGACATGGCCTTTTCAGAATTCTTTATACTTGTGAGAAAAACATACGGTGCCTTGGGGATTCTCACATTTGTGTGGGTTATAGAATATTACAGAGGAATAAATTGGACACAAAACAAAGCATGCATTTTAAGCTACATTGCTGACAATTGACAAAATACGCACAGGCATATTTTAGTCAGTGGGAGAAATGTGTAAAGTAAGTAAAAATACAAGAATTCCCCACGCAATGTGTAAATATGCACACAAAGTTTCAAGCACCCTGCTCAAGTCCCATCATCCAATAAAAACAAGTATGTGTGGGATTTGTCAAAAGAAAGTACATTTAAGACTGAGAGGTGTTTACATGGTTAAGGAGAGCTCCCGAGAAAGCTTTTGCCACTATGGATAGTAATGCTAATGTACTATTTGGAAATTACTCACTCATTAAGGATTCCCACAAACATATTACACTTATAAATTTTCTCAAAATAAAACTGGATTCACTACAGTGTTTGACATCTAGTAACAACAGAGCAGCCACACTCCTCCTGAAGTGATGGTTTTAACTTTCAGAATTGTAATGCCCCTTTATATGGTTTTATCTAAAGGATGAAATAAGCTTATCACTTCAGTGGGCTGAAGCACTTCTAGATAGTATGTAGGTTGGATCCCCATTGTGGCTACCAGGAGAGGGGCCAGCTGAGACCACATGTGGATTAGTGGGTTCCATGCCCCACCACCTGTATGGCCTTGGCCAAAGTATGTGACCCCAGAGCACCACCAAAAGGAGGCACTGGTAAACCACTTCTGAGTACTTCTTACCTAGAATACCCTGGGAGAACCATCATACTCAGAACCAACTTGACAGCACATGTATCTTATTATCCTCAGGGACTGTTGGCTCCTGTATGAGCTTGCCTATCAAGGAAAACTGGAATCTGACATACTGCTTGTAGGTATTAACCTTAGAGTGAATTGCAGACAATTATAAGTCTTTAGCTGTCACAGCCCCAAACTTATAGCATTTGTAAATATGTTTGGCCCTTTCTCTTTTATATGTAAAAGTTTACTGAACACTGCTATGTTCCAGCAAGTCTCTGATTCACAAGTCTTCTTTCATGCATACATACATATAATGAACAGCAAAAGGTTTATTTGTCTTCATTTTTATTTTCTGGTGCTGCAGTTGTTCAGGGACTTAACAACGCGCAGTTAAGTTTACTGAATTATGGATATCATACTTTTTTCCCCTTGCTTGCATTTAAGACACATTTCATGTAATTAGGCCTCTGAAGAATTGCTTCTCTGTCATTGTGGATTTTTCACCCTAATAGTGCAACTAATTTTGTCTACCCTTTGTTGTGTGTTCTTATAATTATGATTATTATTTATTTTCCATTTACACTTGTCATAAAGAGCACCGTCTTTTTGAAGCAATGCACTTTTCAAAATGAGTGTGTCTGGCTTCAGAAATAATTTGTTTGACACACAAACTGAAATGTAATCATATTTGGTTTAAATTAGAAAGACTAATTTAACAGGAGATAATGTGCAAATTGTTTTCTTACAAGAACACAAGAGTAGTTTGTCACAAAACAGCAGCCCATTTGCATGATAATGCACTTGCTTATCATCTTAAAGTATAATTGTTCAGAACATTTTGATACAGCCACAGGCAACAAACACTTTGAATTTCTGTCTGAACAGCTGCCAACATTTATATTGGCCTTTAAAAGACCTTGGAATACTATGTTAAAACCACTAAACAGATCATATAGAGTATTTATGACAGTAGGCAAGATCAAGCTTTCTGAACTTATTAATGGTTAATCCATATGTATTTGGCAAATTTCATTTGGGGATGCTTTGTGCAGTACAAGTGCTGTACTTTGTGGGGTTTCTTTGTCCCATAGTTTTGATCCGGAGTGGAAGGGAAATGGTCTGTAAATTCAACCTAAAACCTGTGGTAACCATAATGCTATAATATAATATACATGTTCATCTTTGAATGAGGGATATCAAAAGACTTGCTACCAAGGGCATCTCTTCTGTGTTTCTGGTCTCCAACTCTGCAAATTTCCCAGGTGGCATCTCCCAGAATTGGACTACAACCCCCAGAATTCACAAAGTATTTCCCAGGGAGAATTCTGGGAGTTACAGTCTCCAAAACAAAAACCTGCACACTCCTCGCACTGCAGAAGAGAAAGCAACATCACTACTCTGCGTATCTCCTGAGGAGACAGCAGCCACGAAATTAAAAGACGCCTGCTTCTTGGGAGGAAAGCGATGACAAATCTTGACAGCATCTTAAAAAGCAGAGATATCACCATGCCAACAAAAGTCCAAATAGTCAGAGCTATGGTTTTTCCTGTCGTGATGTATGGAAGTGAGAGCTCGACCATAAAGAAAGCAGGATTGGCCTGGAGCTGCGGGCACTACTGATTATTTATTTTATTTATTTACTTATTAGATTTTTACCCCACCCCCTTAGTCAGCATCTATTCGGAGAGGGGGGCTTACAAATTTAAAAAAATCATAAAATATAATAAAACATCGTGATCATTAAAACAATTAAATCAGTAATATGGTGTGTTCAAGGTGGGAAATGATAAAGCAAAGAGATAGAATCCAGGAATTGACAGAAGGAAAGGCCTGCCTAAAAAGCCAAGTCTTTAAATGGCTCTTAAATACACCCAGCGAGGGTGCCAGGTGGATCTCTGTTGGAAGGCTGTTCCATAGTCGAGGGGCCACTGCCAAGAAAGCCCAGTTTCTTGTTCTTTCTTTCCGGGCCTCTCTCGGTGTTAGGCCCCTCAACCGTCCCTCCTGGCTATGCCAAGTAATTTGGGTAGATCTAGGTGGGAGAAGGCGATCTGCCAAATATCGAGGTCCCAAACCGTTTAGGGCTTCATATGTCATCATTAACACTTTGAAGTCAGTGGGGAAACGAATGGGCAGCCAATGTAAGGCAACCAGAGTGGGGAGATATGCTGGTGTTTTCTCACCCCACTAAGAAGTCTGGCCGCCGCATTCTGCACCATTTGAAGCTTCCGCATCAATCTCAAAGGTAGCCCCACAAAGAGTGCATTACAGTGGTCTAATCTCGAGATTACGAGCGCAGGGACACCCCACTCCCCTAAAAGTGTGGCACACCCATCTGCACATGTGCACAAGGAGGGCACACCCATCCACGAGTCCACTTCGTTCACCTGTGCATGCATGCCACGCCCACCTGTGAACATGCCATGCCCACCCACGACCATGCCACGCCTACCCACAAGTGTGGGGGATGCCCCTGTCCATGGACCCCACCCCCCAACTGGTCAACAGTTCTGAAAAGGTTGGGGACCACTGCTTTAGGACACTTTTAAAAGATTTTGACAGGAATTTTTCAAGTTCTATCTATTCTCTTATTTATTCTCTTATGGTGGAAGGCACTAGGAAAAGAGGAAGACCAAATATGAGATGGACTGACTCTGTAAAGGAAACCACAGGCTTGAGTTTATAACAGCTGGTCAGGGCTGTTGAGGACAGGACATTTTAGAGATTGTTCATGCATAGGTTCGCTTTTAGTCAGAGGCAACTTGATAACACATAACACCACCAACAATTCTCCTATTAACTCAAAGTGACAACAGAAGTACAGTGGTGCTTTGCAAGACAATTGCCTCACAAGACGATTAATCTGCAAGATGATTAGTATTTGCAATCACTGTTGCGCTTCGCAAGATGATGTTTTCTATGGACTATTTTCGCAAGACGACGATTTTTTCCCATTGGAACATATTAAATAAATTTCAATGCATTCCAATGGGGAACTGCATTCCACAAGACAATGTTTTCTATGGACGACTTTCGCAAGACGACAATTCTCCCATTCGTCGTTTAGTCATTTAGTCGTGTCCGACTCTTCGTGACCCCATGGACCAGAGCACGCCAGGCCCTCCTATCTTCCACTGCCTCCCGGAGTTCGGTCAAATCCATGTTGGTTGCTTCGCAGACACTGTCCAGCCATCTCATCCTCGGTCGTCCCCTTCTCCTCTTGCCGTCACACTTTCCTAACATCAAGGTTTTTTCCAAGGAGTCTTCTCTTCTCATGAGATGGCCAAAGTACTGGAGCCTCAGCTTCAGGATCTGTCCTTCCAGGGAGCACTCAGGGTTCGTTTCCTTCAAAATGGATAGGTTTGATCTCCTCGCAGTCCAGGGGATTCTCAAGAGCCTCCTCCAGCACCACAATTCAAGGCATCAATTCTTCGGCGGTCTGCTTTCTTTATGGTCGAGCTCTCACTTCCATACATCACGACAGGAAAAACCATAGCTCTGACTATTCGGACTTTTGTTGGCAAGGTGATATCTCTGCTTTTTAAGATGCTGTCAAGATTTGTCATCGCTTTCCTCCCAAGAAGCAGGCGTCTTTTAATTTCGTGGCTGCTGTCTCCATCTGCAGTGATCTTGGAGCCCAGGAAAATAAAATCTGTCACTGCCTCCATATCTTCCCCTTCTATTTCCCAGGAGGTGATGGGACCAGTGGCCATGATCTTAGTTTTTTTGATGTTGAGTTTCAGACCATTTTTGCACTCTCCCCTTTCACTCTCATTACAAGGTTCTTTAATTCCTCCTCACTTTCTGCCATCAGAGTGGTATCATCTGCATATCGGAGGTTGTTGATATTTCTTCCAGCAATCTTAATTCCGGCTTGGGATTCCTCCAGTCCAGCCTTCCGCATGATGTATTCTGCATATAAATTAAATAAGCTGGGGGACAATATACAGCCTTGTGGTACTCCTTTATCAATTTTGCTGCCTTGTCGTGGCGAAGGGGCTTGAGTAACTCAGAGAAGCTATGGGCTATGCCGTGCAGGGACACCCAAGATGGACAGGACATCGTGGAGAGTTCCGACTAAACGCAATCCACCTGGAGTAGGAACTGGCAATGCCACTCCAGTATCTTTGCCAAGAACGCCCCATGATCAGAAACAAATTCTCCCATTGGAACGCATTAATTAGATTTCAATGCATGCCAATGGGGAACCGCTTTTCGCAAGCGCGATTTTCGCGGAATGAATTATCATCGTCTTGCGAGGCACCACTGTACTGTTTTCTCTTCCTCTGCTGCATTTTCAAAGATCAGTGTCCAGAGGTATTGCCCCGGCTGCTAGGAAGAACAATATAAAGTGGTGCCTTGCATAGCGATTGCTTCGTAAAGCGATAAAATCGCTTTGCGACAAAGATTTTGTGATCACTTTTGCAATCGCTTTGCGATGTTTCCTATGGGGGAATTTCGCTTTGCGATGTTCGGTTCCCTGGGGAACCGATCATGGCAAAGCAATGCCTTTTAAACAGCTGATCGGCAGAAGGAGGGGCGAAGGAGGAGGCACCCACCCAGGACCGGGATCAGGGCGGCAGCGGCTGGACGGGGGGCAGGGTGCCAGAGACCCCCTCCTCGCCCCGTCTGCGCCCCGGGAGAGCCCCACCAAGGAGACTGGGCATCATCCGGAGCTGGCTGGCGGTGGAATTTCACTTTACCATGATCGGTTCCCTGGGGAAATGATCATGGCAAAGCAATGCTTTCTTAACAGCTGATCGGCAGAAGGAAGGGCGAAGGGCCTGGATTTCGCTGGAACGAATTAACGTCACAATACGAGGCACCACTATAATTTGTTCAGGCCATCACACACAGACATTTAGTGAAGGATGCAATGGTAATGATAAAGATGACTGGTAATGATATGTTGTGATACACATTGTATAGCCGATAGAGTGATGGGCTATGACACAGGAGATGCGGTTTCAAATCCTTCCTTGGCTATGGAAACCCACTATTTGGATTGGGTAGAACTGATAAATCTTAAATATTTCATTTATCTGGAAAGCCCTATTAAGTTGGTTCCAACATGACGGCATACAAGAACAACTTTATGTCATCTGGCAACTCCAAATCAATGTGTAACATGAGATTCTTTAATATTTAGAGTATATTAGCTTTTCTGGGCAGCATGATTAGAGAGATACTACTCCACCCAAGTCTTCTTGTGAGCTCCCTAGAGGTCTCTGGTTGGCCACTGCAGGATATAGAACAGTGAAGAAGATAGGTCCTTTTGTCTGATTCAGCAGAGCTTTCCTTTTTTTCAGATCTGATAAAGACTTTAGGTATACTACCAATGGCAAGCCAATTACTCCTTACCTTTTGTAGTGCACTATCTTCAGTCAATACCTTTGAAAGTGTAATCATTTATGGGGGGGGGGAGAGAATACAAACACAAAATGGGAAATTATGGTGCTGTCACTGGCTTTACAGCTGGGGGTGTGAGACACTTTGAAAATAAACAAAATATGTCCACAGAGGACGTTTAGCTGTTCTGATGCAATTCGGAACAGTAACCAGAATCTTTCACAAAGATCTCAAGGTTGCTGAAACATTCGTCTCAATAAAGAAATAAATCATTCTGAAAGACCGACGTAGGGAAATTAAAAGAAATCTGCGTAAGGATACTTTGGCAACAAAGGTAGCAGACTCTTTCTTGTCTGTGGACTACGCTTTACACATTTAAAGTCAGAATTACCACTGTTTCCCCACGACTAATAAAAATAATAGACTGTTGCAAAGCAAAGGAATATAAAAAGATCTCAGGAGCGAGGAAAATCCCAGGATTCATGGGTAGATATTTATTTTAGCTATCTCTGTACTGCTCAGGAGAGATAAGGAAACTAGTAGTCATGGAGCCGTAGCATTCGAGACTTGCTTCGTGGCACTCCAAGACTGCTAAAGCACTGGCAGAGAGAGCATATCTTTGTTTCTAGGTAGGTTATCTTCCTACGGATTTCTAACAAGAAGCACTTCAAGTGGGGAGGAACGGGGGGAGTAATCTCATTTTTCAAGTCTGTATTCTGGAGGAGAATAAGTTCTGCCAAGAATTGAGCAGAAATGGGGAGGGGGGGAGAGAGGGAAGACTGATTATTACTTTTCATGCCATGTCATTTCATAACTCGTTTTAATTGAGTTGGTAACGGGTGTTGATGCACGAATACTTTGAATGATAATAGGACAAATCTATCAATTTCTCAATTTCTAATGGAACTGCAAACTATGTTATCTGTTTTGACCCTTTCCATTGGGGGTATATTTTTGTTATATGAAAGATCACACGCAGTAGGGCAGTGGTTCCAATTGGGTCCCCAGATGTTCTTAGACTGCAGCTCCCAGAATCTTTCACAAAATGCTGTCCTGGCCAGGAGTTGCAGTCCAAGAACATCTGGGGACCCAAGGCTGAGAAGCACTGCATTATAGGCTAGATCCACAAGTGTCACACTGGACCCCCCCCCAGATGTTCACCAATCACAGCTCCCAGAAATCCTAACCAGTGCTGCCAATGATCAGACCTTTTGGAAGCTGTAATTTCTTTTATTTATTTATTTTATTTATTTATTGGACTTATATACCGCCCCATAGCACTACAAGCACTCTCCGGGCGGTTTACAATTTTTAATTATACAGGCTACACATTGCCCCCCTCCAGCAAGCTGGGTACTCATTTTACCGACCTCGGAAGGATGGAAGGCTGAGTCAACCTTGAGCCGGCTACCTGGGATTTGAACCCCAGGTCGTGAGCACAGTTTTAGCTGCAGTACATCGTTTTAACCACTGCGCCACGAGGCTCCTCGTGATATTAAGAATATCTAGAGCCTGATTTGGGAACACTGGTCGACATCCTTCACCTAGAATAAGTAAGGATGGGTTTATTGATCAGTATGTTTAAAGAGACAGCTTAGCCAAACATGGTTTATCAAGTAACAAACATATAAAATATTTGCTGCCATACACTGAGTTGGCAGGAGAGACCTGTACAATTAGTGCATGTCTAGATGGCCCACTGTTTTCATCACTCTTTGTTTCCTCTTTCTAATATCAAAGAGTATTGCAGAGAGCATGCAGTTGGGATGTGGAAAATTCAGCCTCAAATTGCTCGCTCACTGACAAGATCCAGACCCTATGCCATGCCCAAGCTGGGTTAACTGTGTTTTAATGGCTCTGGCCAATATATATGCAAGATATTGCAATCAGTGTGGTTTTCTATGTGTTTCCTTCTCTCATTAGTAAATTGCTATAGTTGCAACTGATAGACCGTTTGTCTATCTAGTCAGCTTGGAATGGCAGCAATCCTGTAAGGTTTCAGCCAGGAGGTTTCCCAGCCCTAAGTGAGACTCACTTAATGCAAAAAAGGTGTTCTACTGCTAAGATTAGGGCTCCCTCGTCTGTCACATTACCACCTCTCCTCAAGGGGCACATTTGGCTGAAAATTAATGAACAGCTCAAAGTCACCTAGTCCAGTGGTTCTTAACATTTTTTACTCAGGTGTTTTTGAACTGCAACTCCCAGAAACCCCAGCCAGCACAGCTGGTGATGAAGGCTTTTGGGAGTTGCAGTCCAAAAACAACTGAGTAACCCAAGGTTAAGAACCAGTGACCTAGTCCATATCAGAGCAAAGAAAAGATTACAACCTGGGTTTCTCCACAGCCTATGGACAATATCACCTTACACAGCTTCCAGTTCTGCTCCACTATATTTCTTAAGATTCTGACACTGTAACCCTACTCAGGTATTAAACCTGAAACTTGATATAAACAGAGCCCCTGATTATTACTATAAGAGTGTTCAGCTCCAGAACTTTGCAATTCTCCAATAAAAGCTTGAGTAAGTTTGGGTGCAGAGGGGACTTCTTGATGGAGAGGGTTGAGGTTAGCTTAAATGCACCCATATCCGTATATCTGGTTGCTGATCCTGTTCCAGTCTTGTTGCCTTTTATCACACTATGGAACTTTCTGGGTTGTTTTGCTGTTGTTATTCTCTGTTTGTTTAATGACTATTTTATTTTCAGGAATGGCATGAGAAGAATAATTTGAGGGAAATCTGTCTTGGACCTTTCTCTCCTTAAACTGGTCTATCCAGTTAAGACTATTCATTCCGCTGACACAGTATTGACACAGCAAAATGAAAGAGCAAGTGAAGGACATGTACATGTGAAGCAAGCTTGTTTGAAATGTATATCAGCTAGGAATGAGGTCCACAAATGGGACAGAGTTTCCCTTAGGTTTCTACACACACAGTTAGTGTTGCTTTACATATTAGAAAATTATGTTTGACAACTTGACATTTTAATTCCTTCAATCCAATTAAGCTGCTAAGAGATTCAATTACTGCATAACATGGGTCAGGAAGTCCTCTGTCTGTAGTGCCCTCTTTCTTATCCCTCTTCTATTTCCTATTGCTTTCTATTAACAGAGCTGGAGAACTCATTAGGAGCCTTGTTATCATTAACATTATTAAACTTTGTCTTCCTCATTATCAGGAACAGTTTTATCTTTGCTGTCATGAAGTACCACATTATTTAGTTCGAAATTACTCAATGGCTATGGAAAGTATGGAGTACATTCCATTCTTTCATAGACTTTTTTTTTTTTTTGGCGGGAGGGGTGTTCAAATTTTTCCAGGGTTTTCAGATCATTTGCAATGCAATCTGTGGTCTATGCAAGCTTATCAGGCAAATGAAGTAAATGAAGATAAATGGTGTTCTCAGTTTGATTGCCAAGGCACCTTAGGTGAAACTGGAACAGCTAGCCTCAGGCAATACAAGGTACACAGAAAACCCAGCTCAATTTTATCTCTCTTAATGAGCCATATTTGCAAATTAATAATGGACAGTTGAGATAATGATAGGAAACACTCACTGAGCTCATTTTCAGTTAAGCACATAAGTAGGTAAACAAATGTTATTCAAAAATGTTAATGGACAAACATTAGTGATGAGTTTTTAAAAAGTATAATGCATTTGCATTAGCGATTTTGCATTTGCATTATAAGTAACACATTAGTAAGCATGATGTTAGTGCGTGTATTTTGCATTATTTCTCTCATTAAAAAGACTTAATAAAATGG
This sequence comes from Pogona vitticeps, assembly GCF_051106095.1. NCBI lineage: Eukaryota > Metazoa > Chordata > Lepidosauria > Squamata > Agamidae > Pogona > Pogona vitticeps. Next base: position 15,908,233 of record NC_135787.1, on the reverse strand, counting down.
ACAACACTCCTCCACAAAAATTCTTTAAAAATCCAACGTTTTAGGATTAACTAATAAATATTATTTGTTACACACACACATACTGCAAATTCAGAAATAGTCTTGCAGCACTTTTTGTCCCGTGGGCTCCAGTCCACAAGCGCAAAGGCCAAATGAAATGTGAAGGTGCCACAAGTCTTTTTGTTGCATTTGTTGTGAACATGGCTGCCATCTGGGACACACCTAAACTATGTTAGTGGAGGTTAAACACTAACATTGATATCCTTTTCTTAATCCAAAAGCAATGTGTTATGGTAACATCACTACCTGAAACATATAATTCAAGGAGAAGGAGCCAAAGCCGACCTGAGTTAGTGCCTAACAAAGTTACTACTCTGTTGGCCATACAAAGCTCCTTGTCTTGCTGAATGATTCTCTTGAGCTAGAATCTTCCCTGTGCCTGCATCATTGTCTGAAGTGTGCTTGAAATATTCTGTCAACACCAACCATAGGTAACAAAAATTTCTGCCAACCAGTGTCCTGCTCCAAAATCCATGGAGCAGAACACTAGCAGGTAAAGAATGGAGTGGCGGGGGCGGGGGGGGGGAGACTGCTAGAAAACTCATGACCGTGTCATCCTTCCTAATCTCCAAGCTGTGCTTAAATTCTAGGCAATGTGACACACTTCTGTCTGCTAAAACTAAATATTTGGATCATTATTTTTTTGTTTAAAAACATTAAAGCAAATATCCTACTGCTAGTCCCAAAGAAGAATAAGCCTATTGAACTAAATTGTTGAGTGGTAATTCAATGAAAGGAAAATCCAATGCTGCAAAGAAAAATACTGCATAGGAACCTGGAATGTAAGATCTATGAACGTTGGGAAGCTGGAGGTGGTCAAACAGGAGATGGCAAGAATAAACATCGACATCCTGGGCATCAGTGAACTAAAATGGACAGGAATGGGCGAATTCAGCTCAGATGATTATCATATCTACTATTGTGGGCAAGAATCCCGTAGAAGGAATGGAGTGGCCCTCATAGTCAACAAAAGAGTGGGAAAAGCTGTAATGGGATGCAATCTCAAAAATGATAGAATGATGTCAATACGAATCCAAGGCAGACCATTCAACATCACAATAATCCAAGTTTATGCACCAACCAGCATTGCTGAGGAGACTGAAATTGAACAATTCTATGAAGATTTACAACACCTTCTAGAACTGACACCAAAGAAAGATGTTCTTCTCATTCTAGGGGACTGGAATGCTAAAGTAGGGAGCCAAGAGATAAAAGGAACAACAGGGAAGTTTGGCCTTGGAGTTCAGAACGAAGCAGGACAAAGGCTAATAGAGTTTTGTCAAGAGAATAAGCTGGTCATCACAAACACTCTTTTCCAACAACACAAGAGGCGACTCTATACATGGAAATCACCAGATGGGCAATATCGAAATCAGATTGATTATATTCTCTGCAGCCAAAGATGGAGAAGCTCTATACAGTCAGCAAAAACAAGACCTGGAGCTGACTGCGGTTCTGATCATCAGCTTCTCATAGCAAAATTCAAGCTTAGACTGAAGAGATTAGGAAAAACCACTGGGCCACTCAGGTATAATCTAAACCAAATCCCTTATGAATACACAGTGGAAGTAAAGAACAGATTTAAGGAACTCGATTTGGTGGACAGAGTGCCTGAAGAACTTTGGATAGAGGCTCGTAACATTGTCCAGGAGGCAGCAACGAAAACCATCCCAAAGAAAAGGAAATGCAAGAAAGCAAAGTGGCTGTCCAACGAGGCCTTAGAAATAGCAGAGAGGAGAAGGGAAGCAAAATGCAAGGGAGATAGGGAAAGTTACAGAAACTTGAATGCAGACTTCCAAAGAATAGCAAGGAGAGACAAGAGGGCCTTCTTAAATGAACAATGCAAAGAAATAGAGGAAGATAACAGAAAAGGAAAGACCAGAGATCTGTTCAGGAAAATTGGACATATTAGAGGAACATTTTGCGCAAAGATGAACATGATAAAAGACAAAAATGGAAGGGACCTAACAGAAGCAGAAGACGTCAAGAAGAGGTGGCAAGAATACACAGAGGAATTATATCAGAAAGATTTGGATATCCCGGACAACCCAGACAATGTAGTTGCTGACCTTGAGCCAGACATCCTGGAGAGCGAAGTCAAGTGGGCCTTAGAAAGCCTGGCTAACAACAAGGCCAGTGGAGGTGATGGCATCCCAGTTGAACTATTTAAAATCTTAAAAGAAGATGCTGTTAAGGTGCTACATTCAATATGCCAGCAAGTTTGGAAAACTCAACAGTGGCCAGAGGATTGGAAAAGATCAGTCTACATCCCAATCCCAAAGAAAGGCAGTGCCAAAGAATGCTCCAACTACCGTACAATTGCACTCATTTCGCACGCTAGCAAGGTTATGCTCAAAATCCTCCAAGGTAGGCTTCAGCAGTATGTGGACCGAGAACTCCCAGAAGTACAAGCTGGATTCCGAAGAGGCAGAGGAACTCGAGACCAAATTGCTAACTTGCGCTGGATTATGGAGAAAGCCAGAGAGTTCCAGAAAAACATCTACTTCTGCTTCATTGACTATGCGAAAGCCTTTGACTGTGTGGACCACACCAAACTATGGCAAGTTCTTAAAGAAATGGGAGTGCCTGACCACTTTATCTGTCTCCTGAGAAACCTATATGTGGGACAGGAAGCAACAGTTAGAACTGGTCATGGAACAACTGAGTGGTTCAAAATTGGGAAAGGAGTACGGCAAGGCTGTATATTGTCCCCCAGCTTGTTTAACTTATATGCAGAATACATCATGCGGAAGGCTGGACTGGAAGAAACCCAAGCCGGAATTAAGATTGCCGGAAGAAATATCAACAACCTCCGATATGCAGATGATACCACTCTGATGGCAGAAAGTGAGGAGGAATTAAAGAACCTTGTAATGAGAGTGAAAGAGTGAAAGAGGAGAGTGCAAAAAACGGTCTGAAACTCAACATCAAAAAAACTAAGATCATGGCCACTGGTCCCATCACCTCCTGGGAAATAGAAGGGGAAGATATGGAGGCAGTGTCAAATTTTATCTTCCTGGGCTCCATGATCACTGCAGATGGAGACAGCAGCCCTGAAATTAAAAGGCGCCTTCTTCTTGGGAGGAAAGCGATGACAAATCTTGACAGCATCTTGAAAAGCAGAGACATCACCTTGCCAACAAAAGTCCAAATAGTCAAAGCTATGGTTTTTCCTGTCGTGATGTATGGAAGTGAGAGCTGGACCATAAAGAAAGCAGACCGCCGAAGAATTGATGCCTTTGAATTGTGGTGCTGGAGGAGACTCTTGAGAATCCCCTGGACTGCAAGGAAAACAAACCTATCAGTTCTAAAGGAAATCAACCCTGAATGCTCACTTGAAGGACAGATCCTGAAGCTGAGGCTCCAGTACTTTGGCCATCTCATGAGAAGAAAAGAGTCCTTGGAAAAAACCTTGATGTTAGGAAGGTGTGATGGCAAGAGGAGAAGGGGACGACCGAGGACGAGATGGCTGGACAGTGTCTGCGAAGCAACCAACATGAACCTGACACAACTCCGGGAGGCAGTAGAAGACAGGAGGGCCTGGCGTGCTCTGGTCCATGGGGTCACGAAGAGTCGGACACGACTAAACGACTAAACACACACACAATTCAATGGGTCTACTCCAGTGGCCTACAAGAACATCCAAAGTCACTTATAAAACCAAGTGGCTTACTAAAACTGTAATGTAAAATAAAGGAGGGGGCAATAGTTGAGAGAATAAAGCATGAGAACAACATGAGAAGAAAAATGCAGTACACAAAGTATTAATATTCTACGTTCAAACTCCTTCATGAACCAGCCGTGTCATGATGTAACAAAAAGTCAGGATGAAAAATCAAGACCAGACAGGTCTTCCAGAAAATGAGCTCTTCAGTCTAGATGAAGTGGCTGAGGAAAAAAAGACCGGTGTCCAGATAGGCGGGATATAAATTCAATAAATAAATAAATAAATAAATAAAAACACCATCTCCCACTATACCAGGCAGAGATGTACATTAAAAGTAGTGCTTTCACTGGCAACCTCAGGAACAGCTCAAGCTAATTTCATAAGAAGAAATATAACCCTTAGTATAACAAATTGTGGGCCTCAAGAAGATGGCAAAATGGTGGTTCTGTTTTCCCACTTTTACCCTTAAAGACACAAATATTGCTTCTCTTCATAGCTCAACTCAATGAGGCTAGTTCCAAGTAAGGACAAACAGGATGACATTGTACGTCTCCTTGCATGAAGAGTTTCTTTTTTGCATCGCATCTAGACCCAACTCTGCTTCTTCCCAACATATGGGTCCTTTGGTTTACTTTTGCTTCGAGCAGACAAGAAAAGAAAGAGGGAGGCAGCTGCTTTGAAGAAACGTTTTTCTATAGTCACTTGCTTGGTGGAGTTAAGTGAAATGTAATCACCGGTAAAGAGGCTACAACTTAGGCACTACAAATATTCTACAGAATATTCTCACTGGCATTTGAATTCTGCTTCCCCAGCCTTTAACTTTCATAAGGAATGTTTACAGTATCAAAAGAGCTATTTCTCCTCCTTTCAACTCTCTACAAATATCATTCATGACTGCTCCTTTTGAAAAGAAATGCCAAGATATCAAATTTCATGTCAGCAAATTTCATGATTCGGAAAATGAGAGAGGAAGGAAGGACGAAGGCTGCTGAACTCCAGCATCATCTCGTCATCAAAGTTCAGTTTAAATCCAGTTACTTATTATTAGCATTATTATTATTATTTCTATGTAAAATTAAAATTTCTGCACATTAAAGCATCGTGAAAAGAAGGAATCACCCACTTCCAGTACGACTTACTTTTAGCATATTTAAATATAGCTTTATTGAATAGATAAGCAATGCTACACTAGTTAATTACAAACTTACTTAAAGAAACCTGGAGAGATTTACAATTTAATAAAGATCTCTGCTTTTCACTTCTCAAATTTCTGGCCCTTGTGAATGAATGAATATATTTTGTTCATGCGGAAGTTACAATGGCACGAATCTATTATGTTGAAGAACCTGAATTCTGGTGCCTTATCCTACAGTGTTTAGGAATATTGCAAAGTTTTACCCTGCTACAGTACTGCCTCTTGTGTTCTTGCAACTGTTCTTTTGACACAATTCTGACACAACTGGAGAAGAACCAAAGCTTGAAATTAACTAATTAGGAGCAACCTAATACCATGTAACGAGCTACTTTTGTGTGACTAGCAATTTATTTGTTTGTTTAAAATCTTTTTATTTTGCTTTTCTCCTTAAAAGAAAGGTGGAAAACAATATTTTAAACCAACGAAGCCACCCAAGGCAGCTTACATAATTAAAAATATATATGTTTGATTCTTTTTAAATATTTGTAAACTTACTGTTTATAGCCAAACGAAGCCACCCAAGGCAGCTTACAGAAAAAAAAAATTATGTAAGCTGCCTTGGGTGGCTTCATTTGGCTAAAAACAGTATGTTTACAAATATTTAAAAAGAATCAAAGACCACACTAAAATGGTAAACTAAAATCAAGACCAAAAACAGATTCACAGCAACAAGACACAACACTCAATTTAAAAAACTAACTTAGACAGCCTATCACTATGGGAAAGCCTGTATGAAGAGAAAGGTCTTTGGCTGCTTGTGGAATAACAGCAAAGACGGGGCCAGCACAGCCTCCTGTGGGAGCGACTTCAGAAGTCTGGGAGCAGCGACAGAGAAGACCATCCCCTGAGTCCCATGACACACGCCTGTGAAGACGATGGGATCAAGAGCAAGGTTTCCCCTGATTATATTAACACCCCAGCAGGCTCACCAAGGGAGATGTGGTCCTTGAGAAAGCTTGCACTTTGAAAACCAGCACTTTGAATTGTGCCTGGAAACAGACCAGGAGTCAGTGGAGCTGCTGCAATGGGGGTGGGTGGGTGGGGAGTGGCGATCTCCTCTGAAGCCATTAATCCCCCAGGCCTTCACAAGGTTCTCGCTCTTCTTCCTTCTTCGCTGCCACCAGGTATTGCTGTCTCAATACCATTCACGCAAGGAGACGTGTACTTTTGAAACTTATTTATTTGACCAGGGAGGGTAACATCTGATTAATATTCAGTAGGTAAATCACAGGTTGCTAATCACTTGAAACTGAATCAGTACTACTTTAACTTTAAAGCTCTATCCACTCTCTGTACCATTCAGCGTCCTCACAGATCTCTCAATCACCCTTAGTTCACTCTTAAGTTTCACACAGTCTCTCTCTACCAGAATCTCTCTCACTCACAGATTCTCTCTCATACTCCATACGCCAGCCTTTATATCCAAACCCCTCCCGCCTTGGCACCGCCTTCCATTCACTCATTGGCTCCTTCTCCACTGCTCAGCTGTGACGGACAGGCGAGGACACAGCTGTTCGCCACAGTGGGGTTTTAATGTGATCCTGGTAAGGTGCAATTTCAGAATTGGCCACTAGAAGAAGCCAGCTAATATTGCCCTGCATTTTTCTGGCCTGTTGGGTAATAGCAGTGTAGCACATAGTGTCACCAATTACTTGCATGATCAAAGCAACAACAGCAAGAAGAAGTATGAGTAAAACAATTCAATTCCTTTTAAAATGTAACATTATGAGTTCTGACAACAACTAAACCTCTTTGATAACACCCACAAGACACAATGTTAGCTACTATTTTCATTCTTGCTATAATTCTAAAGACTTTTAGTGAAACAAGATCACAGATGCTCCAAAACAGAACTCTGACACTGAGTTTCCACTGCTTTGGGAACATTCTTTAATGTTGTTTCCCCATGCTTTGCCAACCATGCGTAATAAAAGGAAAAATGCATAAACTTTATCAATTCATACAGATCCATCATATAATGAATGCAAAATCACATGATGACTTTCGTTTGTAAAATAAACGACCTGGACTTGGGTAGCAGGACTTGCTTTCAAGTCAGACTTAAGTTGTACCAGTAACTCAACTTGGACATGACTTAGGTTTGTTTTGCTTTGCTTTGTTCTTGATGACTCAGACTCAAATTGAAACTCAGACCCTGCCCACCCTTCTGCTTATTTTCCAGGGGGAAAGCAAGTTTTTAATAGGTACTTGGGTATGGGGCTTGGGACTTGGTGTCAAGGATTCAGACTTGGAACTTGGACCCAAAGACTTGCCAACATCTCTGATAAACAATACAGTGCAAAAAAAAAAACAGCAAGCAGAAGTTTCATTCTAGCCACATGTAGATGTGGTATTAAACACAGCTCAGTGCTACACAAAGGAGCCTGGGGCTTGTGTAATGTACCATTTCTTCTTTTCAGGCAAAGCTGGGATGAGATTTGCAGCATTTGTTTTTCCTCAAATTAACCCCACTTTGTCCAAGAGTAAACCATGGTGTCTGTGTTTTTGTTGGTGTTGTTATTTAGTCGTTAAGTCATGTCCGACTCTTCATGACCCCACGGACCAGAGGATACCAAGCCCTCCTGTCTTCCCCTGCCTCCTGGAGTTGGGTCAAATTCATGTTGGTTGCTTCGATGACACTGTCCAGCCATCTCATCCTCGGTCGTCCCCTTCTCCTCTTGCCTTCACACTTTCCCAACATCAGGGTCTTTTCCAGGGAGTCTTCTCTTCTCATGAGATGGCCAAAGTACTGCAGCCTCAGCTTCAGGATCTGTCCTTCCAGTGAGCACTCAGGGTTGACTTCCTTCAGAATGGATAGGTTTGTTCTCTTTGCAGTCCAGGGGCCTCTCAAGAGCCTCCTCCAGCACCACAATTCAAAAGCATCAATTCTTCAAGCCTTCTTTATTGTCCAGCTCTCTCTTCCATACATCACTACTGGAAAAACCATAACTTTGACTATGCAGACCTTTGTCAGCAAGGTGATGTCTCTGTTTTTTAAGATGCTGTCTATGTTTGTCATCGCTTTCCTCCCAAGAAGCAGGCATCTTTTAATTTCATGGCTGCTGACACCATATGCTGACAACACTTGACAACACTTACTGGTTGGGATTAAGCCACTAACTTTGCTTAATGAAAAATGAAAGCAGATGTTTCTGATCGGCTTCTCATGGTGGTGCTGGGAGATGGGTAGTAGGGTTGTACTCAAAACAACCAATTCTGGTTTAGCAGTATTTCCAAAAACCATATCATTTGTCACATAAGCTATACTTTTCAGTGAAAGCAACTGCAGTGCAGACCAATAGCACTTATGAGTGGTCAGCTCAATTTTAAGTTGATGGACTACTTAAAAACACTGCTGGCATGGATGCTGGTTGAAACTCATTCTGGCTAAGGGCTGAGTGATCAGATGACTGCTTTGCCATGCAGCAAGCAGTAATTCATCATGAATGTGTTACGTGGCCAGGGGCAACTGTCAATCAAGTCTGTTAGCCTGCAGTAAGACTGACTTACCATTTCATCTTTCCTTCCATTCCTATTCTAACTTCCACACACCGATTTGTTTTTCTTTTTTAGTTGATTTGACTCAGAACAGTTTATTTCCTTTCCAAGGGTATTGCAAGAAATGGTACCATGAGGATCTGGTAATTCAGGACTGGTTAACAATGCATGCATCTCTGGTACTAAAAGTCCCTAGATTAATTTTGTATCAGTAAATCAGAAGTATAAAAGTAAATCCTGTAAAATCCATCCCCTGTAGTCATGTCCACTTTGCTATTTCTGTAAGTACCATATTTTCCCATGTATAAGACTATACTTTCATCTAAAATCTTTAGAATAAAAATTGAGGGTTGTCTTATACACGGAAGTAAGTTGAGGAGAGAGAAAAACAAGTGGAGGAGAAATCAGGGATCAAAGTGATCCTGCAGGGCTTTTATCCCTGTTTTACCCTCCACTTGCTAAGCCTTAGCAAAAGGAAGGCAGGGATCAAAGCGCTGCAGGATGGCTTTGATCCTTGCTTTCCCCTCTGCTTACTAAGTCCCATGGGGCTTAGCAAAAGGAGGGGGAAAGGCTCAAAGCAATCCCATGGCTGTATAAGGGGGAAAGGGATTAAAAAGATCATGCAGCCACGGGATAGCTTTGATCCCTTTCCCCCTCATTTTTCTGAGCCCCGTGGGGCTTAGCACGAAGGGAGAAAGCAGAGATCAAAGCGATCCTGAAGTGCTTTGATCCCTTTCCCCCTACACTTGCTAAACCCCACTTAGATTTCTTAATTTTGGGTTAGAAAGTGGGGGGTGTTTTATACATGGGTGCATCTTATACACGAAAAAATACGGTAACTCACCACCATTTTAACACTTATCCTTCAGTAAGGTCAACTCTTACCTCTTGGAGAACCCTCTTCATCTTCAGCAGTAATGTTTTGACAGCAGTACAGTCTTGCATCATGAGCCGGAAGGGCAAGGATTCCATCCCTCCACCTTCTTCCATGGCTGGAAAAGGCCACTCCACTGATGGGCTGCTGGCAAGCTGACTGACACGAGAGCACCTTGTTTCTCCCCGATCCACTTCTTTGGACAGCTTGAGAGAAAGGTTCCTGTTGACGGACAGCAGAAAAAACATTAACAGGACAATTCTTGAAGGAGCTGCCCTAAAAGATAAAATGTGGCTCAGACAGAGCCTATATTTGTAGATGCTGCCTATCCTACTACTATATAAATGCTATGATCTAAAGCAGTAATCTCTAGGATTTTCAGACCTAAGGTCAGTCATAAACGCAACCTCCTACATTGTCATCTTTCTTGTTATCATTATCTTCTGTTAGACACTTCCAAAATGTGTACGGCATTATAAAATAATTAAACTTGGTGATACGTTGTTCTCTCATTTACATTTGTTCTAAAAGATGAATGAGAAGGTAGGAAGGGAGGCATGACTAAATCTAAATTAACCAGGAAGATCTGGGAAACACCTGCATTTTCAGTCACTGGACTTAGAGCTAGAAGGAACAGCTTTCAGAAAAATATTTGTGGGTAATACAGCACTGGCATGTCCAGGGTCAGAGGTCTGAAACCCCTCTGTCCCTCCTGGAGGAAGGTCAGCTGCAGAACTGCTGGCTAGCTCAATGGTTTAGATATCTGGCTGTGGATCCAGAGGTCAGGAGTTTGATTCTCCACTGTGCCTCCTTGACAGGCACTGGATTGGATGATCTATAGGGTCTCTTCCAGTAATGCAATTCTAAGCTTATTATTAAAACAACCATGTGTGGCTCACCATAAATGGCCTGCCTGCTGCATGGCCTTGGGCAAGTTTCATGTTTCCAGAGCTTCACAAGAAAGAGGGAGCAGTAAACAACCTCTAAGTACCTTATTCTTAAAAAGTCCTAGGAGGCTAATCATAAAATAACCTGGCACCACATGATTATAATTAATTATGAATAAGTTCCAACAATGAAGAAATATATTTTAGAATTAACATAATAACGAAAAAGGAAGCTAGTGCAAAGGAGATAAGGTGAAGCATTGTTATACAGTGGTGCCTCGCTTAGCGACGTTAATCCATTCCGGAAAAACATCGCTACGCGATTTTTTTAAGCCCATAAAAACACATTAAAACTTGCTTAATGCGTTCCTATGGGCTTTAAAACTAACCTTATGCGAACATCCTCCATTGCGGCAGCCATTTTCGGTGCCTCTAAAGCGAGGCAACACAGTGGGTGGCCATTTTGTTTTCCAGTGGCCATTTTGAAACAGCCGATCAGTTGGCCGAAAATGGGGGCTTTGCGGTGATCGCTTCCCTGCGATCATTGCAAAGCGATTTTTCCCCATAGGGGCCATCACTAAGTGATCGCTCTGGTGATGGGCAAAACCCCATCGCTAAGCGATTTCATTGCTCAACGGAGCAATCGCTAAGCAAGGCACCACTGTATTTATAAACAAGAAGGATGGGATGAGCAATAAAGAAAGGATGTCAGCAGTTTTAGACAGGGTACTGGAAAATCGAGAAGGGGCAGATTGCAATATTCAAGGCTAGATAAAGCAAGAAATGATAAAAAGGAGCAATTTCTAATGTCTTTCTTTTGCTCCTCCACCCTACTATCTCTTCATTTCCTGTCTTTTCCTATAAACTACAAAGGAAATTGGTGGTTGTCCCTTAATGTAAGATTTTCTCTGACCACTATGTGAAGACTGCTGATTTTAAAACCGGTATGTGCAATTAACTTTACAGTCTGGTAGGAGGCAATATGAATGGATACAAATATTCTGATCAAATCCACATGTAAATCTAGGAAACATCCCAGCTTAATCGCTGGAATATGGATCTGTTCTCAAGGAGCAAAACATTACACCACAAACAGTTCCTTGATCTATAATTTGTTCTTAAGCTTATGTCCAATAAACTATTAGCAGAAAATATCCGAAGTATCTTATTGTTGCACAAGTGATTGTGTGTTGCAGAAGTGCTTATGGCACAAGCCATAATTATTGTTAATGAAATTTCTGTAAATTGTAAATGTTCACAAAGTTTCTGTAAATTTCAGAATGAAAGTATTGAATTTGATGCTTGCATAAGGATGGATACAGTGTTTCCAGGAATCGTAAAAGCTTTGCACTAGCGGGCAGAATAACACCATTAAATTCAATTTCTTTACATTAAGTACTTAAAGCTAAGGCTGTGAACCTCGCAGTTTCTCACTTTCAGCAAGAAAACATGAAAAAAGCGGGGAGGGCCTCTATTCTCCTTGCAGCAAGATTTCTCTATACATGTCCCTTCACCTCTTCCTTCGAAACATTGTAGGATGTCTTGTGGCATTTCTCAGATGTTTGCATTTTCATTTCCCCCCTCTCAAACAGATACCAATCTGTACAGAATCATTACAATTCCTACATAACATAGCATCTCTCTTGAGCAAGATTTCCTGGCAAGGCATTGAGTTACAGACAATTTGGCAAGCTCCTGTGCAAAAGAGTAGGAGAAAAACAAAACAGAATGTGGCTTGTTTTCATAGGAAGCCAGAAAATCTTACTGTTGCAGCCGAAAGTCTCAGTGAGGAATCTCCGCAGGGGAAGAATTCGAAAGTGGCTGGGAATGAAAATGTTTTCAAGGATTTTCTACATCCCAACTGAAAACTCAGTGTCAACCTAATGATGATCCATGTGGGTAATCAAAGTGTTCTTGGACTGCAATTCCCAGAAGCCTTCACCACCAGTTGCAGACTCAAGTTTTCAGGACTATTCTCAAGATAGCAAGTTTAAATCTTGGGGCCACCAGATACAATGTCTGACATATTTTGCTATGAACACAAGTACAGTAGGTGGGCAACATGTGCTATGTCAGCCCTATGCATCCACCAGAGGCTCAAATGAAGCACTAGAGCAGTGGTCCCCAACCTTGGGCCTCCAGATGTTCTTGGACCACAACTCCCAGAAGCCTTTACCACCACCTCTGCTGGCCAGGATTTCTGGGAGTTGAAGTCCAAGAACATCTGGAGGCCCAAGGTTGGGGACCACTGCACTAGAGCACTCCTGACCCCTAAATTTATTTTTTAAAAATTTTGGCCACTAGAGGGTGGAAAGTGACTTTTTAAATCTTTAAACAAAATATTTTAAAGAAAACATAAGGACCACTGTCACAGCAGCAGAAGTGGCCCTCCAAGGCCCATGGGCTAGTCTTGTGCAGATTCCAGACTTCTGCAGGTTACGCGTCCCTGCTATACCATTATTTGAAAACATTAACTTTAAAATAGTTCACCCACCATTCTGACAGAGACACTATTACTGAAAAATATGCCCCATCAATGTTCTTCCTCCCTATAGATTCAACCCCACACTTTTCTTACTTGAATTAAATAACTATCATCATCATCATCATCATCATCATCATCATCATCATCATCATCATCATCATCATCATCATCATCATTATTATTATTATTATTATTATTATTATTATTATTATTATTATTATTATTATTATTATTATTATTATTATTATTATTATATGTTAGAAACTGGAGTTAATTCCGTGGCCAGCAGCCAACAGAGAACAAGTGCTTCCACCAGTGGAATTGGGGGTGGAGGTATCTCCCTTTCCCTCTGCAGTTCCTTTTGCACCCAAAACCCAAGTCACAAAGCCTGGAAAGTTTTTAAAAGTGGTTTTTCGCTGGCATCAAGACAGACGGACAAGACAGACTAAATGCATATTATTTACTTTTATAAACTTCAGAAAGAAAACTATATATGAAGAAAAACTAAGAAGTTCTTCATTCAATATTTAGCTATACATTTTTCTATAATACAGAAATGCATGTGTATTAACTGTACTTCTGTGTTCTGTTGTAATATGCAGCATTGCAAATATAGTTGATAAAAGCTACCATCTTTCCCCGAAAATAAGAGAGGGTCTTATACAGTATTAATTTTTGCTCCAAAAACACATTAGAGTTTATTTTCAGGAAATTGTGTTTTTTTCCATGTACAACAATCTAGATTTATTCAAATACAGTCATGTCATCTTCTGGTTGCTGCACAATGCTGCACAATGGTAGAGGGCAGGGTTTCACTGAACTGGGGCTTATTTTGGGGGGTAGGGCTTATATTACAAACATCCTGAAAAATCATACTAGGGCTTATTTTGAGGTTAGGTCTTATTTTCAGGGAAACAGGGCAAGATTAAACTCAAAATAATCTCTGCATCTTTGTGTCTGTCAAACTTAACAGTATATAGTCCCTCGTACACTCTTTTTATTCTGGTTTTGCATTTTGAGATAGGGGATAATACCAACACACAATTGTATAAGCTGAGTGCTTAGAAATAAAGAGCTAAGTTCATTCAATTCATATGCTACACATTCAAAAAGCATACCCTCATATGAGCATACCCTGTAACTCCTTGTTTGTCTATTTCTTGCATGCAAAGACAAGAACTGCATTTTCCCCTCCTTGCCTGCAAGAGAGCGAGAGATTTTCTAACAGCACTTTCATTTTCTCAACATCATTTTATGACAATAACGCAATTTGCACAGAATTACAGTGCTGTAGTTGCTACCATGTCACATGGACTTTTAAGCAACAGAATCATCAAATAGGTTATTAGTCTCCTTTGTATCAACCAGCCAATCTTTCTATATTTCCTATATATGTGTATGTCTGCCTAGCTTTCACGAAGGAAAAGACACTGGTTTTGTGCAGGGACATTTTGTCCCAACTGGGTAAACTTCAAGAAAAAACAAGTACTGTACAGGGGTGTGGGGTTTGGGGTGTGTGTGGAGAAACTGAGGAAACTTGTGGGACTTGAACATTCCTCCCTGAAGTGCCTCATCATGTTGAGACAGTCAAAACAGACATGAATGAGAAAATTAGCAAAAGGATGCAGGTGGAGTGACCATTATGAAAGGCTTTTTCTACCCCAACTCGCCTTCTTCAAAAGAGGCTAACATGATTTGTGAGTGAATATGGGGCCTGGATGATGGCTAATTGAACGAAAATGTATTCAACATACATTTCATGCATTCAGTAGGTTCACTGCTTCTTTTTCTTACAAGTTGTGAGCAAAGTTTTTTTCTCCCTTTTTTCCTGTTAAACCTGGATTAAAATTCACTGTGGTCAAAGAAGGACAGGTAAAGCCATCTCAAAGGCTTGCTCGAACTTGTCATGCTAGCAGTCAGCCATCATTATTCTAATACAATTGTATTGTGATCAAAATCTTAAATTACATTTTTAAATAAAACTTCTCTTTGGACCTGATCTGACTAAATATTCTGTTGAAATATCTACGGAACTGGAGTCTATTAGCTTAATGGTCTCCTTTACATTAATTAACATGTCCATATACTTTTTTTTTTAGACTTACAAGTGCTGCAATGACCTTTTCATGGTCAGATATAAACCTTAGGACAAAAATAAATTAAGTGGATTCATTGCAAAAGAGGGGGAAATGGGGGAAAAACATTTCTAAGAAAAATATGTGGAAAGATGCTAGGATGGCTTACACTTGACTACAGAGAGTAGGAGAAGTCATCTCATCAAGAATAAGAGCAAACAACATGGGCCATGAAAAGGACACAGAAAGACAGATGGCCCCAAAAGAGATAAATAATTGAGAATATACATCTTAGTGGAGGTGGGGGGGAGGTCTTGCAATTTTGACTTCACCAAAAAGCACAGAGAACAGCCAAAGCATATTACGCGCTCCCACCTTGCAATAGCTAAAGGCACTCAGGACTCTTGTGGCAGAAAATCTAAAATTAAACATATGCTTGTTCAATCACAAATAAGAGATTTTAATTAATTCAGTGGGCATTGACTATAAAAGGCACAAAAGAAAGAAGGCAATCAGTAAATAACTACATATTCAATTTCTTCAAACTTTTAGGACTAGTATCAATCATAACATTTAGATATTTTGCTATATTTACAGGCAGGGGGAAGGTGGTTCCAATTTAAACATACTTTCAAAAGATCTGCCATGGATCTGTCAGGAAAATATACCAAGATGGGTGTATTATTCTAATCCTTTTACCCTTATAAAAACTGCAATACAAAAGCATATGCTATGGGCTCAATGACTCTGTTCTCACATGGACAGATCTTTGATTAAGGAATACAGCATTGCCTCTTGCGGGGAAGAACGTTCTCCTACATCTGGGCTCTGTCATTTTATCACGGGTGCACAGGAGTGTACTTTTAATATTGTGTGACCAGTCAATACAGCAATCCATAATCCAGTATTAAAATGGGGAAAGTCTAAACAGAAAATGCCAATTTTTAAACAACCAGGCTTAGATCAGGAATGGATTTTTCCATGGTAATACTAGACAGTCCGGTCTTGTTTTCTGACAGATTTGGAGACGTTTGGGCAAACATTTTGAACTTGTTGAAAAATAGCCACGAACATTGCTGATGTTGGTGTCATCAACATTCAGGCTGGCCTTTCCTATGTAAAGTTCAGCACCCTTTTTCTGGCTGCCAATGTACGTATGATATTGCAAAGCAGTGTTAAGCCCCTTCCTGGTGTTTTGAATCATGGATACAGAAATAATATCCCACATTCATAAGCCAGACAATTTTTAAATAACTAGATCCTTTTAAGGAGAAAGGTGGGGAAAATATTTTAAATAAATAAATAAATAGTGCATTCACTACTCAGGGAAATGTTTAACCTTAATAACACAGGGTCGTAAGTGCTGCTGGAAAGAGGTGAAAACTTCTACCTATCAATATCAATATCTAAGATCTGATTTATGAGGGAACTGGCTTGCAATTCTATATCTTAATTCAGCAGTCAGATATTTTAATTTCTGGAAGCATTTATTTTTAAATGATGAATGCTTGGAAGACATTTCAGAATCTATCTCATACACACACATTCTTGCTGAGAGCCTTTGGCTATTTAGAGACCATGATGGATATCTATACACCTATTATTGACTATTTATTTTGCTTGAAACACATATGTATTGCCCTTCAATAATGTTTCCAATACACTTAGTACATTGCAATATGACTAAAATAACAATCCATTTAAAGGTGTTCCTCATTTCAGAAAGGTAGCACAGAAAACTTTCTGGGAAAAACACATTACAAATAGGTGCACAACCAAGAAAGTATTCTGCCCAGCAGTATCACGAGATAATATCCAAAGTTGACCTGAATGCTATGGGTTGACTGACACACAAATCAAGATCACCCACTGGTTTCAAAGCAAGGCCACTAGTTCTGGAAATTTTCATATTTCATACTTTCACAGAATTACGGGTTTGGGAGATAGTTTCCCTTTAACTCCACACAATGAACTGTAGAAGAGTTGTGTCTAATTGCTAAATACTCCTCACATTCATAAGGTAACTAATTTGATTGATCAATGAGGAAGAAAACTGCAACTATAAAAATCATCCTATTTTATTATCACATAAAATTGTAAAAAGCTAATGTTATTGTTAAAAGACCTTTTATGTTAAGTCCCTATTTTATGACCAGTTAAAGAGAAGCCTTAATGGATTTGGGGACATAATTTATAAAATACATATAAATTTTTGATTTCTTTTCGAACACTGGAAGACCAACATTCTTTTCTCCCTTACTAAATGACCAACTTCTCAAGTTACATTAGTCTTTGATAACATTAGGTAACTATGAATTAATGAAACAATATGTATCTGAATAAATTTGATACTTTTTCAAAAGAAATAAGTGTTATGATAGTTGATTCCAATATAGTGTTAATTAAACTCAACAGTAGTTTTTGCTGTCTGTTCTCACATGCACATTTTCCTCTTTTCAAACCTGTTCTAGCATTTATTAACTACAAGGGGATGGAGCAGCATCAGTGTAGGATATGTATTCATGTTTTCATGAAACTACAGTGCATATGCTCTTTTGAAGCTATGAAATAACTCAACTGAGTGCAAACATTGCACAATGCTACCCTTTATGGTGGTCTCAGGCAAAGTCCTTTCCTGGCCCAACTATCTCCAAGGTCCGTTAGCTGGAGAGTGGACACACTAACGTGACAATCTCTGCTAACTCCCAGTCGCTCCCCTTTTTTCAATTTCAAAAGGTGGGTGGAATTTTTTTGGAAAACATGCACACGACATTCTTGTTAAGCAAGGGCTTGGACATTTGAAGATTCCTTTCTAGTCTGTATTCTGCAGAGTAAGCATGACTCTGTTAATTCACCCGAGAGATCAAAGGGTATACATGTTTCCCTGTTGTATGTGTTGCACTCACACATACTTTTGCTTCACCATTTCATTAAGGCTAAAACAGCGCTTCATAATATTTTGGCACACAAGGACTGCAGCCACATCCCAGCTGTTCTGGGTTAAACATTCAGGCTACCCTATGCTATGTAAAGTTTGGCATCCTTTTTCCTGTTGGAAACATAGGAACAATATTGTGCTGCAATATCAGGCCATTTCCTGGTGTTTTGAATTGTATAAATACAGTATCCCATATTTATAAACCAGATATATATATTTTTAAGAATTGAATATTTACACTGGAACATCTGCCAACATATCCTCCTCCTCCAACCCATAAGTAGTAGCAGCAAGACTAATAACAATTGTTGTCAGCTTGTTCAAGGCTGTTGTTACTGCCAAGTTAGTCTATATGAAAGGCATCTTCTTATCACCAACTTCAAGGGACACAATTTGGAGCAAGCAGATGACAAGCTGATGAATGAATGAGTGAATGAATGAATGGCTTGGGGTTCAGAAGGTTTTAAGCACAGAGAAAGCAAAATGACTGACAGAAAAGGGAATGTTCCTGTCAGAGGTGTCAAATATTTTGACATCCTATCGTCCCAGGTTTTCTATGTAGTGCTGCACCAAAGAATTGATCGGATGTTCATTCTTTTGTGCAAGAACTGTCATTTTGAAGGGTACAAATAGGTCCATGAAAAGCAACTGCTTCCCACTTTTTCACATCTCCATTTGCACCTGGCTGCAGCCACTGTCACCCAGAGTGGTTGGTCCTCCACTCTTTTTCTTGTTGTTGTTGTTTGAAAAAACATTGCCCACCATCTTTTTCCAGCTTCATCACTAAGCTATCAGCAGGTAATTTAGCACTAAAGGACAGTCATGCATTCACAGTCCACAAAAAGAAATGGAATAGATTATTTTATTTTATTCCAAAAGAATCTCTAAAATGATTGTTTTGTTTATTAATTACTACATTCATATCAAACAAATCCAAATGTCTAGATACAGCAAGAACACATCCTGGCTGGGAGCCCATGTCTCAAAGAAGAGCACAACCCCATCAATATCCTTACCCCTAGAACAAATATATTCTCAAAGACCTGCTTCTGACTCATATAGATTAAAGCAAATGAATGAATGCCAACATATAAAGCTGATTCCCATTCATTTATGAAAAAAAGAATGGGAAGTATAGGAAGTGTACTCTACGACAGTGGTTCCCAAAGTTGAGGCTCCTGGGCTGCAACTCCCAGAAGTCCTTGCCAGCACAGTTCATGGTGAAGGCCTCCGGGAGTTGAGTTTAAGGACATCTGAAGACCCAAGGTTGGGAACCAGTCCTCTAGGATATATCTGGAACAATGACAAAATCTTCCTTTGCCAAGTGTCAATACATCCTAGACACTTTTCACAACTACTCATGAACACACATGTACACACAAAATGCTTCCACGTCCTTAGCCCACTGAACCACATTCCTTTCTCCAGTTCCTTACACTGCACAGTCCTTCCCTTTTCTTTACTGAGTTCCACAACATCCTCTATCCTCAATATGCCACCTGTGGCCTCTTACATTCTTTAGACTGTAATGGATGGTGGACAAAGACAATGCCACTCTTCTTTTTTTCTTGCCAGGTGCCTAAAATACTTGTGCCATAAAGATAAGCAAGATAAGCAATGGGGCCTGGGGAAGCATCTCACTGAAGGATGCATGCAGCTGGTGCAAAGAGGCCTGGAAAAAGGAGTGGGACATTGTTTGCTTCCCATGAAGAGTATGTTTGCTGAAGGAAGTGGGACACCTTTTATTGGTTTCCGAGGGTTTCTTTTAAGCAGGTGCTACCAAACATGCCCACACTTATTAATTAATGGAATCAAAGCTTAATTTTCAACAAAGATGGTAGGGGACAGAAAAGCAATAAACTAATTAAGTGTGTAAATTAACATAATTGCTTTGTTCTTATATTACATTATTACCTAGGGCCAAAAGAAAATGGTCTTATCCTGCAATACCAAAAATACTAACCAAAACCAAGCTGGAGTGCTGCCTTTGGGCTTTTCCAGGAAAGAATGGTTTGGTGACCATTCTAGATTGTGGAAGATTTCTGTACATAACAGACTTTTGTCTTGGCCTTCTCTAACTTGATCCAATTACGATATGCTGAAAATATTATAACTCACACCAGTCAATGTCTATGCTGGCTGGGAGTGATGGCTGTTCTGACTTACCATGTACTGGTTTTAAAAGTGCACAAACAGCATTTTACAATAAGATGAAGACTGGCTTTTAATTTTTCTCCCTTCTTCCATGTTTGGAAGCTGAAGCTAAATCTGTGTTGAACCTGAGGACAGCTTTCTTTATTCCCCTTGGACAATGTTGCAGCAACAACACTAAATCAGCTGGTAGCCTCATCACAGACACAACACCATTCCTTGAGGCATCTTTGCTGTTTTCAAGACACGCTGGAAATCCTCACCCAGCTACTGTGGCAAAGGCAGTCTGTACTGCTAAACTGGGGAAACCCAATGAGAGTGAGGCTTTTGAGGAAGAGTCAGGTCCTTGCAAAACAGCTGATAAGCCCACTGAGGAACTTCCAGGGGTGTATTCAGCCCAACGATCACACGTTCCTTGTCCCTGGCACAAGTGTTCCTCTGGGTTGTCTTTCACTGGTAAGCAGCTTGTTGCCTGGAGTATTGCTTTACAGACTATCCCCCTCCCCCATCTCTGATCCTGTGGAGACACAGCTACGGCCTTTGTATCTGGTCCATTTGACCCTGCCAGAATGCAATATATTTTTAAACCTGAAGCAAAGACGAAGGAGAGACTGTGAATGTTATCGTCTTGCCCCGCAAGGATGAGGAGGAATCTGAACATGCTTCTCCTCCATAACAAAGGCAGTGAGATTTTTTTTAGCATTTTCAAAAGGACTTCAGCTTTGCCAAGAATGACATTTTGTGCAAAAAAGGTGCCGAATTTTGCAGAGCAGTGCCAATTTTGTACAAAACTGTGCAATGTGCTCAACTGTACGTTTCCCTGTGGCGTAGTAGTTAAACTGCTGTATGGCAGTGAAGCTGTGCTCATGATCTGTGTTCAATCCCCGGTAGCCAGCTCAAGTTTGACTCAGCCTTCTAAGTGTAAAATCTTGTCCTTGAAATGGCAATGCCAGTATATAACATACAGTGGCAAGCCCTCCATTTAGAAATATGCACTTGGAGTAGTTTCTAGGGATTCCATTAGAATTTTCATTCAGAATATGCAAAAAGCTATTTCTTTGGTCCAAATCTCTGCTGCCATCTTTACACCACAATGAATGTTATCTCCTCGTCTCTTCTCCACTCACTGAAGAATGCTCGACATTTCAAACCAGATAACAGAAGCAGCCTGGAAGCAAAAGGGAAAACCTCCCCTTCATCCTTGGTGCCATAAACACTGATTACTATCTGCATTCAATTGTCTTTGAAACAAAAGGCAAGGATGCAAAGACTGCCTTTACACTAAGAGGGGAAAGATGATAAAAATCCTGTTCTGCTATCACTTCCCCATGAGTGGTTCACCCTGCAACCAATGACAAATACCATAAAAGACACGCCACTAAGGGCGAAAGTTCAACTCTTACAATAGAGCTGACAAATACATTAAATACACTGCTTGGCATCTGCTATGTGGAAAGATTAGGAAAGCGATATCGCAAATAGCAAATTAATTCAACCTTTTCATTGTCTTGATGTCACGCAGTCTGGAAGGAGTTTTTATATTTTATTTAAAGCCCTAAAAGTGGGACTCTAAAAAATCTAAGGTACGTCCCTGAAGGCAGTGACTGATTTTAGATGATCTGATTAAGAAAGAAGAAAAATATCACCTTGATCAATTTGTCCATCACTGAACATACTGAATATATGTCCTATATGTCACATGCTTTTGAAGAAGCACAGGTTACTAATGGAATGCAGAGGTATGTGTTACATACAGCACTGATGTTACCTGTCTGTCATGGGTTTGGAGGGAAAGTTCCATCCTATGGGGAGTGGAAGGCGGGACATCAGGAGGAGGGGCTGTACAGTATATATATGTGATGCGTGGGTGGTGAAGTTAAGACACACTGAGAGATGCAGAGAGATGCTGAGAGACACTGGGTGGTGACGAAGCAGCAGCTGGGAAGAAGAAGCTGTTGTGGGAGTCTGTGTGTCAGACAGGGTACTTCTGTGTGTCAGAGTACCAACCTGATAGGTTCAGGTGTCTGTTGGTTAGCCAGAACTGATAGGTTCAGGGTCTGTGCTTCAAGTTAAGGGTTCTGGGTGAACCAAACTGTATGCTTGTATGAGTGAGAATAAGCCACGTTACTTTATTTTATTCACCTAATTGTTTATTTTTCCCTGTGTGTATTTAAAATAAACCTTGTTCTTTTATTTGTTTAAAAATCCATCCCTGGTCTGTGTGACTTCTTATAGGGAATGGTTGGTGGCAGCTTAGTATAACTGTGTGACATATCCCAGTAGGTCTGGGTTTGTCACATTGATTGGTGTCCAGCGTGTGGGATACGACTGGTCCAGTTGTCCAGTGGTCCAGCAAAGCCTTGGCAAGTGTGCCCAGAGCAAGGGGGGTCTAGTCAGGGACAGTCTGAGGCGCGTAGGTAATCTTCTAGGTGTACCTCACGGGGAGGTGCGCTAGTAGAAGAACGTGCCAACTGGGGAGACTTAGATTAAGGTGCTCTGAGGCAGCCTAGTTTTGGCGGGAAAAAGCGGAGGCAAAACTGCGTAGTAACAGTGAGCTAGCTTGCCAGCTGAGAGGCCCAGCAGAGGGGGGTAGGCTCTGACTCGATACTGTTGCAAGTTAGTGCTGAAGAACAGCAGCAATCTCTAGGGAGAGCTGGTTCTGAGGCAAGAAGGAAAAAAAGTGGTCGTTTTATTTTGAGGCTTGACTTTTTAAAGCAGCCTGTTCTGAGGGGGGATTATGCCCTTGACTCGAAGCCAGATGGCCGAAATGAGTGAAGTGAAAGACCCCCAAATTGACCAAGGTTCTGAGGAGGAATTTGGCTCAGTGCAAGGTGACAGCACAGGAGAGCAAGACCCAGAACTCAGAAAAATACTCCTAGCCCAACAGCATGAACTGAGGGTGAGGGAAATGGAGGAAAGGGAAAGAGAGAAACAGCGGCAATTTGAAATAGAGAGGATGGAAAAGGAAGAAAGATTAGAGAGACAGAGAATTGAATTGGAATTGCAGAGAGAGAAAATGGCGTTTGAATTAAAAAAATTGGAACTGATGAATCAGAACAATAACAATAATAGGGATTCTGAGGGAGGCCAACTGTCTAAAGCTGACCTGAAGAAATTCCCTGTGTACCACAAGGGAGACTGTCCTGAGGTGTTCTTTTCCTTAGTGGAAAGAGCGTTTGTGGACTTCTCAGTGAGGGAAACTGAGAAGATGACCATCATGCGATCTTTAATCAGTGGTAGCCTGGCTGAGGTTTATGCCGAGATGCCTGAGGAACTGATGAAAGATTTTGCAGAGTTTAAAAAACTGGTGTTTGCCAGACATGGGATAAATGCAGAGCAGCTGAGACAAAGATTCAGGTCCCTCACAAAAAAACCAGAACAGACTTTTACCCAAGTGGGGGCCCAATTGGTGAGGCTGCTTGAGAAATGGCTATCGCAGGAAGGGACAGAGACCTATGAGCAGCTTAAAGACTTGATAGCACTGGAACAGTTCTATTCAGTCCTGCAGGGGGAATTGAAATTCCAGGTGAGGGAAAGGAAACCGAAGTCTGTGGCAGCAGCCGCAGAGATCGCAGATTTTATTTCCCAAATAAGAAAGCCCTTGGGTGAGGGGAAATCTGTAGGTAAACCTAAAGAAACCTACAGCAAGTACTCTCAGGGACCAGGGAAAAGCCAGCAAGGGGGAGGGGCCCATGGTGAAGGGAAGCCCTCAGACATGAAACCAAGACCTCAGATTTTGGAGGGAAAACCAAAACAAGATGAGAGAGAATCAAAATACACCAGAAAATGTTATTTCTGTCAAGGAAAGGGTCATCTAATCTCAGAGTGTGAGAAATTGAAGCAGCTAAAAGGAATGGTGCCTCAGAATTCTAGTGGGACCAAGCCAAAAGCTGTGTTCTGTGTCCAGAAAGAGCAAAGCTCAGTGTCACTGAGGGAGCCTGTTGCCATGACTACTCAGTCTGGAACAGCTACCTCTGCTGATCAGGCTGAGGAGAATGGTCCTCTTGTGGAGGTAAAGCGCTGCTTGCTGGTAAAAACAGATTCTCAGTTGTTTGAGACAGCAGGGGTGGACGTAGGAATACTTGACCGTCAGTATAGGGGGCTGCGGGACACTTGTTCCCAGGTAACCCTATGCCATCCAGATATTATTCCTAGGGAGTTTATAATCCCAAATGAGAGCATGAAGGTGGCAGGGATTGAGGGGCAGGTAATCTCTCTGCCAGTAGCAGAGGTACCTGTCAACTTTCAAGGCTGGAGGGGAGATTGGCGGATAGCGATTTCATCGACTCTGCCAGCAGCCGTGCTCGTGGGAAATGACCTGGCTGAACATGTGAAACGGGTGCTAGTGATTACACGCTCACAAGCCACCACAGGGACAGTTCAGGGGGGTATTGATGAGCAAGAGACGGAAGCAGAGGGGAGTTCAGAAGCTGTGGTGGAAACCTTAACCACAGGCAGCAGATTTGGACAGGAGCAAAAGGCAGACGCCACTCTCCAAAAGTGTTTTGAACAGGTGACTGACGCCCAGCTAACACCTGAAACCCCAGTGAGATTTCTGGAGAAAAAGGGGATTTTATATAGAGAGACCCTGAGGAATATCTCAAAAGGGGGAGATGGGATCAGAAGTCAGCTGGTGGTACCTGAAAAGTATCGCCCCATGATCTTACAAAGGGGGCACTCTGACATGTTTGCTGCACACTTAGGGGTGAAAGGGCCCCTTGATTTGATCAAACAAAATTGGGAGCAGATCACCCAGGATGACCCACAAGACGTTGTGACATACATAGACACCTTGATGAATGACCTAAGGAGAAATCTAGAGCTGGCAGCAGAAAACCTGCAAGCTCAGAAGGTCAGACAGAAAACATGGTATGACCACAAAGCTAGAGAGAGGCACTTTGACCCAGGGGAGGAAGTGCTTTGGCTTAGGCCCTGCAGAGAGAATAAACTGCAGCTCAAATGGGCAGGACCATATAGGGTCATCTCCAAGATGTCAGACCTGAACTACCTAATAGAGCAGGAGGAGAACCAGGCAAGGAGGG
The DNA here is from genome assembly GCF_051106095.1 of Pogona vitticeps. Taxonomy (NCBI): domain Eukaryota; kingdom Metazoa; phylum Chordata; class Lepidosauria; order Squamata; family Agamidae; genus Pogona; species Pogona vitticeps. Next base: position 15,883,361 of record NC_135787.1, on the reverse strand, counting down.
TGGTTCATGTGAATGCCCTAAAACCCTACTACAGAGGGGAACAGAGGGTTTTATTCGCGATAAAAGCAGCTGAGAGTGAGGAAGCTGAATTACCCTTCTGGGAGGGTAGAGGGGAAGTAAAATACAACCCAGAGGAGGTAAAGATCAGTCCTGCACTCACCCAAGACCAGCAGCAAGAACTAAAAATGCTGCTTAGTAAATATCAACAGGTGTTTTCCAACAAGCCGGGGATAGTGAAGGGAGTGATGCATCGGATCCACACAGGGGATGCACCCCCGCAGGCAGTATCCCCATACCGAGTAACGGGACCCTATAGGGACAAGGTGCGGAAGGAGCTGGACGAGATGCTTAGGGAGAACATAATCGTCCCCTCTTCGAGTCCTTGGTCCTCTCCGATAGTCCTTGTGGACAAGCCTGATGGGAGCATTAGGTTTTGTGTCGATTACAGGAAATTAAACCGTGTAACCACTCCTGATGCCTACCCAATGCCCAGGCTAGACAACCTGATTGAAACCATAGGGGGTTGTCGGTTCATCTCATCATTGGACCTGGTAAAGGGATATTGGCCATTAAGAATTGATCCCAGGGATCAAGAAAAGACTGCCTTTTGCAGCCCTTTTGGTCTCTATGAGTTTCAAGTCCTGAGCTTTGGTCTCAGAAATGCACCAGCCACTTTCCAAAGGCTGATGGACCAGACCTTGGCAGGGCTCAGTGACTTTACAGTGGCCTACATTGACGACATAGGGATCTTCAGTAATACCTGGGAAGATCACCTGATACACCTAGAGTTAGTGCTGCAGAGGTTAAGTGCAGCAGGGCTAACGGTAAAGGCCAGCAAGTGTCAGCTGGGTAGCCCAGAAATAAAATACTTGGGTCACATGGTAGGGGGAGGAATGATAAAACCCCTGGAGGCCAAAATAGAAGCAGTTCGTGATTGGCCCAGACCCAACACCAAGAAAAAGGTCAAATCATTTCTTGGGTTGGTGGGCTACTACAGAAAGTTCATCCCGAGGTTTAGCGAGATTGCGGCTCCGCTGACCGATCTGACGAGGAAGAAGACTGATGACAGCATCCCGTGGACCAGCGACTGTGAGGCGGCGTTCCAGAGGTTGAAGGAGGCGTTAATCAACTATCCTGTGCTGCGTGCTCCAGACTTCGACCGGGAGTTCATCATCTACACCGATGCGTCTAACAGCGGGGTAGGAGCAGTTATGTGCCAGGAGGATGAGAATGGTGACCAGCATCCAGTGTCCTACCTGAGTAGGAAACTTCAAAAAGGTGAGAGACATTTGGCAACCGTGGAGAAGGAGTGTTTGGCCATAGTCTACGCGATCCAGAAGGCCAAGCCTTACATCTGGGGAAGACATTTTATTCTGTGTACTGACCATTCACCATTGCAATGGTTAAAGACAATGAAAACCCACAATAGCAAACTTATGAGGTGGGCTTTAAACCTACAGGACTATGACTTTGAAGTGAAGGTGGTCAGAGGGTCAGTGAACTGTGTTGCTGACGCCTTATCAAGAAGACCTGAAGATTGAAGACGGCGAAAGGAACATGGACTATGTGTATATAATGATGACAAAAAGTAAAATGTACCTGTTTTTTTTTTAATTTGGTTTGTATGAATAAAGGTAAATGGATGTATTGTAAATGGTAAATGTTTAAATGCATAATTGCTATGGTTAACTTGGAGTGTAAGGATAAGTAGGTATTATATGGTATGTATAACGGTTGTTGTGTGTTTTATCAAGGTTGTTTTTTGGTGAAAAGCACCTTAGCTTTCCCCCTACAAAACAACTTATAAAGAGGGGAGGTGTTACATACAGCACTGATGTTACCTGTCTGTCATGGGTTTGGAGGGAAAGTTCCATCCTATGGGGAGTGGAAGGCGGGACATCAGGAGGAGGGGCTGTACAGTATATATATGTGATGCGTGGGTGGTGAAGTTAAGACACACTGAGAGATGCAGAGAGATGCTGAGAGACACTGGGTGGTGACGAAGCAGCAGCTGGGAAGAAGAAGCTGTTGTGGGAGTCTGTGTGTCAGACAGGGTACTTCTGTGTGTCAGAGTACCAACCTGATAGGTTCAGGTGTCTGTTGGTTAGCCAGAACTGATAGGTTCAGGGTCTGTGCTTCAAGTTAAGGGTTCTGGGTGAACCAAACTGTATGCTTGTATGAGTGAGAATAAGCCACGTTACTTTATTTTATTCACCTAATTGTTTATTTTTCCCTGTGTGTATTTAAAATAAACCTTGTTCTTTTATTTGTTTAAAAATCCATCCCTGGTCTGTGTGACTTCTTATAGGGAATGGTTGGTGGCAGCTTAGTATAACTGTGTGACATATCCCAGTAGGTCTGGGTTTGTCACAGTATGCACAAGTAGCACAGCATGAATAATACATGTTCTTCTCTTGACCCCGTGCTTCTGACCATAGCTCTTAAAATATATCCCTAATGTCTGATCAGTGGAAGACTTTGTAGTGTTCACCCTGCTCATTAATATTTATGTTGAGATTTGCATGCACCAATAGGAGTTGATATGGGTGGAGTTAAGTGGGGGAAGAAGAAAAGGAGGGAGGGAGGGAGGGAGAGAGGAAGGGTGTGAGGGGAGATGATAATTAATTAATTAATTAATTAATTAATTTATACCCCGCCCCTCTAGACCATGTCTAGAAGGTTGTTTTATCTGAGAGTTAAAGGCATTGACTGGACTTTTATCACTTGTGAGAATAAGCAATTTCTATTTGGTTCTTAAATGATACGTTGCCAAGACCGCTGTCATTAATAGTGAATAACACTGATGTAATCAACTGGTGGCAACTGAACAACACTTAGCATGCACCTTTGCTTGGTGAAACAACCAAGGGCCACACCGGAACGTGACAGACTTCTACAGTTATGAGGTACTCAAGGGGTTGTTACCTTATTTAACTGATATGTATGAAATTAATGAAAGTGATGGCGCTGCAGGTTTAACCACAGAAGCCTCTGTGTTGCAAGGTCGGAAAACCAGCAGTCACAAGATCGAATCCATGTGATGGAGAGAGCTCCCGTCGCTTCTCCCAGCTCCTGCCAACCTAGCAGTTCAAAAGCATGTAAAAATGTGAGTAGATAAATAGGTACCACTTCAGTGGGAAGGTAACGGCATTCCGTGTCTAGTCACGCTGGCCACGTGACCACGGAAACTGTCCATGGACAAATGCTAGCTCTACGGCTTGGAAACGGGGATGAGCACCGCCCCCTAGAGCTGGACACAACTGGACATATTGTCAAGGGGAACCTTTATCTATGAAATTAATGCACTAGATTCAATTGTTGTGTCTAGTTGAGTCTAACTAGTTTGGGCCCATTTAGTCAATGAGAGGTAATGTTATGGGAGTTACACTGATATATTCGATCTATCTTACTTGGAACTGGTAAAGAATTTAGGTATATAAAGTTAAGACCCATCTGTAGACTTCCAGAACTGACAGCAAGAATGTTTAGTTTTGAGATTTCAGAATAGGAACTGATAATACAGAATTAAAATGAATCATAGATAAATGTACACACATTATGGCAGGGGAGGTCACTTCTGACCTATCCATTAATATTGGCATGCCCATTAAACAAACAAACAAACAAACAAGGGAAACAAAGAATTGGCTCAACAGTTTCATGAAGTTTATACAACCGTGCTGACATGTCAAATGCAACAAAGCTACTGGATCTCCTATTATGGACTATGTAAGGCAACATTCTGGTGATATTCGAGTACAACTTCTTCATTTAAGCTAGCTCACAGTGTTATGAAAGGAGATGGGGCAAAGGCGTAACCTCAGCATGGTGCTACTATTGCAGTTGCTCAGTCTCCCAGAGCTAACTTTTTGAGTGAATGGGGGGTGGCTGCAGTGGAAAGAAGAGAGCACCCACTTCCACTGCATTCTGGTATACTGTTATCAGAAGTCCATGGACAGATCCTGCAGAAGGCAACCACACTTGTACAAACTTGACCTTCTGAGAAGACTATTTTCAATGTATTCAGTGAAAGCAAGACAGCTTAACGCTGAATACATCGAGTCCTCTTACAAATACCCCATACTTTGAATACTTACTTTTCTCCCAGAATTCCCTAGCCAGTATGGGCACTAGCTACGGTGAAAGTAACTTTTCCAAGCTCTGCACACATCAAATTAGTTGCATAAGATTCTGTGCAGTTAATGAATGCTCAGGTACAGTATCCATTCTGCAGAATCCAAATCCACTCTGAAGCAAGTGGAAGAACCAATAACCCCTCTAATTGTTACCTCCAAGTACAAAAAGAAAGGGAGAAAAAGAGAAAAGACAAGCCAGGGCAGGAAGAAATTCTCTCTTTTTTGCTTTTATTTTTCTTTTTGCTTTAGAACTTCTTTCCAAACCTGTGATGACACAAGACACCTGTTATTTCCACACTTTGAAAACCGTACCAACTGCCAAAGCCCCAGAGCCACTCTGTATTGCCAATTTACTATTCACAGCTGCTTCCTTCTAGAATTAATCACTGGAAAGCAAAGACAAATAAACAGGAAAACAGGCATCTCAGAATGAACTGGAGCGTGGATGTTGGGGGGGGAAAACACTTCATGGAGCCATTAGAAAATGAAAAGACATAGCACTCAAGGAAAAGGCAATCAGGAAGGGGAACAGAAATGAAATTTACAGTACAAGCAACAACTGGGTCTAACACAAGCCGGTGACAGTGTCAAAAAAGAGGAGGGGGGAACTGTGGAAGATGCCAAATACACACCTATTTCCTAGGTGTAGTATATTGTGTGCCAAGTGATGGAAGCAAACTGAATTTACCAACAATTCTGCTCTTTTCTGCCTTTGCACTGTTTTCAGGTATGGTTTAATATAGGATGTGCAATTTTTGAGGATCCAGGACTTACCAAGAGCCAAAAACAAAAACAAACAAAAAAGCCCCAACCAACCAACAGCCAGCACACTATTATATGGGAACACTGTGTAAGCTAATTCACTTTATATTTCTGGACTTGGTAAGTATCTTGAGGAGTATCAGCAAATGTACAGAAATCCAATAAATGCTTTGAATTGGCTCTATGCTAATGTTTTCATAAACAACGTAGCCTCTCTCACTGAACTCCGTCTGCCTTGGGGAAGTCACTTGGAAAAGCGAGCCTGATAAATATGCAAAATGTATCTCCCACCCTTCCACCGAAGGTCTCCCAAGCTAGTTAGAACCCTTCCTATCAGCTATTTCTAGCTGCGTGTCTTGGTTTTGTTTTAAGCAGAATGCGATTATAGGGGACAAAAAGAAGAAGAAGAAGCAATAAAATTCCAGCTTTCATCATTTCAGCCTCTACAATAAATATAAAAGAGCACATCAAAGCTCATTTCTTAATGTATTAATGCAGCTGACATAGTTCATTTCCCTCCCTGTGGAAAATGTGTCAAACATACCCCTCTGAATAAAAGATGCAAGTGAGAAATTCAAATTGAGCGACCATTTCTTTTTCTTTCTCACCTCCCCCCAATTGCCCCCTCTGACTCCACCATGTAAATTGCCTGTTCAGCATTGTCTGCCACAGGGCCTTACAAGGCTAAACGGTGTCTGCAGAGAAATCTTCAGGAAGGAAGCGGCAGCAGCAGGACATAGACTAGGGATTTGTTTTCACACTATCAGTCCATTTGTACACTAACAGTCCATTTGTACATACAGAGGAGGCTACCTGAGGGCAGCTTTCTTTCCCGCAGCAGCCAACGGCTAGGCAACTTTTAACTACAGCAGGGAGGTTTTACATATTTTAGTAGCTAGTATTGCAGACTAAAGGAAGGTGCCTTATATTCGGTCAAACCACTGGGTCCATTTAGCCCAATAATGTCGACAGTAGGCAGAAGTTTTCCAGGGTGTTTCAGGAAGTATTCTTTCCTAGCTCTACCAGGGGATACCAGAGGTTGTTGAACTTGGGATTTTCCAACATGATTTTAAAATTCGCCAACAATATTCAGCATTTCTCTGAACTCTTCAGGCAGGAATGGACAACTGGGACCACCCAGATGAGGTGGAGTGCAGCTCATATAAACTCTACGCAAGATAATCAGTGTTCCGTGATCACAGGAGTTACAGCTCAAAATATCTAGAGATCCTTAGGCTGTCTACATCAGCTTTCAAATGTAACTTCAAATGTAGTCTGTTATCGTATATTCTTGGCACAAGAGGTTAGTATTATCAACACTATGTTATACGTCAGCCACACACAGATTGTGGCCTTCTAAATGTTGTTGGATGGCAACTCCCATCCATCTTGCCAGCACAGCGGCTGGTGAGAGGATATGGAGGATGAAGTTCAGCAACATCTAGAAGGCCATAAGTTGCCCACCCACCTTGTAGATGGTGGGGGTGGAGCAGAGCTCAAACACTGGCCTGCCCCCAAATCACCTATCAATTGCATGGCAGAAGCAAGATTTGAATGAGGGTTTTCCTGATCTGCCACACAGGCTTGTAGTCATAATGGTACAGTAGTGGCATAAGTCTGGAGACTGAACACTGAATTTGGACAAAAGGATAAGCACTCTGAGTGGTTTCACTAAGCTTATAGATAACGGAGCCTCAGTTCTACCTCCTCAAAACTCAGTAACTAGAACATGTCCAGCACAATTAACTTGCAGCAATTCGCCTCCCAAAATTATGCCTTTGCATGGCAACACAACAGCGCTTCAGCCATTGTTTGCTGGTAGCTTATAAAATCCAGTCAGTCATTGTGTCTAAATGTGGAACTGTGATCTGACATATGGATTGACAAATGCATTTGGGGGGGGGGAGAGAGACCCCACAGCAATCTCTGAGGAACTCAGACTGGGAGAGGAAGACAGCAAAAAACAAACAGTACAGAGAATAGAGAACAAACTGTGGCTGGTATTGTCATCTGCAGGATAACTCATGGCAAAGCTCCTATACACAGCTAATGTGGCATAGATGAGATGTCATGAGAATATGGCTGATGGTCGGCTTCCAAAAGATCTCCTGTATGGAGAATTAGTGCAGGGAGAACGCCCCAGAGGAAGACCACAGCTGTGATACAAGGACATCTGCAAGCAGGATCTGAAGGCTTTAGGAATGGACCTCAACAGATGGGAAACTTTGACATCTGAGCATTCAGCCTGGAGGCAGGCGGTGCAGCATGGCCTCTCCCAATTTGAAGAGACCCTTGTCCAGCAGGCCGAGGCAAAACCAGCAAAGTCAGGGAGCTGGACAAGGGACAGATTGTATTCAGTGTGGAAGGGTTTGTCACTCGAATTGGCCTTCTCAGCCACGCTAGACACTGTTCCAAGACCTCTATTCAGAGCACATTACCATAGTCTCTCAAGATTCAAGGATGCCTGCTTATGTACTAGCATGACATGAATGCACTTGAATTTTTTATGAGTTTGCACTCAGCAGATTGAGCGTGAGATTTTAAAAAACATACAGATGAATAATATTCTCCCTTGATGTATATGTGTGTGTGTGCCAGTAGATAAAAGATTAATAATTAAGTCACAGTTAACTTTAAGAAGGTTTACTTAAAATATATGAAGAATAAATTAACAATAATTGACTATTTGACTTGGTATAGATTTGATCTGTACTTGACAGACTTCTTAAAACAATTTAAGGGGTGGGCAGGTGTACAGGCGGGCATATGTGCGACGGGGTGGGGGAGCATTCACGTCTGCACTGGCAGGCAGGCGCTCCCCCACCGCTTTGCGCATGCGCCCAAGAGAGTACGTTCACCCACGTGCACCTGTGGCCGGGGGGCGCCTTCCTCAGAGGATCAGCCGGTCCGTGGTCCCAAAAAAGTTGGGGACTGCTGCTCTAAGCAACAATTGGCTAACATTAGACACAATCCAATTGGTTACACATGTTCTCTTATGTTAATAATATACTTCGTTCATTCTTATATACGCAGAAACACAGATACATGTTGGGTTGCAGAATATTTACATATTCCAACAAATGCTACCCAAGATCACACTTCCATAGCAGGCTTATTATGAAAATTATGCAAAAGATCACAAAGGTAGCTACTGTCTGCACCAGGCTAACCCAAAGGCCACAAGAGAAAGTCTTTGGAGAGCACATTGATCAGAGGTCACAAAATGTGTTGAAGCTGCATTTAAAAAAAGGGGGGGGGGCAAATAGTTATGCACTTCTTTTCACATCCTTCCCCACTGATTGCAAAATGTTACAGAGTCTGTATTTTAGATCTATACCTGCTGAATATGAAAAATGACAAAAAGAAATCGAGGGATGAGAAAGGACTGTAGGTCAGGATTGCAGCATTTGGTCAGGATGCAAAATGTCCTAGCTTCATCCCTGGCAAGAATATGAATAAGAATCTTGCCTGAAGTCCTGGGGACCTGCTGCCAGTTAATGTTGAGAATACTGAATGAGATGAACCAACAATTTAACCCAGTATAAAGGCATGCTCTTGAATTTGTGCTCTTTAACATAAAGAATACTCTTAACATTGCTATATTACATACAAAGCCTTTCATAGGAAATAACAAATGATGGGACCTCCCTGCAGGTAGTCTGCTGGCATTGTACCTTTGAGCTTGATGGACGTACTTGATGGATAGCCAAACGAACAATTTAGCTTGCACTTCAGAAAGAAATTACTCTTAGCATACATCTCTATAGTATAGTAATTACATGCTATCAAGTCAACTCAAGTCAATCCTTTCTAGAGTTTCCTAGGTAAAACGTATTCAAAGGGATGTGCCAATGCCTTCTGGAGGCACTCTGGGTCTGTGCAACTTGCCCAAGGCTACACAGGCTGGCTCTTCTCCTGGGAGGCACAGTGGGGAATCAAACTCCCAGTCATACTCAACTCACTGAGCTCTCCAGCCAGCTACCACCTCTCTTTAGCCATGTAGATATGTGCCAAGGTTACAGCCATCGATTCTGCCTCTTGTCTTTAAAACAAATGTCCCTATGGTGATGGTTCTTTTCATAGGAGCAAAATGACTGTCCTAATAGCATGCTGGATGATCAGGTTCCCTAACTTGTCCAGGATAAGAAATGTCAGTCATGATACTTTTGCATTATGACTGAGTTTATCTATCTGAGCAGCATATTAACCCACACCTCTTTAGATGCTCCCTGTCTCGTTCATGAACAAGCAAGGCATAGACGACTGATCATTATTACCTTTGAGACACATAATAATTTCAGGAAATGAACCATCAAATTAGAATTTTTTAACTTCATCTCCTCCCCCAACCTGCCAACCCCGCGCCTTTGCAGCATATCCATGCAGTTAGTTGGATGGGAAATGAGGCACAGTGCTCCAAGAATAAAAGTAATAAGAAGCCATTTATGCTACAGATCAGAAGGTATAATTTTCTCAAATTCATAACAATGAATAGGTAAGAAGAAGAACATTTACTCAACACAGACATACCGTCAGCTGCATAACAATATAAATCCCAAAAAAAGAATGGATAAAGATGACTGACTAATGCTATGGATCAATTCTAACTATTCTTCTCTGAAAGCAATGCATTCAAAATGGGAGCATGTTATACATTTTAATTCAGAGGTTTTCATGCATCAAAATTCTGCCGATGTGAAGAATCTATAAACGGTGTGTCCAAGGCTAGAAGAACAAGAGCAAATGAATATGCAATAACACTTCTATGCAGTGACCACAGAATTGCCGAGTGACATTTGACACACCTATAATAGAAACATTCCAGTTTCATCTTTGCCCAAGAGATTTGGGACATCATAGCTTGTTTCTGTATGTGAAAAGGGACATTAAATAGCAACATAAAATGGTGTCTCATAACAGTTCAGAATGTTTGTCCATCATGCTCAGTATCCTTTGCTCTCACTCACAGCTTGCAAATAATACACTTGATTTAAACATGTCAATGTTAAGATGGTTAGTTTTTGCGGCAAAGAGGAGAACTGTATCGTGTCTTAAGAAAATAACATTGTGAAATAAATGCTAAAATTTTAGGAATGCTAGTAGTATTATTCTTTAGATGAATCAGTCAGCTTATTCTCCAGTTTAACACTGAAGTAACGTTCTTAGTGTCAAAATATTAAAATATATTAAATATTAAATTAATAAATTATTTTCCAGCTCTGCCAGCAGTCCTCCAGGATCTCAGTTAGGGCTGGGTTGAATGTTCCATCCAGGTAAATCCCACAGAAATTTAAGGATTTTTCTGGGACATAAATTTATCTTGCGTTTCCACTAAATGCTGCTAAAGTCTAAAAGCAATAAAAACAGTAAATGTGTACGATTGCCCCACATTACAACGAATCTGCTTTACGATGATCTTTTGCGATAGCAAAACGATGGTCTAAATGGGGGAATTTCGCTTTGCGATGATCGGTTCCCTGCTTTGGGAACCGATTCTTCGCAAAACGATCTTTTTCTAACAGCTGATCGGCGGTTTCAAAATGGCCGCCGAGTAATTAAAATGGCTCCCCACTGTGTTTAGGGATGGATTCCTTGCTATAAAGGCAGCGAAAATGGCCACCATATGGAGGATCTTTGCTGGACAGTGAGTTTTTACCCCACTGGGAACGCAGTGAATGGGTATCAATGCGTTTCAATGGTTTTTTTTAATTTCGCTTTACGATGTTTTCGCTTATCGCCGTTAAGCGAGGCACTACTGTACCTTCAAGCCAATCCTGACTTGTGATGACCCTTTTCAGGGTTTTCCAGATAGAGAATACACAGAAGTGATTTACCATTCCCTTCTTTTGTGGGCGTCCTGGGACTGTCCAGCTTGTCCAAGGCCAAACAGGCTGGCTCTAGTCCTTGGAAGCACAGTGGGGAATCAAACTCCCAAAGTCTAATTATTCCACTAATTCACTGAACTATCCAGCGAGCAAGAGCAATAATATATACAATAAAATAGCAGTACAATGAAAAACTGAAAAACAAGACTGATAAAAACATTAATCAAAGTGATCAGAACAAACGATTAAGTCAAATTACAACTCATTTACATATTGGAGGTTTTAATGCATCAAATTTAGCCAGTGTGAGGAATCTGTAAGTGGTTCATCCAAAGCCAGAACAAGAGCAAAGGAATACGCAGTGACACTTCTGTGCAGTGACAACCAAATTGTACCAAATAACTGCCAGCACTAGGTTAAAATATGAATATTCACCTAAACTGTGGGCAATTAGAGAGATCATGGCTTAGCATTCAGGCCTTTGGTTTGCTGTTTTTGTCTTAATTGTTTTAATTGCTAAACTATTTCAAAGCAATTTTAAATGCTTTTATTATTTTGAGGTATTTAAACTGCATTACTGTTACTTTTCAATGTGATTTTATGGATTTTATATCCCAAGGCTATAAAGGGTATATGATACAGGACAGGCTAGGAATATTTAAACAAACAAGCAAACAAACAAGCATCTTTCCCTGTTGGACAAAGTCATCAGAATTTGGGTTAAATGAGCCTCACTCTATAAGCCTAAGTGCGTAAGCATCTCCAAAGCCTAGAAGCATCTCCTAAGAAAGTTCACCCTTTGTTTAGCTACCAGACATGTGTCAGATGTTCACAGAACACCAGGAAAGGCTTCTCCCCAAGGATCTTAAAATCTGACCACACTTTGGCGGGAGGGCCCATGGTCTCTCAGATAATCTGGTCCCAGAATTGTAGGTCTCTGTAGGTCATAACTAGCACTCACATCCAAAACTGCATGGCTCCCAATTGCCGCGGGAGTAGACGTGGGTAAATGACATCTCAGTATTTCATATCTACAAAGGGGTTTATTCATAATCATTAGATATCTTATCTACACCATCCCTCTAGTTAAGAGCCCAGTTACATGATGTTAAGATGCAGTGGTCAGGATACTGCATTATGTAGTTTGGCCCTCAGCTGGCGGGATGGCGATTGGCACACATCCAGAGTCAAAGCCGTCATCTTGTTAATGAGAACCAACAATTTCCCATATGAAAGTACAAACAGCCAATAAGATTCTGGCCACAGCGTTGTTTTGCTTCATACCAACAGCATCCTCCTGGAAGTGGTGGCAGTTATTAGAATTAGAGCAGCAGAGACGGACAATTTAGCTTTTCTTGCCCCATTGATGACCCTGAAAAAGATGGTTGATCTGAGTTGACTGTATATGTTGGAAGAAAATCAACTGGAAACATCAACACAGCAGAAATTTAGATTTCATCAACATGGCATATGGGGAGAAAACAGCAAATGCTGCCTTTTTCATTTGTGTGATCCTGATACACAAAACTAGTCTGCATTTTTTAAAATGTTCTTGTTAAATGCCAAATTGTTTTTTAAGTCAAATCTAGTTTGGTCGTCCAAAGAGAGATCAAGGAATGAGACAGCTGCATTGGACTGTTGACCATGGATGGTATGCTGTAATGCACAGGTCTACACTAAGATATGAGCCTTTCAGTTTTTCACTATTACATTACAAATCATTGCAGTGTTTATAACATTATATGGTGTTACTCTGCTTTACACATGTCTCATACAGACACAGATGTGTTAATATTCTTATCTGTGCTTCAACATACTCGTCATTCTCCAATGAAATTTGGAGAACTTTAATGATGACCATTTAGATATCTTCTTGTCACCTTAACTACTCTTAAGACCATCACCAAGCTGGGACTTTCTGAACTTCAATTACATACCGATCTTGTATCTGTATAACTATCTGTCTTCTGAGCCTATACTCCATGTTTCTGAAGAAGTAACCTGTACTTCACAATAGATTATCCCAATTTTAATTTGTTAACTTTTAAGGTGCCATGAGACTCTCTGTTATTTGCACAGATGCAGTGGATAAAATTGCACAGCTACCGGTTCCTCCTTGCCCCATCAGCAGTACTCATAAAAAATCCTCAAACTGCTATTTCAACTCCTTCAGTACCCTAACATGAATATTTGCCTTAAGGAATCTCTGTAAGGAAAAAAAAAGGTTTTGTGTTCTGCCAGTCCTTCTTGACCCCGGCTGATCTCCTGATTATTTTATTATTTAAAATGTATGAAGACACATGTGCTAAGTTTCTGAAATTCTGCACATGATGGCTTCTGAACTACGGCTATTATCGTTTTACTATCGTTCTTCTCAATACTTCCACAAGTCCCAGTTTAGATCACAGCCTCTTTGACTGCCAGATAGTATATGCTCAAACTAAAAAAATCACACCTCACTTCCAACTATTGAAAGAGCCAGCAGTTATTATTCCTACAGAAGATTCTCTTCTCTCCATACAACTTCAGCACTCACCAACATATATCAAGCTCTTTTAAGGGTAGCATTTATAACACTAGAAAGCAAAAGCAGCTTAAATGAGGCAGCAGGATCAATAGGACTGGAGCAAATTAAGGAGCTGAAATTTCAAGTCCCAGATCACTGAATGAGTAAGAGTTACAGGGGTGTCCTGTTAAATCTGAGTTCACCAAAAAAATTGCAGAAGAATGCAGTAACTATCAGGAGAGTGCATTGTTACACTGGAGACAGCTTGGGGTTTGTTTTGTTTGTTGGTTTGTTTGTTTTTTGCACTTCCCTACCTCATGATTGAATAATAACAATAAAAGAAACTTAGAACTGCAGATCTGGAAGAGAGCCTATAGATACTAATCAAATCCAGCCCCTGTCAGGGAGGCACAGTAAAGAATCGAACTCCCATCCTCTAGCTCCACAGCCAGATACCTAAACTACTGAGCTATCACTGAATAAAAAGGAGTATCAGATAATTAATGGCATGACTATAGTCACAAACTTAACGCCTACTATTCATTCTGTAAAGAAATGTGATGTGAGCCCATATGTGTGTATTCACAGAGGCCACGAAGAAGAACTATTCTTGGTTCTATCTCGACTTCCGACAAAGCAACACAATTAGGTCAACAATCAATTTCTGATTAAACAGTACTGTACATCTCAACAAAGTAGAAAACAATGGAGGGGAAGATTAAACAAAACAAATGCAAAGGCCTCCTCAAGAGTCTTCCCTACCCTCCTAAAAATCTTGCAAAAATGTGTCACTTCCTGTCCATCCTTTCTAGTTCCACAAGATTGCTATCTCCAAAAAATTAAACCTTATTACCAGAGGCTGCAGTGGTATTCTGAGGCTCTGAACTAGTCAAACTGAATCCAACAAAAACATACAAATTTTGTATGTTTAACGGCTTCAAAAGAGTCTAACATTTTTATTAGAATAGCTTTCATTTGAAGGAATTAACACAGAACACACTAGTTCTATGTTGATTCCTACTAGTCCCCCTCTATTCAACTGTGTTTAGGCCTCACCTAGAGTACTGTGTCCTGTTCTGAACAACACACTTTAAGAAGGAGGCCAACAAAAGAGCAAGTTCAGAGGAGGACAACAAGGGGGTCAGGAGATGGGAAACCAAGCTTAATGAGGAAAGACTGAAAGAATTGGACATGTTTATCGTTGAGAAAAGAAGACTGAGGGGAGATATGATAGCACTTTTTAAAGGTAGTCATACAGAGGAGGGGTGGGATCTGTTCTCAAGCACCCTAGTGTGCAGGAAATATAATAAATGGCTCAAGTTACAGGAAACCAAATTTAGGCAGAATACCAGAAAAAGACTTCTTAACTGCTGGAGGAGTATGACAATGGAATCAATTACCCTCAGGAGATGGTGACTGCTTCAGTACAATTCAAGAGAAAATTGGACCACCATCTGTCAGATTTGGATTCCTTCTCCTTCTAACTCAATTATTCTATGAAACCCTGATTCTATAACATCAAGGGGCACCTGAGCTGAGGACCAGTTTTTGCTCTGCAAAGTTGGCAAGATTTCTGACTGCAATGCAACAAACCCTCTTTTGCCTTCATTTATTTCATTTATTTATTATTTGATTTCTACCCAGCCCCTCTAGACAAAGTCTACTCGGGGTGGCTTACAAGCAAGTATAAAACATTATAAAATACAATCAAATAGAATCATCAATATATATATAAAACAATTGCATAATTAAATCAGAAAAATAGAAGATCAAGATGGAGGAAAACACTAATGAGAAAAGAAAATCAGGTGTTGACAGGAGGGAAGGCCTGCCTGAAGAACCAGGTCTTTAAATGACTCTTAAAATCACCCAGCGAGGGTGCCAGGGTGATTTCCGGCGGCAAGATGTTCCATAGTCGAGGAACTTCCCTGTCAACCATAGTCTTTCACAATTGCAACTACTACAATATTCTCTTTTTTGTATCTAAGAGATTCAGAGTTTTGGAGTATTAAAACCAACAAGGAAATACACAAGAATTTGCACGTGTGGTTTGTTTCATTTACAATTCCTTTATTATACATACCTATCCTGCACATCTGCACATATTTCACAGTTCTCAAGAGACAACTTTCTGCCCAGAGAAGGGAGTGAGTGGCAAAACTTCAGAGAAGGACAAGAAGAATCTCAGGGGAAAAGAACATTGAGGAATTTCTAAAATAAATGTCTTTTCCAGGCAGCAAGGACTTGTATAAAAGGGAAGACAGATGGTAGAGGAAACAGAATGAAACACAGGACTGGAAACTAACTCATAGTATAGTACAAAGACAAGTTAAGCAGGGCTATGGAGATCCATCTTCATCAATCCCATCTCTTTAAAGTTTTGTTTAAAAGGAACATCTGCAGGTAATTCATTTAGCAATCACAGTGCTGTTTCACATATGCAAATTTATCAGTGAAAATCACATGCCACTGCCAAACAACACACTCATTCATGCATATGTTTATTGATCTACTGATCACAGGGACATACAGACACCAAACCTCAAACCATTGTTACATAATCAAATGCTCCATAGACTGCATCTCTTTGAGCATCTTAGATCTCATATAAGTGCTATGAGAAGTCCAAAGTGATGGTCCAAAGTGATTTTTTTTCTCTTAAAACAACAACCCAACCAAACAGACATACACAAACACAATATCTAAATTTAGCAGGAAAATTGATGGCCATGCAGCTGAAGAGGAAGATTTTCACAAGGCACTGGGTAACTATTTTCATAGATATTCTACCTGGGTAGTATACAGGATATTTGTAATGACTAGAATCAAGATTGCCTCTAATTTTCCACAAGCACTGGATGGTGCTCCCACCTTGTGCATGCTGGGCTCTGGTGATAACCAGAACTAAATGCACAGCAACACTGGCTGCGGGTGTGTATAAATGTTTGCCATGCACTCTCACTCTTATGTCTGAGGAAGTAGACTTGATCCAGGAAAGCTCACATTAAACTATAGCAATTAGTCTTTAAAGTGCTGTTTTCCCTTCTTTCTTTCTTTCTTTCTTTCTTTCTTTCTTTCTTTCTTTGCTTTTGTTTTGTTTCTTGTCTTACATTATTTTAAATCTTCTTTACATAGTTGATGGTTTAAAATCATTTTACTGTGTATAAGCTAACAAGAACAAAAAGGACTAGTACATCCACTGAAGCTGTCAAGCAAAGAGAGACGATGGTCCCAGGATATAAGTGCATTTTAGCCTTCTTCAGGGGCGCTGATGTTATGCTTACGTAGAATCTGTCTCTAAGGATATTTTTGTGAACAATCTCTCACTCCCTTTGTCCCCTGAAGGCGGTTAAAAGTGCAATAGCCGAAACGTGTTGGCCTTATCTTTGAATAAAGTATTGATATACAATTTTACATCCTGGGACCACCATTTCTCTTTGCTTGACAACTGTGCATAAACTGCCTTCACATCTATTCATACAGAGCAGAATATAAATATTTGAATAAAATAAAGGAGTAAAACAATAAATATTCTCTGCTTTTCTATGTCACCTGTTTTCCAATGGCTGTTGCTGAGCTCGCTGATTGTTTAACAATCTCTCCATACAGGAACTTCTAGCAATGCAGAAACTTGTTTACTCATGTCTGATGCTTACAGAGGCTTGAATTTATCTCTTTCAGCAGTTAAACTGTGGCGGGATGGATGAGTGTTTCCTTTAATGTCTTTTTGGTCCCTTGTGAACTGTGCAACTAATTCCTTGTGCAAAGATTTGTTCATTTATCTTTACCCCACACACCCCTCAAAAAGATTTTGATTTGTGTGGCTTTTACCTCTTCTCCTGAAAGTGTCAGTATGGTCTCATCTGACTTGCAGAGTAAACTTGACCTGTTTCTATGGAAACAAACATTAGTAAGACTGTGGCTGAAACCCTTATTACCTGCCTGAATCAATAACTATAACCTTGGCACAGTCATTCATCTCCTGTGCTTTCAGCCAATGGGTTGGGGGGGAAGGAGTCTGCTCTATGAACACCTGGTATCATTTTATAAATGTCACCTTCAAGTCCCACTAACTTTTCTGAATCTAGCAAACGGATTCTGCTATTACATAAATTGATATATAGATACAGATGTATTTCCAAACCTGGCACAGTGTAAAGAAGTCTATGAGGTAAATCAGACGGAACCTTGGAGCAGTCACTTTGGCCTTAGCTTCTTGCCTCATATTGTCCATTAATTAACAAGCTGAAGAGAAGGAATTACTGAATTAATTGCAAAGGTCATTGAGAGGATAAAGGGTAGTGATAATATCTCACACCTCCATTTTGTAGGTCCAGAACATTTCCTTCCTGTACACTTTCACAGATGCCACTGTGGGACTGGAAAACACCTTGAATATCAGGCAGGAAATGTATTAGCGAAGCATAAATGAAATACAAAATGAGCAATCGCTTTAAACGCCTACTGTTAAGAGCTTACTTTTGGCTTCTCTAGACAGAATATTAGCATTGCTGAGAGGGCAGAGGGTGGCAGGCAGCGGAAGTGGAAATAGTGGCGGCAGAAGGGGAAAATCCTGGGCATGGAGTTGCCTCAGGACCCCAATCCGGATCTGCCACCAGCACCTGCTGCTCCAGATCTTGGCCTGCAGCCACCTCCCGAGGTTTGGTTGTGGGGAGTAGCTATCTGGCGACTTACGTTCACAGGCCTGCAGAAAGGGCTCTATGTGGCGGCGGTGGCACGCTTGCCATAGGTTCGCCATCACTGATCTAGGGCATCAAACTTGCTAAGTGTCATGTTAAAATAATCCTGAAAGGAAAAAAGGTAAAAGCCATGTGTACCCAAGATTACACAACTGCATCGCTTGCTTGAAACGTAAGTTTATTTTCAGCTGTGAAGCTGGGGAAAGACAACACAAAGATGTAGAAGCTTGTAGCACAAGTTAGGGGTTATAATTTGGTTCATTCACGTGGTAGAAGCAGCCATGTGAAAGCTTCACATCCACCAAAGGTGACAATAAAATGAAGAAGCAGCTCCGTATGCTCACCAGATAAAAACATTAATCTGAGTTTTAATTAACACAATGGGCTATTGATAAGATTCCTAACTTAAAGAGGCCAGCCAGTCGTTATCAATAAGCAAACACAGACATCTTATTTCTACATACAGCCCACATTGCCAGGCAAAATATTATCACTTGCTTGTCATTTCTAGATGATTTTGGTAACAAAACAGAAAATAAGAAGCAATATGTGTGATGTAACCCCCACTTTAGTAGACAGTCTTAATAAAATACAGAGATGTTTGTTTCACTTAAAACCATTTTGCAAAGCACTTCAACATGTATTTATTCTTTTAAATGCTAATTCACACGTCAGATACACCACTCTGGCATTCTCTTGGGGTCATTCAGCAATGAATGGAATGGAATTGAATGTGTCTGGTAGCTATAAACCACTGCTCAGTCTATAAAATATAGCCAATCCTTCATTTATTACCCACATCCACATCCTGAATTGCCAGAAAGGAGGTCAGTTATACTTCTGTACGCTGTAATCTACTTTAAAGAATTCCCTTGGCACAGGCAACTTTTGGAGTCAATTTCTTCCATATTAAATATTTAAACTCTGCATTCTTTTAAAAGGCAGTAATCAATCTAGCAATCAAGAACAATGTCTTAGCAGGCTGGCAGTTGAAGCCAAAGCTCCCCAGATAGCAATGAAGGAGGAAGCAAATGGGCAGGTGACAGGTAAAAACAACTGCAGGATAAGAGCACATCATTAAAATTTGTATATATTACTGGTATACAGAGATAACAGAGTTCGGGCTCATTTTTGCAATGCATACAAGTGGACACTGTATGTTGTTATTTCCAGTAACATGTCATTCAATATAGATTCAGAGAGTATATTGGCAAGATAAATATATGTGTAAAAACATTCAGATTCCAAGACTGAATGCTTGTGTGACCTACAGCCTTTGAAATTGCTTACTAAATAGTGAAGCTGGCAGTAGAAAAACTTGGAAAAGAGAAGGAAGAGGGACTTCTTCCAAAATCACCATTACTGGTATAAAATACAAGAAATACAATAAAGCCAAAGTGCTATGAGATAGAAATAAGAAATCAAATCCTGTATCATAATCAGAACTCAGAAGTAATTCACTACAGTAACAATAACTACTTGCAGCTAGTTAACTTTTGGGGGAAAATTTAGTAGGGAAAAGTTTCATTCTCCACCTATCTACCAAAATAGAGAAACCAAAACATCCAAAGACACTCAGGGTGGCAGTGGGTGGGTTACAGCAACAAGTACAGTGGGGTCTCGACTTATGAACTTAATCTGTATTGGAAGGCAGTTCTCAGGTCGAAAAGTTCTTAAGTCGAATCTGCATTTCCCATAGGAATGCATTGAAAACCATTTAATCCGTATCTGCTCTTTTCGTCCATAGAAACTAATGGGAAGCTGCTATTCCGCCTTCTGCCACTAGAGGGAGATATTTTTTCTTTTTTCTTTTAACCTAAGATGACTTAGCTTTAAAAAAAAAGGAAAAAAGAGTTCGTAACTCGAATCTAAGTTCGTAAGTCGAGTCCATATGACTTGTAAGTCGAAACGTTCGTATGTCGAGCCGTTCGTAAGTCGAGACCCCACTGTAATATGTTGTACAGATTGTTCACAGGGGCGGGGCAGGAATATGTTACCTATTAGCTTAAAACTACACAATGGTTCTGCTCCTACCAAAAAACCTTCCAGCACAATCAGTTGTTCCATATCCAGTTCTAACTGTCGCTTCCTGTCCCACGTATAGATTTCTCAGGAGATAGATTAGGTGGTCAGGCACTCCCATTTCTTTAAGGACTTGCCACAGTTTGCTGTGGTCCACACAGTCAAAGGCTTTTGCATAGTCAGTGAAGCAGAAGTAGATATTTTTCTGGAACTCTCTGGCTTTCGCCATAATCCAGCACATGTTAGCAATTTGGTCTCTAGTTCCTCTGCCCCTTCGAAATCCAGCTTGTACTTCTGGGAGTTCTCGGTCCACATACTGCTGAAGCCTACCTTGGAGGATTTTGAGCATAACTTTGCTACCGTGTGAAATGAGTGCAATTGTACGGTACTTGGAGCATTCTTTGGCACTGCCCTTCTTTGAGATTGGGATATAGACTGATCTTTTCCATTACTCTAGCCACTGCTGAATTTTCCAAGCTTGCTAGCATATTAAGTGTAGTACCTTAACAGCGTCATCTTTTAAGATTTTAAATAGTTTCACTGGAATGCCATTACCTCAGCTGGCCTTGTTGTTAGCCATGCTTTCTAAGGCCCACTTGACTTCACTCTCCAGGATGTCTGGCTCAAGGTCAGCAACCACACTATCTTGGTTGTCCGGGACATCCAGATCTTTCTGGTACAATTCCTCTGTGCATTCTTGCCACCTCTTCTTAATGTCTTCTGCTTCTGTTAGGTCCCTACCATTTTTGTCTTTTATCATGTCCATCTTTGCGCAAATATCTCCAATTTTCCTGAACAGATCTCTGGTTTTTCCCTTTCTATTCTTTTCCTCTATTTCTTTGCACTGGTCATTTAAGAAGGCCCCCTTGTCTCTCCTTGCTATTCTTTGGAAATCTGCATTCAATTTTGTGTAACTTTCCCTATCTCCCTTGCATTTTGTTTCCCTTCTGTTCTCTGCTATTTGTGAAGCCTCGTTGGACAGTCACTTTGCTTTCTTGCATTTCCTTTTCTTTGGGATAGTTTTTCTTGCTGTGCCCCGCACAATGTTACGAGCCTAAAAGGTTTTGTAAGTCTTCATAAGGTTGAGGTAAAGGTTCCCCTTGACATTTAGTCCAGTTGTGTTCGATGCTAGGGTGTGGTGCTCATCCCCATTTCCAAGCCGTAGAGCCACTGTTTGTCTGAAGACAGTTTCCGTGGTTACGTGGCCAGTGCGACTAGACACTGAACGCCATTACCTTTGTACCAAGGTGGTACCTATTTATCTACTCGCATTTTTACATGCTTTCGAATGGCTAGGTTGGCAGGAGCTGGGAGAAGCGACGGGAGCTCACTCCATCACGTGGATTCGATCTTATGACAGCTGGTCTTCTGACCTTGGAGCACAGAGGCTTCTGTGGTATAACCCCGCAGTGCCACCACATCTCATCTGAAGTAAGTCTTCATAGAATTGGTGAATTTCAACCTCTTCAGCCTCGGTGGATGGTGCATAAACTTGGATTACTATGATGCTGATGTTGCCTTGGATTTGTATTGAAATCATTCTATCATTTTTGAGATTGTATCTCATTATAGCTTTTCCCACTCTTTTGTTGACTATGACGGCTACTCCATTTCCCCTACGGGATTCTTGCCCACAATAGTAGATATGATAATCGTCTGAATTGAATTCGCCCATTCCCGTCCATTTTAGTTCACTGATGTCCAGGATGTCAATATTTATTCTTGCCATCTCTTGTTTGACCACATCCAGCTTACCAAGGTTCATAGATCTTACATTCCGGGTTCCTATGCAGTATTTTTCTTTGCAGCATCGGACTTTCCTTTCACTTCCAGGCATGTCCACAGCTGAGCGTCCTTTCGGCTTTGGCCCAACCACTTCATTAGCTCTGGAGCTACTTGTACTTGTCCTCCGCTTTTCCTCAGTAGCATGTTGGATGCCTTCCAATCTGACGGGCTTATCTTCCAGTGTTATATATTTTAGCCTTTTGTTTCTGTCCATGGAGTTTTCTTGGCAAAGATACTGGAGTGGCTTGCCAGTTCCTGCTCCAGGTGGATCGCGTTTAGTCAGAACTCTCCACTATGACCGGTCCATCTTGGGTGTCCCTGCACGGCATAGCCCATAGCTTCTCTAATTTACTCAAGCCCCTTCGCCACGACAAGGCAGCAATCCATGAAGGGGAGGAACACTTAGACCCATCCAATAACTCAATAGCACAGGGGTCCCCACCCCCGGTCTGTGTCCTAGGCCAGACTGGGCTGTGGAGACAGATCTCCCACTCACCCAGCATGCACTTCCACCCCCGCACAGGCCCTTTGCGCATGCGAGTGTGCACACATGGAAGTGCCCCCCACCCATGTGCAAGTGCGTGCCCGCTCCTTCACACATGCATGCAAGTGTGCATGTGCCCACACAAGCATGCGTCCTTTCCTTCACACATGTGTGTGAATGCGGGTGTGTGTGTGTGTGCTCCGCCTTCCCCAACTGGTCCGTGAAGTTTAAAAAGTTGGGGACCGCTGCCACAGCACACAAAACACAAACATACGGCAAAATGAAGGCATAGATGTTCTTTATTCTGTCCACAGGATGGACAAGTGTCTTGTCTTTCAAAAAACTTTGGAATTTCCAGCTTTCCTGAATATGAAGTTTGGTGCATGTAAAATCAAATCAAGCTGTAATATGACATCCTTGCACTAGCCTAAAATGCCAACTGAGGTGAAAATCAATAACAAATTACTCTTACAAGAATCTAAGCTTTCCTCCAATTTTTACATTAAGACAAGACATAGACTATGCTTCCCTGAGCAACAAATCTTTAAAAATCCATTACAAAATATGCTTCCCAAACACCTTATATCCATATGTAAACTGTGATATTTTAGAAGCGTGTGAAATTTTCATTTCTCCAACTGAAAAAGTCATCTAGCTTTTGAAAGTGAAAATAGTGAGTTTCAATGCTGAGAGCAAAATAATAATATCAATGAATATTTATAAAGTAGCACTGACATTTTTTGGAGTAAAACAGCATATTGCTTCAGATTTTTTTTAAAAGAAAAAAAGCTTTGTTTTCCGGGAGGGGAAAATTCAAAGAAGCTGTGTGACATTTAAAGGTGGAATCCTACAAGCACATGCTTGGGATCAAGCTAGTGTGAGCAATTTACTTTTGAGCAAAAACTCATCTGATAGCCTGTTAATTTCATGTGGGGGGTACATTTGGTGAAGATTCATCTCAATTTTTACATAGAACGAAGAGTGCAACTCAACAGCCCAATTATTCCGGCCTGGACAGGTCTAGAGCAGAGGTCCCCAACACCCGGTCCAGGGCCCAGTATCAGTCTGTGTCCTGAGCCGGACCAGGCCATGAAGACTGACCTCCCACACCCCCTCCGCATGCACTCACCCCGCACAGTCTGTTTGTGCCTGCATGCGCGCTCCAGCGTGCCCGTGCAAGCGCCATGCCGCCGTTTGCACATGCATACGAACGTGTACGCGCCTGCCCAAGCACCACGCCACCATTTGCGCATACGCACGATCGCGGGGGTTGCCCCACTTTCCCCAGCTGGTCCGTGGGGTGAAAAAGGTTGGGGACCCCTGGTCTAGAGCATGCTAAACAGGGTAGTTTTGAGATGTTGTTTGCGTCAATCCTTGCATCCATGTGCAAGGATCGACCACGCTGCACTTCAAGTGACCCTATTTGGCACAATCTAGACTGATTTTCTTTTCTTTTAAATGAAAATAATTGATGATGCAATGTGTCTGTTAGCTACAATAAAAAATAAGTTGAATACAGTACTTCTCTCCCTTCTTCTATACAGGTGAGCAGAAATCTTGCAACTGCGGAGCTGGAAGGGATACTATGGATGATCAAGGCCAGCCCCTGTCAAGAAGGCATATTGAGAAACTGAACTCCCAGCCTCTGACTCTGCAGCCAGATATCTAAACCACTAAGCTGTTCAGAAAGGAAGCTTCCCCCTTTTGTTTTTTCACCTTACAGGAAAAGAAAAACAACAGCAAAAACAATAACAAATCCTCCTTGTTTCCTCCTCTAAGATTTGTCTATCCCACTTAACAATCTTGAGAAATGGGAAGCTTCCTTTCTGCCAGTCTGTGGAGGGGAAGGGAGAAATATTTATTTTCAATTGTTCCTAACTGCCCTTTCAAAGTACCACTGATATGTCTGTAACATTTTTTTAAAAAATGCAAAACTTCCTTTCCCTTCCCCTCCACAGGCAAGTGGCCAAGAAGCTTCCCATTTCTCAAAATCAGCTAAGGGTCAATCAGGGATCCACTTTGATTTGATCCCAGGGATCGCACATGCTGAAACTGAACTGAAGTGATGCTATCCTCACACACCCCACAACCCCTCCCACAAAAAACAGTAGCCTAACAGGAACTCAAAAAGTTGTTGGTAGCCAGCAAACTGGTGTGTGCCGATTTGCAATAGCCCATATGCCATATGGTCAAAGGGAAAAGGGCCAGTCTATCCCCAACCCAACCCAAACTGTGGGACAAATGCTCATCTGATCGCACCCTAAATTCATGGAAGAAAAGCCAGTCGAGCCTTTAAGCTCATGACATCTTCAGGATGTAACTGAATGAGGCAAACAGCTCAGCCCTGTTGCTTAGTGTCAATCCAATTTCTGAGTAGTGAGCATTCCCAACTTCCAAGTGCTTTCCAATTCAAAGTGATACAGCCAGGCTATGTAGCCAGTTTGAGTTTATTTTAGCTGAAAGATCAATTGAGGATTACGATTCATTTTGTTTGTTTCTTTGTTTTTTGGTAATACAGTTGTGCCCCGCTTTACGATTACCCCGTTTAATGACGAATCCGCTTGATGACAATGTTTTTTCAAAACAATGGTTTGAATGGGGTTTTTCTGCTTTGTGATGATCAGTTCCCTGCTTCAGGAACCGATTTTCGCTTTACGACGATCAAAAACAGCTGATCGTCGGGTTTCAAAATGGCCACCAGGTGTACAAAATGGCTCCCCGCTGTATTTAGGAGCCATTTTTCGCTTTACAGGCACCCGAAAATGGCCACCCCTATGGAGGATCTTCGCTGGACAGTGAGTTTTCAGCCCACTGGAATGCACTGAACGGTTTTCAATGCATTTCAATGGGCTTTTTTATTTCGCTTTACGATCTTTTCGCTCTACAGCAATTTCACTGGAACGAATTAACGTTGTTAAGCGAGGCACCACTGTACCTGTATAGGTGTAGCATTTCCCTTTCTTGCATCAACAAGAACAAATTGTGCCTTGACAGAAATGCAGTTTTAAGATAAAAAATAGCAACCCAATATCCAGTGGGAGAAACCCCCCCCCACACAAGTATGAATAGATGCAAGGTTACTCAATACAGAACAAAAATCATAGCAAAATTTTTTTGAGTAATACATAATTAAGCATAAATAATGTTGTTTACTGACCTCTGACACTAGATTCCATAAACTGTGGAATAATATTTGTTTTTGGACAAATTATCACCTTTCCCATACCTTGTAAATATCTTTGTGCTTTTCCAATGTAAAATTTCACTAAGAACATGGCAAGATAACACCAAGTAGAGTCATGAAAGCATTTCTTAAGGAAGATTGTATCCACGATGGACTGAAGCAAACTTTTGTTAATGCTATCTAAGCAAACACGGTGTATGTTCCTGGAAAACTTAAGAACTTGAGCCCCAATGACTTAGAAAGCCACACTAAAGCACAGATGTTATCACTGACTGAAGTTAACAGGACATGAAAACAAAGGTGAAAAGTTATGTCTATAATTTGTGTGTTTAAAAAAAGGCCTGGAGGAAATCTAAGGAGGTTTTCTATTCTGCGGTTCGTCATTGCTTCTGCTCCTGGTGGTTCACACAAATCTAGAAAATGGACATTAAAAATTGTCCTTGCAGAAATACAATCACAGCTTGGAAAAGTTACTTGTTTGGATTAGAACTCCCAGAATCTCCCAGGCAGCATCTGATTGTTTTGCCTGCACACTCCTTTTTTTTGGTCTTAGGATGGTGTAGGAGAACCATGCCTTACAGTATTCTCCAGAAGTGTGCATTAAGAAGCTAGTTTTCTTTAGGCTGCCAAGAGCGTATACCTCCTTCTCATCAACCTGCAAGTTTTCTGCAACTGGAGAAATGAAGACTGCTTGGTCTGTCACTTTTATTTTTAAATTGCTACTCTTTCCCCATAAAAGCAGCAAATGATTTTCTCCATAGTGTGTGTGGTGGCTGGTGAGGATGAGGGGGAAGGGTGGGGAACACCATTCTTCATCTTCTGTCTTCAGAGAAAGCTTGGTCTGACAGCAAATCAAGAAACATAAATTGCAATTGACCTAAGTAGCAATCACTATTGCCCCCAAGCTGCTTCTGTGTCTGATAAGAAAAGCCTGTTGGAATATATAAAATGCAACAACACCCTTCAGCCAAGTTAGAGATCCAACGTAAAATTTAGGGTGGAGCAGCATCAGAGTGATTTGTGGTGCCTTCTACAAGATTTTGGCTCTCCTGGTGATCCATAAATGTATATTCTGCTTTTTTTTTCTTCCCCTCTGAGACAGCTATATGCCTTTTCTCACTGAAATTACTTAGAAGCTAAAGACAGAAATCATTTCACATTGTGGATGCAGCTGTTCACAGTATGAAAAGAAATGAAAGCCACATGTTTACCTTTCAATAAAGTATGTGCCATTCACAGCAACTAGGGGCTTACATTTAGTGATGGGAGAGCTCCTCCTAGCTTACTTTGTAACTGGCTCTACATTTCCAAGTTTTCTTACAGATTTCCTTCTCAGAGAAACAGCAGTGGGAAGATCTGTGGTGGGAGAATCCATGACAAGCTGGAGGCAAACTTCAAAGTGAGACTGAGTTTGAGGTGTAGCTGTTTTTGAATCTCTATATACGGCCCAGTTCTACATTTGGAACCATCATAAACAATATTTATCTGTCTGGCAGGAAACATACTCCAAATGAAAGAAGGCAAAAGGAAAAGATGCAAAAGAATTGAATACATTAACAAGAAAGCAGATGCAGGAGAAGTGAATGCATTAACAAGGAAGTATGCTACCATATCCGGATTAAATTTGGAAACTGTCCTAGTTAACCTGGATTTGAGATCCAGTGTGGTACAGTGGTTAGAACTCATGATACTAGGTTCCAAACTCACACTCGACTCACTGGGTGACAGCAACAGCCAACCACTCCATGACCATCTAGGACACCTCAAAAATTAAATCAGAAACTATTGGGCAACACATAACAAGAATGATAACAACTCAGAATTGAGAAGGATTAGATCTTATGGAAGAGATAACTTATTAATAAGAATGAAGAAACAAAACAATGGAAACCTCATCCCAAGCATCCATGCAATACAGGATAATCTTTAAAACCATTTCCTGGTCTCCCACAAGCCTATATCGATAAGCCACTAAAGCTCTGCCAATGACACCCCCCAAACTACACTGCTCCTTTTCTAATGCATCACATTCTGCCTAGGTACCAGTGAATTTAGTCCAGCCCACTAAGACCAATCCATAGAAGGTGCTATTTTTAAAGACTGCTTTTGTAATTTCTCGTGCACCACCCTCTCTTTAAACGCATAGTTCTCCTTTTCCTGTTACTGTATTTCACTTCTGAAAACCCTGGAAGAATGGTTGCAATGAGAATACTAAGCATTCCATTATAAACCTAATTGGTATCATCTCTCTTTTCTACAGAATTCAGTTTCTTTTCTCATATATTTTGAATGTTTGGATTGCAGTGTAATTTGATATTGAATCATGCCATTTTCAGCTTTCTATTTATGAGCTGCATTTCCAAGCAGCCCATTAACTTAATCTGTAGGTAACATAATCTAGTTTCATGTACCAAAATGATTTCCACAAAAATAATTAAAATAAGATCGTACTACCCAAAGTACACACACATTAATTTCCAAAATGTTACATCAATGTTGATATCAATTCAAGGAAAGGATGAGGAAGGGAACAAGGTAAAACCTAGAGCTGTAAAACCTACAGGAACCATGACTATTTTTATGTTCCTTCACTACTCACACAACGGCTTATAAAAGTCAAAGTAGAAAGTAATGAAAGCATGTATTTCTTCAACTTAACGTTTTCTTCTTCCCACTGTGGGTTTTCTTGAGAGATACATGCATCACCAAGGAAACTTCAAAGTATGCCCAGTATTACCTTACAATAATCAATTTTAAAACAAAACTGGCCAAATGCAAGAAATGCAGCTCAGTACAATTTAGGGATGGAAAGAATGCTTGCTAAATCCCACATTCTCATCAGTTTCTTTGGTCTCAGTATGATAAGACACCACAATAAGCAATTTTAAACATGGTGGGTTTGATTTAAAACAACTTGATTCAAATCACAATGTAAATACAGTGGTGCCTCACAAGACGATGTTAATTCATTCCACGAAAATCGCTGTTAAGTGAAAACATCGTCTTGAGAAATACGTTTTCCCATTGAAATGCATTGAAAACCTGATAATCCATTCCAATGGGAACGGATTGTCATCGTAAAGCAAAAATTGCCATAGGAAACATCGTTAAGTGAAACGCGGTTCCCAAGCAAAGACAGCCGTCTAACGAAACAGAGACCATTAAAAGACTCGTATAGCGAAGCAAGACCAAGCTGTCAAAAACATCATAAAGTGAAAAACAGGGACCTAAATTTAACCATCTTGCGAGGCAAGGTCCCTAACATCGTAAAGCGAAAATCGCCCATAGGAAACATCATTAAATGAAGTGCAAGATCGCCCCGAAAACCTCATTGTAAAGCAAATTCGTCGTCACACGAAGCTATCATCTTGCACCTCTGTAATGGTTTAAATCACTAGTCAGTAATATTTTACCATTTCCCCGAAAATAAGACCTAACCTGAAAATAAGCCCTAGTATGATTTTTCAGGATACTCATAATATAAGCCCCACCCCAAAAATAAGCCCCAGTTAAGTGAAACCCTGCCTCCACCATTGTGCAGCAACCAGAAGAAGTTGACATGACTGTATTTGAATAAATATAGATTGTTGCAGATGAAAAAAAATAAAACATCCCCTGAAAATAAGCCCTAATGTGTTTTTTGGAGCAAAATTTAATATAAGGCCCTGTCTTATTTTGGTGAATACATGGTATTTAAATCATGATTTTTAAATAAAAAGACTCATAGTATTTATAATTTTTAAAATTTGGAGCCAGATGATTTCATATTTAGCATAATAACCTGTCAGATTAGTAAAACAGCTATATCAAAACAGATTTTAGTTTAATAGGTTAAATCACTCATATTTGGAGAATTACTTACATTGTTTCAGTTAAATAAAGCAATAACATTATATAGCATCAATATTCTTGTATTTCCTTAAACATCAGTTTGTACATTGTTTGTACATAGATATGCAGGACAACAATGGGATTAAGAGCTTTTCCTAAACTTCATTCATTTTACACCATTTTTACTGTGAAAAACTGCATGTTTTCTCAGCTTGAATAATTCGGATTAATTGAATTAGTTTACCAAAAATGTAAATATTACATAACTGAATATGTAATTTCATGCTGAATAGATTGATTTTTCTTCCAAAAGCATTTCATCAAAATAAATTTGATTCAAATAAAACAAACCAATGTAAATAAAAAAATCTGATTTAATTTTTCTAATTTGATTTAAATTTAAAAAGTCTTATATTAATTTTTTATAGAAATAATCAGTTTTAATCCACCCTGATTTAAAAACCTCATGGGTTTCCTTCTCTCTTCAGCTAAAAACAAAATGAAGACCTCTTCCTGTCACTGTAACTCAAGCAAAATATCTGTATTTTTTCCCTTTGAGCAACAAGGCCTACACATGCACACAATAAGCAAAGTAAAACAAAGCGTGCTGCTTATATACTGCCCCATAGCACTTCAAGCACTCTCTGGGCGGTTTACAAGTTAATTATGGAGGCTACACATTGCCCCCCCCAGCGAGCTGGGTACTCATTTTACTGACCTCAGAAGGATAGAAGGCTAAGTCAACCTTGAGCCGGCTACCTGGGATTGAACCCCAGGTCATGAGCACAGTTTAGGCTGCAGCACAGCGGTTTAACCACTGCGCCACGAGGCTCCTAAGTACAGAAGTACTAACTTATTAATAAAAAAAGGGAGAAGCAACCTATACAGTGCCACAAAGCAGAAATAATCCAAAAATGGGCAATTATGCACAAAAGAGTATGAGAACACTGCTGAGATCATGAAGATAAGAACAATACAGTTCTTTATTCTTCAGGGCAAAGGCAGGAAAGCAAAATTTTACATCCACTGTTAAATTATGAGCTATGACAAGCATATATCTTTTACTACTTGAGTGGGCACTTCTGCAAAAGCATGTTAAGTCAATCCTCTAAATCTATGCTCAGAAGCCACAAGAGTCAGACTGTAGAGAAAGGTATCTTAAGGAGTAAACTAACTGAAACAATTTCTTCATGCTGATTCTCTCTTCTTCATTTTATCTTCCCCTCCAGGTTTTACGTGACTAAGTAATGATATAATACATGCAAAAAATTTCAAGTGTGATTCCATCTTTTCCTAATACCTTCTGTTAAAAGGTAGCAGGTGGTATGAAAAATGTACTGGAAATCCAGGAGAACTGCATCCAGTTAGAGCAGACCAGAGATCATCTTTTGATCTTATTTGTGATCATCTTGTATTAGAACTGCAGATCTGGAAGGAACCTTATGAATCAGTCCCTGCTGTTAAGGAGACAGAGTGGGGAATCACATTTCTAGCCTCTGGTTCTGCAGCCAGATGCTGAAACCACTGAGGTATCCAGCAGTCCAGATGGCGAACCTGTGGCCCTCAGATGCTGGCTCCAAGCTCCTTCAGTCTCTGCCAACACAGCCAAAGTTCAGGAATGATAACAACAGCAGCCTAGTAAAATTGGCATTCCAAACAACATCTGGAATGTCAACTAGCTCCTAGTGTAGACAATCAGAATCATACGTCCACATAATCTGACATGGTCTACCGGCGCTTTCTATGTACCTTCAAGCAGATATGCAGTTAAGTCTCACAGCACAAACTGTACAAAGTGAGAGAATTCATCAGATCTGTGAGTTTTATACATATAAGACAATGGCTTTCTGGTGGATTCTCCATTGCTCTATGAATCTTCCAGCTTGAACTCTGAGGGGAAAAAACCATGAACAGAAGAAGCAGGGTAAGTCTAAGAAAAATATATAGGTCTTAATATTTTTTTTGAAGTGTCTGACACTGTTGTTGAGGTAACATTTGTATTAAGAGCCTCACAGATCACACCCCTGACCCATTCAGCTGTAAAAGCTCTCCAGCTGGGATTCTGATTGCTTTCATTTTACTTTGCAAATAACAAATATGAGTTCTCTGATTATCTCATTACCTCCTTGTGCCGCTCACTATTTGCATCTGTACCAGCTCACAGGAATCAAGTGCTTTGTGTTCAAGTCAATAGCTCAAACAAATGCTAAAGGGTTATGACAACAATGGTCATATATTTCATTCCAGAGATCTACAGAGATTGCTTTAGTCATGAAAAGGTACAGAAACGGACTATGAGAGAAACTAAATAAAAAAACTTATCCAGAGGCACTGGGCGGGGAAGTACATCATGATGAACTGAGAGGACATGGCGTGGTTCCTGGCTCTGTAGGTATTGAAAGGATTTCAGACAAAAGCCACAAACATACTCTAGGCCACTGGTTCTTAACCTTGGGTTACTCAGGAGTTTTGGACTGCAACTCCCAGAAGCCTTCACCACTAGCTGTACTGACTGGGGTTTCTGGGAGTTGCAGTTCAAAAGCATCCGAGTAACAAAGGTTAAGAACCACTGCTCTAGGCCTCCACTTACTGACTGATTGGCTATACTGTGCCACCATAGTTAATTAACTGCCTAGTGATCTGTCACAACACAGCCACAGGATCCCGACCATGCTGGCGGATGGTGTTGTAACATTTGGGTCTTTATTTCTTTTAAAAGAAATGCATTCCAGGGGTTGATTCGGAAGATGTTACTTTTCTATAACTGCATCTTCAAACTGGTGGCAGAAAGATGGAAAAAATGGGGGAGGGGGCACACAATTGACAATTATCCTAAAGATTTTTTTTTTGTTCCTAGCAGCCAATTTGCAGTCTCATAGTAGTTGGGGTCATAAAGGCCATCAGAAGAGAAAAAGCCTAGTGACTTCAACACGGTCTGGTTTCTCATTTAAAGAATTTCCAATAGGTGTCTGAAATCACTTTTACCTTTTGAAATGCAGAGGAATATTACACACATAACTGCTTTCATACTTATTTACAGGAATACACACATATATATCTACAGTCGTCATCGTTTAGTCGTGTCTGACTCTTCGTGACCCCATGGACCAGAGCACGCCAGGCCCTCCTATCTTCCACTGCCTCCTGTAGTTGTATCAATTTCATGTTGGTTGCTTCGCAGACACTGTCCATCCATCTCATCCTCTGTCATTCCCTTCTCCTCTTGCTGTCACACTTTCCTAACATCAAGGTCTTTTCCAAGGAGTCTTCTCTTCTCATGAGATGGCCAAAGTACTGCAGCCTCAGCTTCAGGATCTGCCCTTCCAGGGAGCACTCAGGGTTGATTTCCTTTAGAATTGATAGGTTTGTTCTCCTTGCAGTCCAGGGGACTCTCAAGAGCCTCCTCCAGCACCACAATTCAAAGGCATCAATTCTTCGGCGGTCTGCTTTCTTTATGGTCCAGCTCTCACTTCCATACATCACAACAGGAAAAACCATAGCTTTGACTATTTGGACTTTTGTCGGCAAGGTGATGTCTCTGCTTTTTAAGATGCTGTCAAGATTTGTTATCGCTTTCCTCCCAAGAAGCAGGCGTCTTTTAATTTCGTGGCTGCTATCTCCATCTGCAGTGATCATGGAGCCCAAGAAAGTAAAATCTGTCACTGCCTCTACAGTTGGTCTAATCTACAGACTAACAAGTATAATGCATAAGTGTATGTGTGAGGAAGGAGAGAGAATTTGCTTCTTCCTATGCTATAATATTTTCAGCAACTAATATTCCCACTTCTAAAATCAAGCTGAAAAGTGAATATTTATGGGCATGTGCACGGATAGGCATTGTGAGAGCTATACCTAATTTTTAGCCCTAAACAGAGCAAATTGAATTTATCAGTGCAACATATGTAAGTGTTGACTTAACAAGTTCCCACTGATTCAATGGGTTTATATCTGGAACTAGTAAGTAGATCAGCCTTCTACTACATCTCTATGAACACTGTATCTGGCATGGTTGCAGACCATGCTGGCTGAGGATTTTAGGACTTTTAGTTAAAAAAGTAACTTTATTTTGGTATATCTTTATGAAAACTAAGGGTTCAATGCAGAAAAAACTACAAATTAGCCATAAACCCGTAGATCTAGAAGCTGACATGTTGACAGCAGCATGGGGCTATATAATAAAAATGCTTTACTAGGGGAAATTATTGCCACTTCTGAATGAAACCTTTCAGCAAAACCAAGTGATTGGTGCCTTGACATTTCCCAAATCACTACTCTCCGTATGCACCCTGATGATTCACACAGAAAAATCAATGGTAACTGGCAAGTCAATAATTTTTCCTAAGGTGACATGCAGGCAGCACTCTTAAGTCTAAGCTTTTGGAAAGGCAAGGGTGGAGGTAATGTTCTCATTTTTAATCATGAAGTCATATCACCATATGCAAATATTTTCACAACTGTAGACATGCTATGATCTGGGATAGTTCAATGGTTTGGAGCCTCTAGCTGTGGTGCCAAGGGCTAGGAATCTGAATCCCCATTTTGACTGCCAGGTGAGAATGAGCCAAGATCACCAGCTGCATGGCCTCAGAACTCAGTCAGAAGGAGGGACTGGCAAACTGCTTTTGAGTACAGTACCTGATACTTAGAAAAGCCTGGAACAATCCTTCTTCCATTCTACTCCAAGGAGTGATGGCAAAGATCAAGGGTAGGGAACCCACTTGGGTCTAGGCTAGAGAATCCATTCACTACTTCTCATCATAAAACCCAATCGTGCTGATCATCCATAATGTTCCACAAAATTCTTCAGCCTCCTGCAGGACAATAAAAATCTCCAAGTTCCTTACTCTCACAAGAATGTGGCCAGCAACTACTGGCATTCTGAACGTTAAAGTTCAGATACCTCAATACAGTTTTGAACAGTAACAAGGGAAATGAA
Source organism: Pogona vitticeps (assembly GCF_051106095.1). Taxonomy (NCBI): domain Eukaryota; kingdom Metazoa; phylum Chordata; class Lepidosauria; order Squamata; family Agamidae; genus Pogona; species Pogona vitticeps. The sequence goes on along the minus strand of NC_135787.1, from coordinate 15,849,190 downwards.
TGATAGATTTCTGCAATTCAAGTCAAGTTGTTCGTCCTTCCATTTTTTTAACAGGGCATTTCCTTTTTTCTTTGGCTATTTAACTAGCTTTCCCTCTGGCAAAGAACATCACTCCTTTGTGTGCTTTATGTATCAGATTTCCAGCTTTTACTTGGCATCAGCTTAAATTTGCTATAGGTTAAACTGCACAATGTGTGTGGAGGGATAATTAGCACTTCACAGAGCAGTCACCAACGCCCACTCAATGCCTTATGCGCAGTGGTAGTCCAATAATTGTATTAACTGTTCTCCTAAAGAAAGAAAATGGTTTTATGGGGGATACAGTCTTATGTTATTAGTGTACAATAATGGTTGACTGTGCGGGAAGCCTCAAGCTTCTGGACAAACTAGCTTTCATCATGTTTTGAGAACACTCTCTATCTACTGAAACCTTAGCATTTTCAAGGGAAAAATTATTCCACACAGGGCGTTGTAAACTCCATTGCATCTATTCCTTTCTAGATAGCACAACTCATTCATCCTCCACAATGTCTTCCTCCTCCAATTCTCTTTCCTACCTGGCTCGAATTCAAGTCCGCCTTCTTTGCACTCATAGTAGCTAGCAATCCACCAACTAGGAATAAGTAAATCTGTCCGTTTTGGCTAGATGTTAGGAAACTGGTATTCTGAATACAGATGGGGGGAAGTTTAGTCTTAAAAAGTTTTGTCACTCAAGATTTGTGGATTTTGGTAAATTCTGCTATGAAGTAAGTTGAACTGAAATCCTCGGATCAGGGTGCAAAACATATTGTCACTTTCTCATTCATTTAACTGCTGCTCCTTTTGGCGAATTGTGACCACACATGAATGGAAATGAAATTTTCACACATTTTTGACTTAAGCCATTATAAGATATCCTTGAAAACTGCATACTCTTGAAAAGTGTCATATTTCAAAAGCCAAAGAGGCAAAAATAATTTGGTTCATATGACACAGGTCCATGCTGCTTCACACTTCAGGTCCATTTTCATCTCATATTTGAGCAGCTTTCCATCCTGCTTATCTTAAATTCACATTTTAATATCTTGGATTTATTGAATTGCATGTTTATTGGTTTTATTGGTTTTACTGTTTTAATTTGTAATGCCGCCCAGAGTAGACTTTTGGTCTAGATGGGCGGGGTATAAATCTAATAAAATAAATAAAATACAGTATGTATTGAATAATCTAATTCAAAAAACTCTCCAAACTCATATGTGAATCTGAATCAAATTGGTTTTCAGTTTCCACACTTATTTCAATTTTGTGATGTACTCTCCAATTTGTTTTTTTTAAAGACAGAAAATAAAATACACTGGGAAAATATTGTTTAAAATGCATAAAATGAGAGAAATGGCTTATCAAAAGTGTATATTAGTAGGTAATATATTCAAAATGTGTATGGATTTGTGTTTGTCTATATGTGTTCAGAAACGTACAAGCCTGTTGCAACCTATGTATTAACTGATTTTTTATTAATAAAGGGGAAGAGACGTACACCTTCGCAAGAGTTAATGCAATTTTTGAAGGGGTGGGTGGGACTCCTTAGAGGGGAAAATGGTTGAACAGTAACTCCTAGAGACTCCCAGTGGTGGTGGTGGATAGAACATGATTTGTATCAATTTTTTGGTGAATGTTACAACAAGTTGAAATAAGACAGTCCACTCCTAGGTAATACCCATATATTTAGATGAGTTAACAATCTAATTCACTGCTCTAGGGAATTATCAAGAGTAAGAGCCCATCCCTTTATCAAGAAGAATAAAATCATGTCCACTATTTCTAATTTATTTATTTATTTATTTATTTATTTATTTATTTATTTATTTATTTATCTGTCTATCTATCTATCTATCTATCTATCTATCTATCTATCTATCTATCTATCTATCTATCTATCTATCATCTATCTATCTATCTATCTATCTATCTATCTATCTATCTATCTATCTATCTATCTATCTATCTATTTATTTGATTTATATCCCGCCCATCTGGTATATCAATGTACAATAGCCGGCTCAATTTTTGGTTGAAGATAGCATCCACATGGGAGACTTATCATGTCACTTGTTGAGCAAAGCAGTGGGTTTTCCCTTATGGTCTATCACTGTTCTAGGGCCACTTCATTGTGGGAATGAAAGGTGCTACCCTTTTAAACCTCTCCTGCCATACAGCTACGCAAGGTACAGCAGACCTCAAAAGGACAGGACCCACAAAATTGTCATCATAAAGGTAAGTGAGTAGCAACTTGTTGTTTTTAGAGCCTCATAAACTGATAAGCAGGTAAAAGCCAGATAAAAGCAAAGGACAAGTGTTTCATGCTTGTTTCAGCAAGTGTTTGACCCCATTAGAAATAGACATCAACATCAGCTAAACAGGTTTGAAAGCAATGGCTATATTGTTATTGATTTAACAATCTAGAGAGAAACCTTCATGTCCTTAGCTGTTGCCTTTTTTGTCTCTTTCATTCATCTTTCTTGGGTTGTGCAAAATTGTGGCACCCATGAGCCATTTAAAAGGAACTGAGTACCTGAGAAACCACTGCAGCAAACTAAGCTTTCAGCTCAATGAAGGTTGCCCATGAAAATCTCACTCCTACAGGGGAGCATTTGAATCTCCCGCCTTTTTTCCCTGCCTTTTTCTGTTCGTAAGTGGAAGCTCCGGTCACAAGCAGAAGCAAAATTTCACGGCCGTTTGTAAGCCGAGGCACCACTGGAAAACCAAACGGATACTTAGCCATTACATGAATTAGCACAGCAAAGAAGGACTGAGCTATCATGGTTGTGTATGGTCAATGCATATATCTTGCATACAGCTGATCTTTGCATAAAAATAATGCAGACACTGATGGCCAAATTCAATCCTGCTGCCACTATTTGCATTGTACATTTTGCATCCTTGGAAACTGGCGAGATGCATGAGGACACAGGTTGTCCATATTGGGGGTGGGGGGTGGGGCAGAGGATGAAAATGTAATACTTTGAACATACTAAACTCGACTGGGTTTTGAAGCTCAGCGAAGTTGAGCCTGGTTAGTGTTTAGATAGAAGATGACCCAGTAATACCTTGCAAGGCTAGCAAATAATCTTGCTTGAAAGCTTGAAGAGCCACCAATACCAGGGTAGATGGTCTGGCCCAAAAGAAGGCAACTTCCTATGTTGCTGTTTTGACCAACCACACACATTATATTGAGGACAACTGTGTTGATACAGATGCATGTCATAGCTCCCTTTCACATAGCCGCTGCCTTCATACACAAATGGTGGGCCTCCATACAAAAATATTAACATATTTGCTCATGTCATTTTCAAGTTTTCAACACTGAAGGACTTTAAAAACTGACACATCGTCCAAACCAGGTCTCCAAGAACTCCAGCTCAAATTGGTATGCCCTTGATCTGTGTGTCCTGTTCAAAATAATTGTAGTAGATGCATACATCATCCAATTTAAATTGTCACTCTTGGGTTTGGGTCTTAGCCTGTAAAGGAGCACAGTATGTTATGACTTCTTCAGGCCTTCTATGCCTGTAGAAAGCAGAAGAGGTATATAATGACCTCCTATGTTTTGAATTCGTCTGTCAGGTCTCTTTGTCTTATTTAGTTACACTGAACAAGGCAAAGTCTCACAGCAGTTTAGAGTTCAATTCAGCAATCAAAGTTATCTTGATCGAAGAGACGACATGAATATTACATTAGCAACACTTTCTTTTACAGCAATCTTGCGGCGTAGCTCATGTTACCTGACAGCATGTCCGGCTGGACTTCATCTAATGTAATTTTAATGTTGTCAGTTGTATATATACTACATTAAAATGGCATTGTTTCATTAAGCTCTTGTTTATAAATTCTACATGGCTCGCCAATGTCTCTTCAGACTTTTCCAGATGGCCTCATAGAGTAGCTGATGAGAAATGAGAGACGGATACTTAAACAGATGGAAAGTTTCAGGTCCTTCCAGACCCACGCTTGCTGACTCTCCATGAAAGCTGATGCTTCCAGAGCAACACTCTAGTATGGCAACATAGTTCTGGATTAATCTTCTCCTACCCCAAGAACTCATGAAATGAACGGCTCCTTTACTGAGCAAGCTAATTAACTTTAATGCAATTATTTAATTACCTATATGCTTTTCTGATTTCCCTTGTATCTCATTATTGTTTGTTCTCAAGAATATTCTTCAGAATGGCTCAGTGGTTTAGGCATCCTGGCTGCAGAGCTATAGGCTGAGAGTTCAATTCCCCACTGTGCCTCCTTGACAGGGGAGGGACTTGATGATCCATATGGTTCCTTCCAGCTCTGCAGTTCTAAAATGATTATAAGATTAATAGACTATTCATAGCCTCAACCCAGCTTGATTCTGTGTGCCATCCTGTATGAAACACATCACTCTCTCCTGAATGAAAGAGACTAGATATGTGCTGTAAACTTTAGAGAAAAGACAGTAAAAATGGGCTTAAAGATTGATATCGTTGTTACAAATTAATATATGCAGGCATACGCTTTTTTGATAATTCAGTAGGATGAACCATTTAATATGAGAGCAGATAACTTTCTAGACCATGAGTTCCCAACCTGTGAGTGTGACACCCTCCCCCCCCCCCCCTATAACACAAAGTGCTTTTCTGGGGGGTTGCTGCAGTTATTTTTAATTTATTATGAGCTCAACGCTGTTTATTCCCAGCTAGGGGATAAATGTGTCAGCGTGCAAGCTGACACCATAACATTCCCCTCTCGCACTATTTCTTTTTGTGAAAGATGGAAACTTTTAACATGCTTCTTTGACTGCTGGTTGGCGTTGGTGAAAGGAGTGTTGCACTGCCAGCCAGCATCCTTCAGCGGGATTTCACCTTGGTTCCATCCCATATTCAACAGTGTGAGTCCTGTCTTTTTATACAATTAAGGCCGCGGGGTGTGGGTGTTACAGGTTGCTTGGCTATTATAAAAGGGGTGTGTGACTTCTAAAAGATCAAGAAACACTGTTTCAGACTGATGTGTCACAAATAAATCTCACGCATGCCAAGATGCTATTTTGATATGTGGTGTACTGCATATATCAAGCATACAGTGGTGCCTCGCATTGCAACGTTAATTCGTTCCGTAAAAATTGCTGCTAAACAAAATCGTCGCAATGCGAAATAAAAAAGCCCATAGAAACGCATTAAAACGTGATTAATGTGTTCCTATGGGCTTAAAACTCACAGTTCAGTGAAGATCCTCCATAGCATGGCTATTTCTGGTGCCTCTTAAGCGAGGAATCCGTCCCAGAAAACAACTGGCAGCCATTTTGTTTCAACCAGCGGCCATTTTGAAACCGCCAATCAGCTGTGCGAAAATGGGCACTTTGCGATGATCGCAGGGAACCAATTATTGAAAAGCGAAAATACCCCATAAGGAACATCGCAAAGTGATCGCTTTTGCGATGGCAAAAAGTTCATCGCAAAGCGGTTTCATCGCTATGCAAGGCACCACTGTATACATAATGGCTTGAAACATTTTTAGTCTGCTGAACAATGGCAGTCTGGAGTAATGGAAGAGAGGCAGACAAGACCATACATTTAATACATTTTTTGTAGACAGCTATTCTGTGTAGAATAGTCAAGAACTTTACTTTGATTTTATTTGTCCTTTACAAATATAAAATAAAACCAAAAAAGAAGCTAATACATATTTCATTGGTTTTGATGCATTACATTACATTGGCTGAAATCCTGTTGCTTAATGCAGGAAGTCACAGTAGAGTAGGCCCACAGAATCAGTGGGAATTTGGTGAGTCAACTCTTCATAAGTTCCATTAGTTGAAATGGGCCTTCTCTAGTTGTGACTTCGTCATAATTAGAGTAGGCCTACATGAACCAATATGGGATGTGGTGGCGTTGCAGGTTAAACCGCAGAAGCCTCTATGCTGCAGGGTCAGAAGACCTGCAGTCGTAAGATCGAATCCACACGACAGAGTGAGCTCCTGTCACTTGTCACAGCTCCTTGACAACCTAGCAGTTCGAAAGTGTGTAAATGCAAGTAGATAAATAAGTACCACCTTGGTGGGAAGGTAACAGCGTGGCACTGGCCACGTGACCACAGAAGATTTTCTTCGGACAAAAGGCTGGCTCTATGGCTTGGAAATGGAGATGAGCACCATGCCCTAGAGTCGGACATGACTGGACTAAATGTTAAGGGCCACCTTTACCTTTACCTTACTTGAACCAATGAAATTTATGGAGGAACAGAATCAACAAATCCTCACTGATCCAATGGGTCTACAGTATGACTTACTGCATCGAGCACCAGGATTTTAGCCAATGTATTTGTACGACAGCTGTAAATCACCACTCTTCTTTTCTGGAAGATTGGGATATAAATTTAAGAAATAACAAGAAATAGAATCAATTGAAAATTAATCAGGAGAAAGGAGAATACGACTTCAAACAAGGTTTGCAGGGGAGGAGATATATTCCCCAAAGCTTCCTACAAACATTTCTGCAAAAATTAAATCAGAAAATGAGATCATAATCTAGCCTAACACTAGGGTGGATTTGATTTAAATCACAATATAAATTTTAAAAATTGGATTTTTTTCTTAATTTAAATCATTTTTGCTTTAAAAAAATAATTGATTTTTATCCACCCTGCCTATCTCTCTCTCTCTTATGCATCAGATACTTTACTCATTAGGAGCTCCTGTGTTATTTTTTAGATTCAGAAACAATTCTGTTCAGCCTGAAGTAGTACAATTTACTGTATATTCACACGTATGTTAAACTGAACACAATTTTATCATGTTGTTGTAAAGGCCTCTTTACTTTAGCTGAGGTTGTATACACTTTGGAAACATTAATGGGTCACTATGCTGCTGTTCGGCTAGCTACTTCCGGCTTAATATTTTTGCCTGTAGGTTATATTTGCATTAGATATGCTTGATTCGCTTACAATTTGAAGGAAAAAGCATAAACCATCTCTTCTGATACTTGCTCACCCACACTTGTGATCTTCAGGTTACATAGTTCAGCACTAAATAGTCAATGAACTATTAAGTATGCAATTTATTTATTTATTTATTTATTTATTTGATTTATATCCCGCCCATCTGGTAGGTCAGTACCACTCTGAGCGGCTAACACAAAAATTAATTAATGAAATTAATACCTGATATTTCAGCTGCTAATACAAGATCCATACAACACTGTGCTAAATTGGACACCGGATCTGTTTACAAGCAACAGCCAGAATAGTAAATTGGAACAATGTCTCATACTTTGAAGACTTGAATAAAGAAAAAATAATAATTTGATATGCAGCTAAGGGGTTTGTTTAGTATAAATTAAAGTTCCACCATGAACAGAAAAACGCATTTGTATATGTGAAAATGCAGAGAGACTAAAATGCAGTTAATAGGTCTTGAGAGACAGAAATATTATAATTAGCCAACATGAAAGCAAATGAGTACTAACGTACACAAGACAATAAGTTAGTGAGGATTTTTTTTCAATGATATCTTAATAGAGTCTTCACACTAATTTCCCTATATAGTTGCATATTTAAAGTAATTTACAAACTAGAGTAGCATGAAATAATAGTGTCTTTTTAAGTTAACATGGCACAATGGGAAATTTAATTCAACTTTACACTGCAGCCAATTCATCATCCAACTGTTGAATACATTTCTTACAAACTGCTCTATTATCTTCTTTTAAATATTTAGACGTTCAAAGAAAAAAATTACTGACATTCAAATGTATATTTTAGAGAAAACCCATTCTAAGACAAACAGAGACACATCTCATTATTTCTGCAACATGTCTTTAGTGGAAGGGTTCAGCATAGGTCTTGTGGCCTATTTTTAAAAAAACTGAATATTCAGAATGTTTTTGCCTCATTAATAACTAACTACTGCCAGCTCCACAAACACATCTTATATGTTTCAAATCAAAATGTATCTAGTTCTATCCCTTTTTATTGCAGAATTAAAGATGCACTTCTAAATATACATTGTGCCTCGCTTAACAGGCGCCCCGTTTAATGGCGAAATCGCATACCGACGAACTTTTTGCGATCGCTTTTGCAATCGCATTGCGATGTTTTAAATGGGGAAAAATCACTTTGTGATGATCGATACCCTGTTTCACTTACTGATTATCGCAAAGCAATGATTTTCCCCCAGCTGATCAGCGGTTCCAAAATGGCTGCTGGGTAAAAAAATGGCCACCCACTACGTTTAGGGATGGATTCCTCGCTTACCAGGCAGTGAAAATGGCCGCCGTATGGAGGAACTTCGCTTAAAGGTCAGTTTTAAGCCCATAGGAATGCATTGAAGTGGTTTCAATGCATTCCTATGGGCTTTTTGAAATCGCTTTGCAGCGATTTTTGCTGCACTGATTAACGTCACTATGCGAGGCACGACTGCATTAGTATTTCTTATGCATTTCCACAATTCTATAGACAATCTATATCTGGAGACAAAACAAAGAGGGCAGTATCCCCAAAGGCAATGCAGAGGTATTTGCCTTTAGACTGATAAACCCTTACAGATGCCATGAATGTGTATCAGGAATGGTTCAATAGTTGATCGGCTCAAAAAAAGAGAGAAAGATACCATATCTACCAACATTTTCAATAGAACTTTTTTTTTTTGATTTGGCACACTTCCATGGCACACATAATTCTCCTCTCACCCCTGCTTTCTGACTTGAAATGACACAGGCCAGACACCTTTTTTCTGATGGGATATCATCCAATTCATATATATTCATCATCTTATTTATCAAATATACACCTTGCTCTCTGCTACAAGCAGCTTCCAGGCAGCTTACAATAATGAAACACAATTTGGAAAGCCTAGTTCCCTGAAAATGCAGGTCAGGGAGTATACACATCTTCCTGCATTTGGATAGATAGATAAGACAGAGATATATTTGGAAATTACATCTAGATTACGTTTTGTCCAAACCTTTGTTGCCTGATTGGAGAACTATTTATTATAGCACTTTCTTAGATTATATATAAGAGAGCCTGCTGCATAAATCCATTTTGGAGCAACCAGCCTATCAACCATTACTATTTTCTATTGCAGAAGATGATAGTGCTGAACACAGTTTCACAATCAGGGTTATTACTCACTCAAGCTATTGATGGCTAACTATAGATTTGAGGGTGGGGATCGGTTTCTGTCTTAAAATAAATACTTCATTTAATTATTTTGCTGAAACTTTTCACTATTTCATGTGATGTTTAAATGACTGATGCACAGCCTAATTGGCTAAAATCATTTTTTTAATGATTCACTGTGCATAGGATGCTGTGCCTAAGCAGGGCGAATGAATAAGGAACCTTGCCGATGGAAGGTTTGAACCTTGTTTTTGGAGGCTGCCCCGGCTAAATCTGGGCCAATCTCAACTGGCCAAAATGGCCAAAGGCCAGTTGAATTGACATAAGGCCAGCTGAAGCTGTGCTAAAGCCAAAGACACCCCAACTTAGAGAGGCTGAAAAGTTTGAGAGCTGCACTCACTTTGGCCTCACTTCATGCCCAGACAGTGGCTGTATTCCTTGGCTGGAAATGGTTTGGATCTGGTGTAACTCATCTCTCCCTTCACTTCATTCTTCTTTTCCACCCCCTTTTGACTCTTTTCCTGGCAGATCATAGTCAGCACAGTAGTTCTGTTGGCCAATCCTTCTTCTGAGAGATCTCAAAATGAGACAGCACAAGGGAGCTGGGCCACAACAAGGCTTGGAATGAGTAAGGACCGAACTCTTAATTCATGTTCCTTCTACTTTCTTTGACCATAATTCATGAATAAGATGGTCTCAGAACCATCACAATGAGTGCATACTGGGATGGACAAAGCATGACCTTCCATATAATGCTGCATTACATGACACCATTGCTTCAGCTGGGGATGGTTGATGGGAATTGCATTTTTTTAAAAAAAACATTGCCATCTCTCGCTTTTTCTCATTCTCTTCTGCTGCCCCCCCCGTGTGTGTGTGTGTGCATGTGTGTGTGTGTGTGTGTGTGTGTGTGTGTGTGTGTGTGTGTGTGTGTGTGTGTGTGTGTGTGTGTGCATGTGTGTGTGTGCGTGCGCAGATTCTGCTGCAGATGGTGTCTAGCACCGGCTAAAAGAAACAAAATTAAATTAGAAGCCAGTTTCTGTTCATATGTAGAGTCGTGTTTTTCACTCTGAGCTGTAAGAGAACATTGGGGAAAAAATAATGTTTGATTTGTATTGCTTCTGATCATTACAAGCTAAGCAAATTACCATTCCAAACCAGCTAATAACAAGTTCCAGCAATATCATGGTAGCAAAGTACGCAGAGCGTTCTGCTAAGTGCTGGTCTTTTCATTTTTCTAAGTATTTACTTCCTTTTCATTGTCTAGTATCCACTTTACCAGCAAAAGTGCTGAAGCTTAAATTGGGGGGGGGGGAGAGAACTCCACTTGCACCATCTCCAGTACAATATTATTTCAAATTTAATATAACAAACAGTAGCAAGGGATCAGAAAGCCTTATTTGATTTTGTTTTATGCCTTTAATTTTATATGAATTAATCTAATTTATCAACAGTACTTGTACTTTCTGCTTTGGGGACTGAGGAATATAATGCGTAAAAGATTGCAGATTAACAATGACTGGGAACTCTTGAGAGAAGGGTATTTGTGCATCTTATTTGCTTGCATTTATTTTACTATGGCCAAAAAGAAAATTCTTAGTATTGTCCCATCCTCACATTTTTGTCATCAACAGTAATATACAGGGAGCTCAACCAATATTTAGTCAGCATGCCTGACAGTATTGTTTGGCTATATTACGACACTGATAATGTGTTGTGGTTTATCTGCCAAATGCTCCCACACATATTGCATTGTGGCACAGTGGTTACACTGTGGTACTGCAGCCAAAACTTTGCTCAAGGCCCAGGTTCAATCCCAGATGGCTGGTTTGAGGTTGACTCAAGCCTTTCATCCTTTTGAGGTTGGTAAATTGAGTATCCAACTCATGTGGGGTGGAGACCTGCATAATTAAACTGTAAGCCACCCAGAGAGTGCTTTAAGCACTATAGGGTGGTATATAAGCAGCACAATTTGATTTGATTTGCTCATGTTCTGATGTTTCTGGAGAAGCCCTGACTCTTTTTGGGTAACTCGACTGACATAGGTTGGCAAGTAGGCATCTTCAGTGGCAGCCCTGTACCTGAAATGTCCTTCTCAGGGTCTGTGTGCCTCCTTGTCATGCCTTATCTGCCTTGCTGTATGTCTAAGGATGTGATTAGAAAGGCAAAGGAAACATTATTTAAAACACATCAACCTTCAAATGAATTGATGTTTAAATCAGTGTCTCCATTACACGAATGCAAGGGCGGATTACTTTGCTAGGGAAGTGTGGTTTTTTTAGGAGGAATGCAAACTAAAATACTGTTCTGCTGGAGTGTTGTTTAAAACAGTATGCATGTGAAACTCAATCTATTTTGTGTATTCGCGAAGGCTTTCACAGCCGGGATCTAATGGTTGTTGTGGGTTTTTCGGGCTTCTTGGCCGTGTTCTGAAAGTGGTTCTTCCTAACGTTTCGCCAGTCTCTGTGGCTGGCATCTTCAGAGGACAGCAAACTGTGCTCTGGGTAGGCTTGAGAGTGGGTGGAGTATTTATGGCTGTGAGAAGGCTAGTTTGTGAGGTAGGCTATTGTCCTAATCAGGAGATGGTTGATTAATGTATTTTGTTGTGGATGTATTGTTTTGATAAGGAGGGGAGATTATCTGTCCCTGTGGTTGATGGGTGTCATTAGCTGGTCTTTTGTGTGCAGTAATCCCCAGACCTTGTGGCTGGGTGGAGTTCGTTGACCTTTCGCACTCTGTGTTTTTGAGAGCTGGGAGCCAAGTTTTGTTGAGTTTCAGACATTCCTCATTCCGGTTGAAGTTTTGTTGATGCTTGTGGATTTCAATGGCTTCCCTGTGCAGTCTGACGTAATGATTGCTGGTGTTGTCCAGTATTTCAGTATTTTGAAATAGAATTTCATGTCCAGTTTGTTTTATGGCATGTTCAGCTACTGCAGATTTTTCTGGTTGTTTTAGTCTGCAGTGACTCTCATATTCTTTGATTCTGGTGTGGATGCTTCGTTTTGTGGTTCCAATGTATACAAAAACTTGCCCTGGCTTCGGCACCCCTCGCACCCACAGTCAGGTTCCGATATGTGGATGACACTTTTACAATCTGGAGTCACGGTGAAGAAAAATTGGAAGAATTTCTCAACCATCTCAACAGCATCCACCCAAATATACAATTCACCATGGAAAAACAAACAGAGGGCCAACTCCCGTTCCCAGATGTTATGGTCCTACGCAAAACTGACCTCCGACTGGGACACAAGGTCTACAGAAAACCCACCCACACAGACAGGTACCTACACAAAAACTCCAACCACCACCCACGGCAAAAAAGAGGCATAATCAAAATACTGGTAGACCGTGCAAATCGGAACTGTGAAGCTCAGTTTCTCAACACTGAACTTGACCACCTGAATTGGGCCCTACAGGCAAATGGCTACTCCAAAAATGAAATCACAAGAGCCATCAAACCAAGAAAACAACACCAAACTGAAGAAGAAAAACAGCCACCCACAAACAAAGTATTTCTGCGATACGTCAAAGGGGTCACAGACCGCATGGGGAAACTTCTGGAAAAACACAACTTACAAACAGTATTCAAGCCCACCACAAAAATACAACAAAGGACAGCAAAGGACAGAAGGGACCCCCTCACCACTGCAGGAGTATACCGGATACCTTGCAGTTGTGGCCAGGTTTACATTGGAACCACAAAACGAAGCATCCACACCAGAACCAAAGAATATGAGAGACACTGCAGACTAAAACAACCAGAAAAATCTGCAGTAGCTGAACATGCCATAAAACAAACTGGACATGAAATTCTATTTCAAAATACTGAAATACTGGACAACACCAGCAATCATTACGTCAGACTGCACAGGGAAGCCATTGAAATCCACAAGCATCAACAAAACTTCAACCGGAAGGAGGAATGTCTGAAACTCAACAAAACCTGGCTCCCAGCTCTCAAAAACACAGAGTGCGAAAGGTCAACGAACTCCACCCAGCCACAAGGTCAGGGGATTACTGCACACAAAAGACCAGCTAATGACACCCATCAGCTACAGGGACAGATAATCTCCTCTCCTTATCAAAACAATACATCCACAACAAAACACATTAATCAATCATCTCCTGATTAGGACAATAGCCTACCTCACAAACTAGCCTTCTCACAGCCATAAATACTCCACCCACTCTCAAGCCTACCCAGAGCACAGTTTGCTGTCCTCTGAAGATGCCAGCCACAGAGACTGGCGAAACGTTAGGAAGAACCACTTTCAGAACACGGCCAAGAAGCCCGAAAAACCCACAACAACCATTCAATCTATTTTATTCATTTCTGCATATGTACACCCTTGTTCCTGCAAACTGTGCCTTGGAGAAATGAGCAGAGGTGACAGGAGAGAGTGGCAGGAAGGAGGGGAGGAGGCAACATGTGCTGGAAAGTTGTTTGTAAAAAGCTTGGCGGCTTCCATCCCTTTAAAAATGCTTTTGCTGGTGTCTGGGAAGCAAAGAGAAGTGGAGGCCTAGATCAGCAGGCAGGGAGGACCCAAAAAATATCTGTGCCAGCTTTTCATATGTGCTGGGTCCATATTTTTACAGTGGACTCTCGACTTACGGAATTAATCCGTATTGGAACGGTGGCCGCAGGTCGAAAAGTCCGTAGGTCGAGGGTCCATTTCCCATAGGAATGCACTGAAAACCATTTAATCCATTCCAGCCAAAGAAAAAAATCCTGGGCTTCCAAAGCTGCACCCGCTGCCCTCTGCCTTCTATCCCTGGTGCCCTCTGCCTCAGGAGACAAGGCAGCCTGAGGCAGAGGGCACTGTGGACAGGAGACAAGAGGGCAGCGGGTGCAGCTTTCTAAGCCCCAAAAGCCAGCAGCGGGAGTGGAGGTCAGGGCGGCTTTTGGCTTGCGGGGCTTATTTATTTATTTATTTATTTACAATATTTTTTAGCCGCACCATTGCCAATGGCTTGGCACAGGACGCAGAGGGCACCGGGGATAGGAGACAAGAGGGCAGCAGGGGCAGCTTTGAATTTCCCGCCCTTTCCCCCTGCCTTTCGTAGGTCGAAGCTCCGGCCGCATAAAGTTGAACTAAAATTTTGCGGCTGGAGCTTGTGGTATCTCGAAATTTCCGTAAGTGGGGACCATCGTAAATTGAGGCTCCACTGTATTTCTTTTAATTATTTCATTTTTCTATCCCCCCACATAGGGAGGGACAGCAGGTTGGTAGCCACTGAGGCAGAGGGGAGAGAAGCACACCCCAACCAGAATGCTCCCTAGGATGCACCATGTTTATTCATTATTACTGACCTGCCTCTATGTTTCTTTTGGTGGGGGGGGGAGACCTAAACACACAACCTCACACAGGGACTACCGGCCGTCTTGAAGGTGGGAACGCTAACAGCATTTCAAATAGTCATGTGATTTTAAATCGAATCCATTTAGAATGGAGATTATTCCGAGCAAATGTAAATACAGATAAGCCCTAAGCAGTCCTTACATGTTCCTGGAACACAGCTTTACTAGGAATGATGCTGAAAACTAAACTTATATGGGATTTTTTTAAAATGCATAACTTTTTTTGGAAACTAATTTCTGCAATTACCTCAACAATTTCCATGGAGACTCCTGGGGCCCGTGAAAGGTGGCTGCCTCCACTCACCACAAATCCGAGTACAGTATCTTCTAACAGTTAAGTAGGCACAGTGAGAAACATTTGATCCATAGTTTTAACTGTCATCTTTCTCTGTTTCTCCTTTCATTACGAAAATCGAATTTGTACATACTAATTGCTTGTGCTATTACTGGAGGGGACAGAAGGAAGCTTTTAAAAGGTTACCTTTTGCTTTCATTGTGTGGGTGTGCAGCCTCCTCTCTCTCCTGCTGAGTTGGTAACAACCAAACATCTGAAGGAGCAAAGCTCTATTTGCATCAAAACAACCTGATTATGGAGCATGAAGCTTGTCTGCTTTCCAATTATTGATATGATTGTTATAACTTATCAGGAGGCAAAGGGAAAAAAAGAACAAACATTTATCCACTTAACTGGAATGAATGAACACATTTCTCAGTTTCATGCTACTGTATGGAAAACACAGTTTTCATCTACACAAGAAAATATTTCAGTTGTGGAGTATTAGAAATATAGGGTAGAGGGGCAGGGCTGAAAGCAACAAAGACCTAGCACTTTTAATACAAGAGATATGCACTTCACACTGAAATCCCACCGTAAGATGCCAGTGGTTATTTCTCAAACTGGATTCAGTCAGACTTTGCTTCTCTCTGCTCAGATCTACTCAGACCATGGAACGGCATGGTTTCTATGGGCCAAACAAAATGTGGCAGCAAAGGGGGGGGATGGCAAAGACAAGGGATGGGGACTATAGTTGTGGGACTCACGGTCAAGTCAGACTGGTAAGTTGCACCAGTGACTCATCTCCAATTTGGTTTGTGGTGTGTTTTTTTCCCCTCAATGACTCAGACTTCATGCATCATTCCAAACCCACCCACCCTTCCTTTTTCTGGAGAAAATAGCTTATTTTTAATAGGGACTCAGACTTGGGAATTGCCACTCAGGACTTGGTTCCAAAGACTTGCCAACATTTCGGCAAAGACAGAGAAGGAATCAGTGCATTTGAAGCGGAGGGGAGGGCTTCCCCCCCCCCCAAATTGTTATATTTGCAGGGATTTGCCACTGGTGAAAAGTAATAGCCAAATACTTTCAGTGGCCACTTACTATTACGGAACATTGCTAGAAACTCAAAAGATAGATGAAGGCTAACAGGTCTAGAGAAGGGATGGGCAAACTGCCACCCTCCAGATGTACTCAAACATAGAAGTCGAAGAAAAATATAGTATTTTAGGAATGCTGAGACTTGAAGACCAATGTCATCTGAAGGGCTACGCTTCGCTCTCCCCGCTGAGACACTGAATTACTTGTTTCTATTAGATATGATGCCACAAAACCACTGTTGTCAATTTACAAAGATTAAGAAGTAACCACTTTTGAAATAACTTCTTATCAATCCAGGAAGAGAAATAAGACAATTCAAACAAAAAGAGAAAAATAATGAGAAAATCAGGTCTTAGCAAGAATAATAAAACAGAGGTAATGGCCACTCACAATTCCGTTGCTGCTGTGAGCTCCGCAGTGCCTTCCTATTGCTCCGTTTTTCACGATGGATTAGCCACTCTGCTACTTGGCAGAGAGGCTCATCATCCCACCTTCTGCCAGGACCAGGCGGGCCAGGGAGGAATTGGCTCTCTGCTTCCACCCGACAGTGAGTCCCCTTCGCGCCGGCTGAGCTCAGCCCAGCGCGAAGAGGACCCAGCGTTGGGTGAAAGGAGGGAGCCGATTCCTCCCTGGCCAGCTGGCTTGCTTTTCCAAACGAGAAGCAAGCCCCACGGCGGGGGGGGGATCGACTCCCTCCTTGCAACAGATGCAGAATCCGCTTCGCGCTGAGCTGAGTGGAAGGAGGGAGCCGATTCCTCCCTGGCCGGCCCTCCCCTGCGGCCTCTCCAAAGCGCCCGCCGCGAAAATGCTGGCCAGCGCTTCAGAGTGACTGCGGGGAAGGGCTCCCTGCCGCCGTTCTGAAGCGCCGGCTGGCCGAAACGCTTCGGAACGGTGGCGGGGGATCCCTCCCCTGCGGCCACTCCGAAGCGCCTGCCTGGGGCCTATGGGGAAAAATCACAAAGTGATTTTCCCCCATAGGGAACATCACAATGTGATTGCTTTTGCGATCGCAAAAAACGAATCACTATGCGGATTTGTCGTTAAACGGGGCACTCGTTATGTGAGGCACCACTGTACAAATACCCCCATCTCTACCTTTATTGCACTGGCAGGGGCCCTGAAGCTTAGGCTTCATTAGTTTCATAGTAGATCTTCCCCTGATGCTGACAGATCTACACTGCAGGATTCCCAAGAAAACACACCTAAACTCTAATCTTTCTCCAAAAATTTATTTTCAAAAATCTGAACAGACATAAAATTTCAGGATATAGATATATTTGGGAACCATTATCTGTAAATGCAGGCTCTTAAAACTGTTTAGAGACTGAGCAGCATCCTACATTAAAGACAGTACTTGTTGGGCCTTTGACAGTTTCCTCCTAAACTCTCTCCTTCCCCTGGAAACAAATCTCCCCCAAAAACAATTTACTTCCCCCAAAGGCTTCTGCGAGGTACATTTCCCAGATAACTATACGCTCCCCCCTGTGCCCTGAGCTATTTAAGGCCTTAAAGTGCCTTTTTCAAATACAGTGATTGAACAAATACCCATAAAAGATAATAAAATTTTAAGTCAGGTAGAACTTTATGTTGGTGTAAGATTATTATAGAAACTGAAGAGACTGGTTGTTTTAAACATGAACAGTGGGGTTTGTGGCCATAGTATTTCTTATCTTAGATGTTTTGGATGCTCATTTAGTGACATCAGAGCTTACAGTTAAAATACTGAGATGTTTTTACTAGTAGGTCACTGAGATCATTTACTGCTGTTACCAGCTGGCACCCTAAATTTCTCTGAGCTTAAAGCAATTCTCATGATAATGTAATACATTGTTATGGAGCCATTCATTCTTATCTAACATATTATGAAGTGTTTTGGGTCCTGGATATGTAATTAAAACTTATTAACTCAAATTCTGATGACTTGTTACGGAAACACATGCAACTCTGCATGCGCTTGGATGCAAAAATGGGCATACAACTGGTCCTGCAACCAATCATGCAAAGACCAAACTGTGAGGAGAAGTATTGCATCCATCAGTTTTGTCAAGAGGATTCGGACCATTAACTTTATACACATAAACACACACACATGGAATTATTCCATTAAATGGGAAAACTGGAAAAAAAACTAGTTAGTGTGTATCATTTTTGTATGCTGTTGGGGCTTGGTTATGGGCATTGCCGATATATATGTGTATAGTTCGAAATATTCCAGACAACAATTGGACAAAGAAGCACTGTTATTGGTGTAAGGCAGTATAAAATTTAATAAAATTAAAATATACTGTAAAATAAACAACAACCAAATCAACTGTGATGCTAGGTAGGGCGCAATCCCAAAAGAAGTCTGCAGTTATGGCTGCCTTCTCAATGATTACAGTTCAAACTTCTCTGGGGATATACAAGGCACAATAATGTAATAATGTCAGCCTGAATGCTATTTTATGCCTTAAATGTGTTCCGCTGGTCTGAGTTCGAGAAACAGAGAGCACTACCAGTGATTTGCATTCTGCCGGCTTAATGGGTCCCAAATGAGCAAAGTAAAGCAAAAACACAATTTTATTTCTTTCTTTCTCACCCTCTCTTATTCTTCAAAGGCCAATAATTGCTACTTTCACCTTTCAAACTGAGACTGAAAGAAGACAAACTATTAAGGGAGTTATTTTGAATGTGATCAGGTTCTTTTTTTTAATTTGGTCTCTCGGGGGTGTGTGTGAAAATACATGTGAAAAGAAATCTACATAAGCTGACATTGTAATAAAGTCATATGATGAGGTTGCGAAACATTCTAAATGTAAATCCTCCAAAATTTCAAACTTGCTTTAAATATAATAATACAAATATCAGCTAATTTGGTGAATAATTATTAATAGCTTTACTTAGCCTGATATCAGAATGTACAGGAAAGGATTTGTAGTATGCCTTTTGAAAATACTGTAAGTTGGAAAACAGATACAGTGGTGCCCCGTTTGACGATTACCCCGGTAGATGACGAAATCGCTTAACAATGAGGTTTTTGCGATCGCTATTGCGATCACAAAACAATGTTTCAATGGGGAAAATCTGCTTCACTGCGATCTGTTCCCCGCTTCGGGAACCGATTTTTTGCTTCATGGTGATCAAAAACAGCTGATTGTCGGGTTTTCAAAATGGCCATCCACTGTTTTCTGGACCTATTTCCAGAAGATAGCGATCGAAAATGGCTTCCCCTGTGGAGGAAATTCGCTGGACAATGAGGTATTTCGCCCATTGGAATGCATTGAACCAGTTTTCAATACATTTCAATGGGTTTTTTTTCTTTCCCATGACAATGGTATCGCTTAACAGCGATTTTAATGGAACGGATTAACGTCGTGAAGTGGGGCACCACTGTACATAAATGATTATGTTAGGGTTGTTTTCAAACCCACTCTGAAATAAAGTAGTGCAATATCTTGGAGACAGATAGGAAAGAACTGGAGCCCTATCTTTAGTTTGCCCTGACCTTAGGTAAAGGAGGCAACTGCCCCCAAAGATCCACTGGAGTAATGAAGCAAAAATAGTATCTGGAATGTTCCTCCTGAGCTCTCTGGCCGTTCCCCATTGTTGGAGGACAGAAGTGTGTGTGCCACAGGGACTTTCCCAATGCCCCTAAACTAGCCTACTGGACTTGCCTGTAATGACAATTCTGTTCCATTGCCAGTATTAAGTATCAGTCCTGTCTGTTTCTGCCTTTAGAATGTGGGTGTGTAAAGTGGGGTCTTCCTTATACTTCACCTCAGGCACCAGGGCCTGAATTGATGTGGAGAAGCTGATAATGAATATCTAGGCTTCAGTTCAGTGGAAGCAAAGACGGGCAGGATGCAAAGAATGAGGAGATTTATCAATGGCAAAGGTGAGTCACCGGCAAGGAGCAGAATTCTCTTATTTAAACCAAAATAATAACTCTTTCTGGAACCTTCTAGGAAATCCAAACCTTTTCCAAACCTTTTCATATTAATTTCTGCTCTAGTCTATATTTATGCTAGGAAGGCTACCTCCAGCTTTGATTGGTCTTTCCGCCCCTTTAGCCATGGTTCAATGCTGATTCAAACATATTTCTTCTGACCTAAGATGTTCTTGAGTTGAAAATAGTTGAAGGCCTCCCTCTGAGATCCCCCCCCCCACAATACTGTATCCAAGCAAATAGTTGGGACAGAAATGGGAAAGCTATAAGAGAAGGACTAACAGTTTGGTAAATTATTACAAAGATCTATTTCAGTTTTCAACTGGAAGGGAGCAAAATTTGAACAGTTAAATTATTTATTTTATTTTTATTTTATTTATTGGACTTATATACCGCCCCATAGCGCTACAAGCACTCTCCGGGCGGTTTACAATTTTTAATTATACAGGCTACACATTGCAACCCCAGCAAGCTGGGTACTCATTTTACCGACCTCGGAAGGATGGAAGGCTGAGTCAACCTTGAGCCGGCTACCTGGGATTTGAACCCCAGGTCGTGAACACAGTTTTTAGCTGCAGCTGCTTAATTTTCAGGTACAATATGTGACTGCGATATAACATTACTGGGGGGGGAAAGGAGAAAAATCCTACCCATGACTGTCCCCTTCTCCCCTACTATCCCTGTACAAAGCTGTGGGGAGAAAGGAAAATAGCTATATTTAAAAGTACTGGGCATAATTCTGTGACAAAGGGAATGGTCAAAATACAGCAGCCTATTATTCAGTACTACGTAGATGAGTCATAACCAAATCTGAGATTTATCTCTCTTGTACAGTAACAGCTCAAATGATGCTGTAGAGTATGGTGGGTCATCCCTAATTGGAGCAGGTCACCGATCAAAACTGGCAAATTGTTAATATTGGAAGAGGCAGCTAGATAACTGTGGAACTGAGAAGCTTGTTGCCAGTGTCACGGATTTGCTCATCACTTCTCCAGGTTACTCCCTCTATCAGCACGTTGGTCACAACATAGGGAGAATATAATATACTAAATGCAAAACTGAAGCATCTGCTGCAAAGAGTACTCCATGTTTGCTCTTCCACGAGGAAGAACCAAGCCATTTTCATACTTCAGTAATAGACTCAATAAAAGAAAAGGTCTGTGATGGACTGAAAAAAATATCTGCCCTTCCTCAAAAAATTACATAAGTCAAATACTGAGTAACTACCATTTTCCAGCTAAACACTATTATAAGTAATTGTTTCTATGGTCTTGGGAGGGAAGGGTTCAGTCTGTCAGCCACCGATAAAGATTCACTCTGTAAATAAATGTAATTTCCTTTGAGCTGTCAGGAGACAGATTTAATATGATGATAAAGAAAATTGATAGGGAAAAGTATGTTTTACTTTTTAAAAGACTTGCCTAATTTTATGTAAGTATTTCCAGAGTGGCATTTTTTAAAAAATTTAAGTACACAGAATGTCCTTAATTTGGACAAGGAGATGACATCCGCTCTTGAGATTTTGACAGAAACTCTGTTCTTCAGTATTAAAAGAAGAGTTTAACACCCTTTACAATAAACTACCAGCATGCTTTCAGACATCTGGAACACATCTCAGCCCTGACAATTTTGTTCTCAAAAGAGAATTTCTTGTTCTCTACAATATGCTGCTAAAAAATTAGCCACTGTAGCAAATAACAAGGTATGCCTATAACATTCCCACAACAGCACTCATAATGGGCTTCAATATTCTGCTCTTGGGAAATATGGATGCAGATACTGTATTTAATGAATAATAATGGAAAAGATGGAACAGCCTTGAACTGTAGTAGTGCCATTGCACCAAGAATCATTTCAAGAAATGTACTTTGGCTCAAAAATGTTCACATTTTGCAAAACATATGGGGTGTTTTGGAAAATAAAGCACACAGGGAACTAAACACACATTTTAAAATGTGAATGGCTAAACTGTGTGTAATTGAAAGCAAGACACAAATATGCTTTAGCTGGTATGAGTAACTGTCACTTAGGTGAAATGTCTGAATAAATGTCTATGTTAGGTAAACAGGGTTAATCAATGCACACATTAGAAAAACGTAACTCATATAAACACATTATTATGCAAGAAGAAAAAGTGGAGTCATGCTAATGGATATGGAACAAGAAAGGGAATACAATGCAAATCGGATTTAGAGAAATAGCATACAGTAATATCAAGATAGAGATTTTTCACATGCCGTTCCTATGGGAAACACAAAGGGAAGATAAGATGCTCACATTTTAGTGACTATGCTAATTCTTACGTTAATGTACTAACTGGAAATGCACATATCACAGCAGCCAGAATCCTGGTGGTCCCATGCTGTATAAGCAGGCAATTGCACAAAAGAGTCTAGCTATAGTGCTGGCTGGGGGTCGCACTCCTCAGGTTTAAAGGCCAGGGAAGCAGTTATTAATTCACTCACTCAATGCACAACAAGCAACAAAAGAAAAAGCAGTGTATGGTTAGCATTATACTTGTGATTTTTCTCAACAGGATTCTGGCCAGTGTTTGGAAGAACTACACTGTGGACAAAAACAAAGTTTGTCTGGGCCTTTATTTTCAGAGACTACTGTTGTTGTATACCTTTGTGTGCAACCTGCATAATTATGTTGCAGCCTGCAGAATTATGATGCAAACCACCCAGTGTACTTTAGCACTATGGGACAGGATATAAGCAGCACACTTTGCTGCTCTTGATGCCTCTTGATGAGGCCATGTCATGCTTCTTCATGATGAGTTTGCAAATAAACAGAATATTACCGTGGATGTTGTGGATTTTTCGGGCTCTTTGGCCGTGTTCTGAAGGTTGTTCTTCCTAACGTTTTGCCATTCTCTGTGGCCGGCAACTTCAGAGGACAGCACTCTGTCCTCTGAAGATGCCGGCCACAGAGACTGGTGCAATGTTAGGAAGAACAACCTTCAGAACACGGCCAAAGAGCCCGAAAAACCCACAACAACCATTAGATCCCGGCCGTGAAAGCCTTCGCAAATACATAGAATATTACCATGTTTTCCCCAAAATAAGACAGGGTCTTATATTAATTTTTGCTCCAAAAAACACATTAGGTCTTATTTTCAGGAGATGGTCTATATTTGTCATGTACAACAATCTGTATTTATTCAGATACCATCATGTTATCTTCTTCTAGTTGCTGCACAATGGTGGAGGGCAGGGTTTCACTTAACTGGGGCTTATTTTTGGGGTAGAGCTTATATTATGAGCATCCTGAAAAATCATACTAGGGCTTATTTTCAGGTTAGGTGTTATTTTCAGGGAAACAGGGTATGAAAATGTCACAACTCCAATGTTGTCCCTTTCAAATTGGTTGATTTTGTAAAAACTGTTCTTTACTACCCAGAACCTGAATAAGATGAAGGCCCAAACTATGTCTTAGATCAGTGGTTCTTAACCTTTGTTACTCAGGTGTTTTTGAACTGCAACTCCCAGAAACCTCAGCCAGCAGAGCTGATGGTGAAGGCTTCTGGGAGCTGCAGTCCAAAAACACCTGAGTAACCCGAGGTTAAGAACCACTGTCTTAGATTGTGCTTTAGTGGCAAAAGTGAAAAGAGTATATGAGTTGGTAAATTAGTGTCTGCACATTTGCCTTGTATGTCAAATTCCACAGACATAGTAACTAGAGATTCCCTTTATTTTGTGTGTGCATGCTTGTTTTAAAATAAAAGCTTCGAGCCCAGTCCAGCTAATAGCTAATGACAATTAGGCATCTGAAAACACTTGTGTAATCTAGATAAAACCTGGCCACCTAGGCAATGTGGCAGATCTACTCATATTACTACTGTACTAACTATCCTAATCTCTGAACAGGCATTGTTTCCACACCATGTAATCAAAAGGCTGTTGTGGTTTTTTTTAAAAAAAAAAAAGTACAGTAGATAATTGCTTCTGAGTCTTGATAACTGCTGACTTGTCATGTCAGACTTGAAATGAACAGGCCAAACTTCTTCAGGAGATGACAGTGACTGACTGTTGTTGTAACAGAAAGGTTTTTAGTAAGTGGTACTGGACATAGGAAAATATAAGCAAAGTATATAAAAAAAGGTTAGCAGGTACTGTGGCACTTAAAACAAATCTGTATTTATGGATGAATCTTTAAAACTCACTACTGTTCAGGTTCTTATTTTTCCACTGTTAAGTTCAGTTTGTCCAGATTTCTCGCTGGGTTGCAATTTCCCTATGCAATTTTCAATATCCATGCTTCAGAATACACTTTTTGAAATGTATACAGTACTATTTACTCACACTCTTTTCAAATGTATCCACATCAACTGATTTTGTTTTGTTTTGTTTTACACTGAATCTAGTACAGTAGGGCCTCTGTATCTGCTGAACCAATAACCACAGATTCACTTATCTGCTGGATGAAAATACATACTAAAAACGTTAAATGAAAATACTGTACCTACAAATATGGATGTAAGATGTACTTATCAGACTGGCCACTAGAGGGAAGCTGCCACCATTTTGCCAGGTCTCCGGGCAACTTTAAGGCAGCTTCTCTTCAGAGCAGCATCCATCTTGTAAAACTCAGAACTGGATTGGCTGGTGAGGCAGGAGGAGTAAAAACCTTAAGCCAAACTGCCTCCTGGGAGAGATTTCCTACCTCCCATCCCTTCCTGCCTTTCAGTTAGGCCTTTCCTCCTGGGCAAACAAGGAAATGGATCCTTAATTGTTTTCAAAGACAAGAAACCTATGTAGCCATTGAGAGGGAGAGAGGGAGAAAAGGAAGGAAGATGTAAACATGGCTCTTACTGAGGCCCCATCAAGATAAAAATTACAGGTGGGGGGGGAGAGTCCTGGGTCGAACAGACCGTTAGCTATAATCCGTGCTTTTCATGGTGGGGCTTGGAACCGATCCCCCACAGATATGGGGGTCCTACTGTATTGTACATTGCAGTCCCTTATGTATAAACATTTTTGCATGACCTTCTTAAAACTTTGTAGTTTTAACTCTTCCAGAATAACACATTCCCAGAAACATTTACAAACAGTAAATTTCAGAGCAGATGTCAGTGCTTGATAAGTCCTGTTCAGATGTTCAGTCTTAAAGTACAGTGAACCCTCTACTTACGGAATTAATCCCTATTGGAACGGTGGCTGTAGGTTGAAAAGTCTGTAGGTCGAGTCATATGCATGACACTAAGGGTGGTGGCACCAGTGTTCAGTACATAAGCCACACACCCTCCATATCTAGCAGCAGACTTCCCGTATTCAGCATGAAGGTCTGGCCAGGCATATTTAAATATGTTCATCTGACCTCATACACGGTGTTTCCATGTCTGGAAGCCTTAATATTATGGAAATATTATAAATGCATTCAGCTGAACACACTTACTGTGCTTATACAGCAATGGTTCGCAAACTTGGGTTCCCAGACGTTCTTGGACAGCTCTCTGAAATCCTGACCAGAACAGCAAGTGGTGAAGGCTTCTGGGAGTTTTAGTCCATGAAATCTGGGGACCCAAGGTTGGGAACCACTGTTGTGCAGTGATGCTGAATACAGGAAATCTAGATGAATTACAGGTGAAATGAGGATGTCAGGTTGTAAGCCCTCCCTGGATCGGTGGGTAGCCCCTTCTAAATTCCCACATCCATGGAGCCAAGACCAGGGTTAGTAGTAACAACAGGGTTTATTGAATCAGTATAAGGGGAACCAACTCTGAACAATTAGCTAACAGTTCATTGTCATGATTAGTTGGCTTCACTAGCCCTAAGCCAGTCTCTTTTCTTAGGCACTGCAAAGTTAGCACCACTGAGGTATTAAGAGTTTAATGTCCACTTAACATTGTAAGTGGATTCAGCTGAACATGCTGAAACGTGCAGCCCAGAGAAGGAAGAGTCTGTACAACCATTATGAAAGTAAGGCACATTGAATAACAATGGTTCCCTCGCTGAGTGCTGGGATGTCACCATCTGTTCCTCCTCCTGGATTCGGTATAGACGGGTCTTCTGGCATTGTCGTCTCCAGTGCTACAGCTAGGTCAGAGTCAGTGACCCCTGCAGTGACACAATGAGACGAAGGAAGACTCTTCCATAGGCATCTCTTCCCCCCACCCCAGTAATGGGATTGGGGAGGAGGGAAAGGTAGTAGGCCTGGTTCCCTCTTCTTTAGGGACCCCAAACTCCACCAGCTTCCATGTTCAGGAGTCATCCTTCACCATGTAATCTCACCCTCTGGGGAATTCAGGTGAATCTCCCTCAAACTCCTCAGTCTGGAGAGTGCTCCTCTACTCATTTTGAATGTCTCCCTAAATCCCTCCCTCCTCCACCACTATCAGATCGGGAGAGTCCTTTCCTTCTCCTACTCCTGCTAATTCACTCCACACTTCCTCCAATGTCTCCCTTATATCTCCCACCTCCCAACCCCTTTGCCCCTTTCTCCCTCCTGTAAAAGGCATTCTATTGGGACCGAGCTAACTGCAATCCCCAGGGTTTGGATGGGAAAGTCTGTTTGCATTGTTCCATCTTGGGGTGTTGCCGTAGGATCTGTTACATTTTCTTGGGTTTCAGTCAGAGGGTATTCCATTTGAACTGCACAGTCCTTCAGGATACACATAGATCAGGGGATTCCTGCTTTGCCTCTTGGGAGTCAGCCTCTGTCTGCATCATCATGTCTTGCAGCCTGAGTCTGTCCTGTACAACTTCTCTTTGGGGCCTTGAGCTGGGGCTGAATGGCTTGCCTGAGACATCTTTGCCAACATCCTCATAGAGGCTTACTTGTGTTACCACAGCGCCAACACGATTTGAACTGTACCAATTTTCAAGCTGAATGTCTGGACAGGGGCATTAGAGCCCTCGTTCACTTCTGAATCACCATCCTAGTGAGTTTAAACTGAAATGAAAAGCAAACACACTTCTCACCCATCCCTAAAATATAATCTGGAAAAGCAGAATAAGGAAGAAGACTACCAATGACACACATACACAATTTATCAGAAATGAACAAGAGCTGTAAGATAATAGCCCTGTTCAGACATTCAGCTAGAAAATGGGTATAGCTCAAGTGTGTGTGTGTGTGTGTGTGTGTGTGTGTGTGTGTGTGTGTGTGTGCGCGCGCGCGCGCGCGAGCGCGTCCTATTTTATACCTAACTGTCAATCATTTAGCACAATTCATTTTTAATGTATGAATCGCATGGAACAGCTTTCTTTGAAATTGAAATGAAGCAATACCATTTGGCTTAATTTCTAATAGCTTTATATTTAACTAAATTTTAATGTTCCAGGTCAAAAAAAAAGTTCCACCCACTTCCTCTGTCCTTATAATGAACAAAAAATGTTGTTTAGTTCACATCAACTAGGTCTACAAGAAAGCTTCTAATTTACCAATCAAACTTGTCAAACAAATGTGATTCTTAAGGGTAGCATTTTGAAAATCCAATTGCACTGTAAAACAGATAGCAAAAAACCACAAATATTTTATTTATGTTTTTTTAAAGGGAAATAATTTATTCCATATTACAGACTGTAGCTTTGAGACATGATCATCCTTTTGGCAACACTAAAATGGCATATGTAATTGCTAAAGTCAACAGATTTTTTCCCAAGAGCTTTGCTGCTTCTGTTTACTATCCAATTTTACAGAGATTAATTTCAGAAAAACAGATTTTTTTTATGTACAAACATGCTCCAGGGGATACAGTATAGCTATGAGTCGTCACAATAACATTTTCAGCAATACAAGAATCTCTTTAGATACTTCCTCTGCAATGGAAGAAATAAAATAAGCTGGAAAGGTAAAATAATATAAAAGGATAAAGATTTGGTTGGCATATTGTTATTCTATTTTGTCATAGATAGGGAGATGACAGCAATTTGTGACTGCTCACTTTTTCCAGTGACTTTCATGATGGAAACAATTCCACACAATTATGTGAATGTTACACCCTTCTTCCTCCCTCTTTCAAACTCACACGCCTGCCACATACCTTTCAAAGGCAAATCTAAAACAAAACCTATGGTGTACTCTCACCTTGTGCTACTTTATATGACAATGTGCATACAAAATAAATGATCTTTTAATAACGAGAAATGGCAGAGGATTTCACTGTTTGCCCTGAAACGAAAGCTGGTTTCTTTGAGCATCTGATGTGAGAACGGAGTCAAATGGATCATCAAAAAGGGCATCAACTCCCAATTTGTCCCTGTCACCAAGCTACTGAATGCAGGAGAAGAGCTTGGTACCACAAGATCATGGAGGCGCAGGGGCTCCTATTGAAGCTCCATACATTCAGTTCCTCAGTGGACAGCAGTGCACATACAACAAATCTCACCTATCTTCTTCCATAACAGGCACTGTTATGAACAGCTTAACAGTGATGCCACATTATAATGTTCTCCAGTACGAGTGCTATACTGCCTCCTCTGCACTCAGTGATAGAAAGCAGTAGTTCTTTAATGGACCACCGCATGAGCCACATTGTGCTTTAATTTCTCTTTCTCCAAGGCTTTATATATAGTTGATGTTCAGCTACCTGCTCAGTCATCAGCATCTCACAGTTAGTACATTCTGGAAAATATTCTTGATTCTTATAAATCTGAGGAAATCGGCAGTGCATTAACTTTCAGACAGAAGAGCATGAATCCAGTTGGATGCAATGTTGAACCATAAGAAAAAAAAACCAGTGAGTTTTGGGATTGCGTGCTCTACCTTCAGGTCTCATGCTAACAGATTACCACAAGGATATTAAAATGTTATATCCATTTCCATTTATTCATTTATTTTGGTTATGTCAAAGAAAACTGTGTTAATCTTAACTATGATTAAGTGAAACAAACCAGCTCTGTAAATTATAATTTGGAGTTTGCTTGCTCCAACTAACCACACCTATAGTTAACTACAATGACCCAAATCCAGTTGATAGTCCAGATTTTTAAAAAACTATCCAACGTTCCCTCCAATTTTCAGACCCACGTGGAGTTTCATCACAGCTGGAACCAAAGGTGCTGAAAACTATTGCTGTGGATGTGTGGAGAAGAATGAATGTTGCACAGAAGGGTGTGGAGTTGCACACGTACCTTAGAGGGAAACTTAGACCTATGGAATCCATGCAACTTTCATGAAATACCACTTACATAAGTCTACTCTAATTGAAACTGACTTTGAATTTGGGCCAGTTTGTTCAGCTTTGTATAATATGGCACACTGTGGTTAATGCGGCACAAAAACAAAAGTTTCCACATTCTTCCTCATGGCTAATCCAGACAGGCTATGAGCCTACACTAGTCCAGCCTTGTGCCTGTGGCAATATCTACATCCGAACAAACCCATTTTAATGTCGCCAATACATCAGATAGACATTTTTGTTATGATAATTAACTATAAAACTAGAGATAGACAAAAACAACGTCTGTTGCTTCATATGATCAATCAAGACCTCCCCTTGCTGCCCCCTATAGTCTGTTTCTCAAACTTGTAACAGACATAAATATTCAGGAGGTCTGAGTTTTGGTTTCAGTCATTTTAATTGAAATAAATGAGAGATCTGTGATGAAATAAAGCAGTATTTCTCCCAGCTCTTATTTGCCATGACAACTAATTGCCAGGAATTCGTACCAAGTACAACTGAAGCAAAATAGCTCCAATTAATTGATAAGAATCAACTTCATAAAGGTTTGTTACAAAGATTTCTATGGCCTTCCAATTTGCATACTTATCAAATATAGGATATACAATTTCCCTCATATACAACTGACTGTTTTTTGGAAGAATCAGATCAAGAGACTGCCAATGAAAGGGGTATCAACATAGGATGTGATGACAGACAGGCTTTATATTCCTTCTTCTAGATTTTAAAGACAACATGAATCAATGGATGCTTGAGTTTTCCCATCCTCTTAGGTAAATGTGGAGGTTTTTTTCAAAGTTCAGAAAACCTTGGGAAAACATCACTGAAGGTGAAAAAAGAAAGTATTCACAATTTTTTATAAAGGAAATAGTTCCGTTCCACCAACATGGTAGTTCTAAGAATCAAATGATCAAAATTGGATAATAAAATTCACCAATCCTAGAAACAAGGAAGCATGAATTCTAGACAATAAAGAATTAATATTTCTCTGTTATTATGACAGAAACTGCAAAACACAATTCATGGGACATGATCCACTCCTGCTTTAAATAACAGATTAATCAGTATTGCTCAGAAACCGTCTTCTGAGCGTACACTATGAATCTTTTCTCACTGAAATCCATGTAATAATCTTAATTTCACTACCTAACTTGTGTTAATCAACTAATCATTTCACTTACGTTACTACTACTATTAGAATCCAGATACAGGGAGTATAATAGATCTCACCATTATGTTTATGTGCAGAAATAGAGACAGAGAGGATAGACTCGGGGGAGAGAAAGATTCACTAATCATCTCTAACTTTCTGATAAGGAACAAGCATGTTGAATAATGTGCAACTGATTCATTATCGTACTGTTTTTGTGCTTCAAGTGTTATAAAGATGTGCTATCTCTTAGCATAAGCTTGGCTGGTCATTAGGTGATTAAATAAAAGTAAACAAAAAATTATTTCATGCCAAATTATGATATAGGGGGCAAGACTTGAGAGAACAGTTTGTAAATAGTAAATTTTAAAAAACCAACAACAGTAAGATAGCCGTTAGGTTCTCTGTTCTCTTCCTCCATCTGTCACTTGTGAGACATAGGTGCTGTGGGCTAATTAAATGTTAATGAAATCTAAATAATATGTTGGTCCCAAAGCATTAGCCAAGCAGTAGTAACTACTGAACAGCTGTTGCTATTTGACAAAAGCACTTCAGTCAGCACCTTCAGTTACATCTCAAGATCTGAATTTGGCAAAAGCTAAATGGAAATAATGATATTTATGCATAACTGATTTCAGAGCACCTGTAATTATTTTTGCTTGAATCACAAGTTAAGGGTCAGTGAAAAGGTGGAAAAGAAAAAGATTCAAGTAAACAAGCGCACTATATAAGTAAAAAGACTTTCACTAACCCTTTTAAAATACACTGTTGGTCAAATTATTTTAATAAATTTCATTTTCACTTCCCTTGTGTTTCCCTTTAAAAGTTCACTATTTGGCTAGCATTAAAAGAACCATGCAATTAATTTCATGTGTTCAGCAAAGCATAATCCTGGAGGCCCATAACCTATTGAGCTTCTGCGGAACAGAAAGTCCTGTCAGTGCAATTATGTAGGACTGTCAGTTGTGCAAGTGCACAAATGGTGATCTCCATGAAGAAAATCTCCAATGCTTGTGCATGAGGTTTGAACCCAACATACTATGTTGGCAGGTGTTTCCACTCAATGGAAGCACAGGAATATATTTGCTGATATTTGTTTATCAGTCGTCCCATGTACATTGCAACCCACTTTTAAAACAGAGACGAGGCATTCAAAAGTGATATTATGTAGAGGTTTATACAGTTGTTTATAAAGTCCAAGGTCTTAGTTTTATCATGTTTTAGGGGAAAATAACCCTGAAAATGAGTAGGACAACGTAAACTCCCAAAGGGAGCAAAACTATCTTTCTTTCTCTTTCTCTTCCCATATATAAGAAATGCTAGGAAGAAAAAAATTCAATTACTGCAGGAATCTACATTATCTCAAACAATACATCTTCCTTCTGTCTGCAGAAATTCATCAACTTCAAATGCTAGAAGGTGGGAGAGTTATTTTACTTTGGTTATGTCCCCAGATACCAACATGGCTGCTAGCCACCCACTCCTGGTTAGCTGTCTGTCCCATGCAACTAACACTGTATATACTTAGAACCGTTCCTCACAACTGGAAACCATGAGTGGTTCCTAAGAACCTTCATGTTACCCAGACCTGGACTGTACTGCACAAACATCCAATCCACATCTCTCAGATGTGAACACAGTGAGAGGTCAGAAACCGGTATATTTCCAAGTTTGCAGAATAAGCAAATTGCACTCAAAAATTATGCCCCTTTGGGAAAGAAATGCTTATTATGAAAATTTGCATGAATATATAGTTTAGTGAATAGGGAAATGTGTACAAAAATGCACTCAAATGAGAAGAAGTGAGTGCACCAGTCCATTAGGGGGAGAGTTAACAATGGTTAACTGTGGCTTCCAGGCTTGCTTACTCAGGCACAGTCATAGTAAATGTATTTATGCATTACATTTTCCACATTACATTTTGTGCTCAAAATCATTGAGAAAATGAAAGAAATATTGTAACCTCTGACCATTGGATCTCTAAGTAGCCTGGGAGCAAGCAGATGGTTGACAACTATCAATTTCTAAAGTGATGCTTTGGAGCCTTGAAGGTAAAACTGCTGACTGCCAATAATAACTGGAAGCCCATCGTCCACTGCTATTGTTCTACTCTTCATATCCATGCACCCCAAGAAACACTGCCAGAACGGATGATATTGGGGAACACTTAATGTTAGCACTGTTACTGATGCACACTTTTTCTTTCAAGTTCCACGTGTAAAGGACTTTCAGAAAGTAATTAATAGAACTTCCAAAAGTATAAGTATCTGGAATTATTCTAAATGTATGAGAGGAGATTTATCAAATGTACAACACCAAGAGCTTGTAAAATCCCCAGTTGGCAAAATGTGATTTTATACATAATGAACTGCTGCATTTATTGTACTTTTTATTCATGTACAATAAATGAAAGCTGTTGATTTCATTAGCCATAATTTCCTTTGGAAGTAAGAACTCCCATGGTCGTGTTAACACCAAAAGAAACTAAAGTTTATAATTGATTTTGACACTTGTCTTTTTGCAATATTGTACTGTTTCTAATTTCCGCCTGTGTAAATCTGAAATACATGAGTGTGAGTGGCATACTGAGTATTACATTCTTCAGTGTCTTTATAAGTACTTTTTCCCAGAGAGGGAAAATTAGATGATAGGGTAATAAACTGTTCTTTATGTTTTTGGCATAATCATATGTTTTTAGTTTCAAGCAATCTTTGTGCAGCTTAGTGAGGAAGGCAACCTAACAATGCTTTCCCAGGCTGAAACCATACAGCCCAGTAAAGAGAATTGGTTGCTTTGAATGACTGAAAAGGAAGAAATCTTGGTTCAAACCTTGTGTGCTTTACACATGTTTGAGAGTGGTGGATTGCTCTGGTAAAACTGTCACTCTTGTGTTACACACTCGTTGACAGCGTGTGCATCAGGCTGCAAGTAATTCATTTCCACACACTTCTCCTAATGTCTAACTGGTACAGTTCAGATGATTAAATCCTAATTTTAATAAACCATGGTTTGTGCGAGATTTGCTTACGCAGCTCCTTCTCTGCTTTTCCTTTCAAGCAGCTGATGGGAGAAAGTCTGTGTTGGCAAACAAATAATGACAAAAAAAAAATACAATCAAAGCCACTCCTCAAAACAAAACTATGGCAATGCTTCTGTTAACCAACCAGTATAGCGCTTTAGCACTAATGTGGCGGTGTATTTATTAATTGATTAATTACTAGAATATGGGGAAAGTTCTTGTCCTCCCACTTGAGCCTTCTCTCACCCCCCCCTTCTTTGAGTCCAGCAGGTAGGCCAGGTAGAAAAATCCAAAGAAATTGGGGGCGGGGGCATCTCACAAATACGAAAGAAAAACGGAAAGGCTCTAACACAGAAGCAGGTAGGCAGGAAGGCAGCGATCTAAAAGGGAATGGACCAGCAGCTCAGCAGCACACTGAATGCCCACCAAGAAGAATTACCAGGGGAAAAAGGGCACTCCTCACGGGTTTCCAACTAATCCAGGGATTTTACCAATTCAAAATTCACACACTCCCCCTTCCAGATGTTCTGATTGGCTGAAGACAGCAGTCCACACAATCTTATTGGATGAAAAATGATCTCAGCAATTTAGCTGACAAATGGGGAAAGAACGGCTGCTCCGATGCACGGCTTTTCTCCCCGTAGGGGCTTCTTTGCCCTCCCTCCCGCGATAAAGCGAGATTGTGCTAACATGACCTGGGAGGGGAGGGGGAAGGAGCAGCTTACATAGGCCGGCTCTGCCTCCCTTTCCACCTCTCTTTGAGGCTAGAATCCCACCCACCTGCCCTCTGTGCCAGTGTGAGTTTACTGGTCGCCTTTTGGAATGGGATAGGAATTTTTTACCGTCTTCCTGATTGGCTGTTGGAGGCGAGGAATTTTTTTTTTTTGCCTATCCCACATTGGCAGAGGTGTGTAGGCCATTTAAGGGTGGGATTATAATGGCCCACTGGCGGATAGTGTGGAATAAAGATGGATTGGTGAGTCCCTAAACATAGCGAATACTAACAGCTCATCCGGCCTCCCAACGCTGCAAATCGTGAGAGTCCAGCATGTGGGGGATAGGATGCCCTGCGGCCACACCTGGACCAACGGTCCACAATGGAAGGGGGTGGCCAGATCAGGGCTGGCCGAGGGCCCGCTGTCTTTGGACCCTGGGGCCTCACAGCATGGGACTTGCCCATTTTATGGTTTAAGGGGTCCCGGGAGAGGCCAGTTGCAATCTTATTCCACACTACCATTTGCTTGCAGTTTTAAATTTAATGGTTAATAAAGTGTGGCCCATCATTCTACCATAAACGTTGTCTCACCTCATTATTCTGGGATGGGAGGGCAAAGGTTAGACAAAAGAGGGATGTTCCATGTTTTAAAGCTCTTTTTGGGGAATCAACAAAAGAACATGAAAATGAAAAAAAAGCCTCTTTTTTCTATTAAAACATGAAAGCCATATTTTACAACAAATCTCAAAGGTTTTGAATGTATCCTCACCCATTCACCCTCAAATACCACGAGGCATAAAGACAGCTGGAACCTTGAGAATGAATAATAGTCTGTTTGAATTTTTTCTCCATCTACTTACTCTTTTAGATTTCAGATACTGCAGCTGAAGTCTAATGAAGAAATACAACTGGATCTATATCTTGACAATGCACTCGTACAGCACAGGATCAAATATTTCCAGCTGTACTGTAAAATAAGGTCTTCCAGCTTCCAACAAACATTGTGAACGCAGTAATATTTTGGTCATCACTCTGAAAACATCCAGAGCACTTCAAGTTCTTTTATTATGAGATACGTTGTAGAATGACTAATTTAAAACAAATACAGTAACAGGGGTCTCAAACATGCGGCCCGGGGGCCAATTGCAGCCCGCAGGATGATAGTTTGTGGGCCCCGCCTTATGAAAGTTTAAGGGGCAGGATCGGCGGCGGCTGCATCTACTTGGCGAGCGTGAGGCTTCTTCCCCACATCATAGGGGCTGGGTCCCGTCTGCCCCCCCCAAGAGCCCACGCATCCAGAAGATGAGCCCTCTCTCTGCCCGGCAGTCTTCTCCCTCAGGGGTTTGGCACCACCGGGCTTCTGCTTTTAGGTCTCTCTTTCTCCCCCCCCCCCCCGCTCTTCGAGGGTCACCTGGCGAGGATGCTGCTGCTGTCGCCTCGTCCTTTCTGCACTTCTCCTTCCCCCCCGCCTGGCGCTCCTCTGCTCCCTGCCCAGATGTGCCACGGGAGGGGGTGCTGCCAAGAGAACAGTCTTCTTGCACCTTCTCCCCTCCCCCTGTCTCCCTGAGCCACACTGGACAAGACCACGGCAAGCACCAGGAAGCCCCATTAGCCCTTGGGTAGGGGGGAGAGATTGCTGATGGGGCCAGCCTTGCAGAAGGGGTGCATACAGCTGCTAGGGGTGTGTGTGTGTGTGTGTGCACAGGTAGTGGAGGAGCGCCAGGCAGGGGGGAAGGAGAAGTGCAGGGAGGACAAGGCGACAGCAGCAGCAGCCTTGCCAGGTGACCCACGAAGAGCTGGGGGGGAGAGAGAGAGAGAGAGACCTAAAAGAAGCCCCGGTGGCACAAAACCATATTCTTCAATGTTCCATTCACCATTCATGTTCAGGACAAATCATGTTTCAAATATTAAAGAACTGTTAATGCAGACATTTGAATCTGAATATAGCAGATATACAGTGGACCCTTGACTTACAGACGGCTTGACTTACAGACTTTTTGAGTTACAGACTTCTCTGGCTGCAAAATTTAGGTTTGACTTGAGAATTGACTTACAGACAGAAAAAAACCAAAATGGAACAAAAACGGCCTGTTACGGGATTAATCGGTTTTCAATGCACTGTATCGAGACTTGACCTACATACTTTTTGACTTGAGAACCGCCTTCCAATACAGATTAAGTTCTCAAGTCAAGACCCCACTGTAGAAGACTGAAGAAACCACATATATTCGCGAAGGCTTTCACGGCCGGGATCTAATGGTTGTTCTGGGTTTTTCGGGCTCTTTGGCCGTGTTCTGAAGGTTGTTCTTCCTAATGTTTCGCCAGTCTCTGTGGCTGGCATCTTCAGAGGACAGCAACCTGTACTCTGGTGTAGTTGGCTTGGGAGTGCCAGAGTACTACACCAGAGCACAGGTTGCTGTCCTCTGAAGATGCCGGCCACAGAGACTGGCGAAACATTAGGAAGAACAACCTTCAGAACACGGCCAAAGAGCCCGAAAAACCCAGAACAACCAAACCACATATAGTCGCTCACCAGAGGAGAATTATTATTATTATTATTATTATTATTATTATTATTATTATTATTATTATTATTATTATTATTATTATTATTATTATTATTATTATTATTATTATTATTATTATTATTATTATTATTTTATTTTATTTTATTTTATTTTATTTTATTTTATTATTTTATTATTATTTTTATTATTACTATTATTATTATTATTATTATTATTATTATCATCATCATCATCATCATCATCATTATCATCATCATCATCAATTACTGATTGATTGATTTTGTTATTAATTCTTTATTTATTTATTTATTTTCATCTTTGTGTTAAAAAATAAAGAGATCTGAGAAGATTGGAATTTTTTAAACAAAGCTTTTCTTGTGGAAAATCTGATGTGGCCCAGCCTCACCCAGACTCTGCCTCCAGCGGCCCCCAAGTAAATTCGGTTTGAGATCTTGCTCTAGCAGTACACAGCATATAGTTTTTGGATTGAAAAGAGCTCCTGACTGAGATTTTTCTTATACAGCTCCTGCAGTTAGACATATCTTTGTATATGGGACAATCAAGATCTTACTGTCCTTGTAGAAGTAACAGTAAAACATGAAAGGTTTCAGTCTACATAAAACAGCTAGTGGTATAATTTCAAGCAAGATAAAGCAGCAGTATATTATGAATAAAGAAAGAACTCTCCAGTTAGTTAAATGAATTTCTTGCACACTCAGTCAACATAGCATATGCTAGGAAAGGATTCTGACGTAACACAGTGATCTGTAAGAAACTGGTCTCATTCAGATACTGTGATAAATCAGTTTCTAATGATGCCAAGCCCACACATAATCTAATGTATGTGTTGAAATGGCTACAAGGAGAAGTCTGAAACTGTTGCTTAGTCAGAGTTTATTCTGTTCCCTAAATAAGCAAACTGTGGGTAATGAAGCAAGCCAATGAAACAACTATGTTTTTGTATGATTCCTGATCATTGTCACCGAGTTCCATCTCAACTAATTTGCGCACATGCAAGCACACAATCTAGGGTTGGGAGGAAGGGAGAAGGAGTTTGAAAATCCAAAGGGCCCTAAATGATGATTTTCTCAACAAACAGTAGCTGAGAATATTAAAAATTAAGCTTGTTGTGCACAACGCTTTAAAGAGCTGCAATGTCTTCAACAATCAAACAAGTCAAAACAAGTTCTTTTCATTACATAGCTCTCTTCATCAAAGCCCATTCTCAAGTACCACTGCATTCGACAAAGAGGAAGAAATTAAAAATAGGAATCTAATGGTCAATATAGGCATTATGGGGAACATATATTCCAAAAAACCAACCTGTCTTCCCACCCACAATGGGATTTCCACATATCCCCGAGTTCAGTGGTTCCCAACCTTGAGTCCTCAGTCATTATCGTGTGGAAATTCCCAGAAACCTTCACCACTAGCTATGTTGGCCTGGATTTCTGGGAATTGTAGTACAAGAACATCTGGGAACCACTACCCTTGTTTAACCCTAACCGTGGAAGGATGGGTGGAAGATGGGGTAAAAAAAGAAAGAAAGAAGCATGGTCAAGACCTTTGGAAGCAGGGATATTTATATGCTGACTGGAATCAGAAAGACAAAATCTTGGCTTCATGTATACTTGAAATATAGTCAGAATATTTGGTTGTGGTCACACACAATGGAATTATGTTCCTGCTCTGTATGCCAAGATTGCATTTTGCTTTAGCTAATGCAGAACAGCTACTCAGTATTCTGACGCAGCTATCTATGGAAATTAGATACCATGTAATTTGATTTAGCATCCTTTTTGCTGCAGATCCCATTTCACTTCTTCAACCGGAATTATACATTTGTTCTCTTTTATTTAAGTGACATTTTAAGGTATTTCTATTGTTCAAGTTGTTCCCTAAGTACATAAGATGCCAAATGGGGGGTTGTTGATTATGTGTCACAAGGAAACTACACAAAAGGGAAAATGAGCATATAATGATCGGCCTACCGTCTGCAACATGTCAAGGGAACTACCCTCCTCAGAAAATTATGTTCTGCCACTTTTTCCCCCAGCTTTACAAAGGAAAATGATGGTAACAATTGAAGCATGCATTTGCTGACTGAATCTCAAGAGAAATTGTAGAAAAATAATTGTTATTCTCGCCCTTTGCTTACTTTCATAAGCACTGGGCATTTTATAAATTTAATTATAGATTCCATTTACAATAACAATAGTAGTAACATCATTACCAGGGATACAGTACTTTTTAATGAAACTGAAAAAAGGTCAGTTTATGAAGCCTAATTCTTCATATAACCAGAGTGATGCAGTGGATAAGACTAGGACTCAGGAGGCCTGAATTCAAATCTCTGCTGAGCCATGGAAATGCAGTGGGGGGAATAGAACTGGTAAAGCTACTCTTTAAACATGTCATTTACCTTGAAAACCCTATTTGTTGCTCTCAAATTGCCTCAGACTTATGGCGACCTACGTAAAATTCCCAGTATGTCCTGTCCTCAATTATCCCTGCTCAGCAATTGTAACCTCAAGCCTGTGACTTCCTTAGGAAGT
The DNA here is from genome assembly GCF_051106095.1 of Pogona vitticeps. Lineage (NCBI taxonomy): Eukaryota > Metazoa > Chordata > Lepidosauria > Squamata > Agamidae > Pogona > Pogona vitticeps. The sequence goes on along the minus strand of NC_135787.1, from coordinate 15,810,317 downwards.
CAATCCATCTCGTATTTGGTTTTCGTGGTGCATTCAACCTTTCCCACCATTACTGTCTTTTTGAGAAAATCTTGCCTTCTCATTATGTGCCTAAAGTAGGACAGCTTCAGTTTCAACATTTTTGCCTGCAGAGATACAGTTGTGTTCAAAATTATTCAACCCCCAATGCTGTAAAGAGGTTTAGGGACTATAGTGTACATTTGGAATTGTATTCAGAATGAAATCCTACAAGGACGTTTTAAAGAACCAAATGCAACTAAAATAACATCAATTGTTTATGTAATACAGTAGTAAATGTTTCTTTTGTGGTTTCTTCATTGCCACAATTATTCAACCCCTTAAAGACTACCACTCTGAAGAAGAGAGGTTCATTCAGGTGTTTTCGATCAGGTATTGAAAACACCTGTGGATGTCACCGAGCACCAATCAAGCATAATAAGCACCAATTAGGCAGCTTTAAAATGACTGTGATACTCAGCTCCTTCTAGACATTTACTGGTGTGGTTACAAACATGGTGAAGTCAAGAGAATGGTCCAGGAAGACAAGAGAAGAGGTGATTTGTCTTCACAGGAAGGGCAATGGCTATAAGAAGATTGCAAAGAAGTTAAACATACCAAGAGACACCATAGGAAGCATCATTCGCAAATTCAAGGCAAAGGGCACTGTTGAAATGCTACCTGGTCGTGGAAGAAAGAAGATGCTGACTTCGACTGCTGTGCGCTACCTAAAGCGTAGAGTGGTGAAAAGTCCCCGTGTGACTGCTGAGGAACTGAAAAAAGATTTGTCAGATGTGGGTATAGAAGTTTCAGCTCAGACAATAAGGCGCACACTGCGTAATGAAGGTCTCCATGCCAGAACCCCCAGGCGCACCCCCTTGCTGTCTCCCAAGAATAAGAAGAGTCAACTGCAGTATGCCAAAAGTCATGTGGGCAAACCACAAAAGTTGTGGGATAGTGTTCTGTGGACTGATGAAACAAAATTAGAACTGTTTGGGCCCATGGATCAACGCTATGTTTGGAGGAGGAAGAACAAGGCATATGACGAAAAGAACACCTTGCCTACTGTGAAGCATGGCGGAGGGTCAATAATGCTTTGGGGCTGTTTTGCTTCTGCAGGTACAGGGAAGCTTCAGCGTGTACAAGGTACCATGAATTCTCTTCAGTACCAGGAGATATTGGATGAAAATGTGATGCAGTCCGTCACACACCTGAGGCTTGGGAGACGTTGGACCTTTCAACAGGACAATGATCCCAAGCATACCTCCAAGTCCACTAGAGCATGGTTGCAGAGGAAAGGCTGGAATATTTTGGAGTGGCCATCGCAGTCACCAGACTTAAATCCGATTGAGAACCTCTGGTGGGACTTAAAGAAAGCAGTTGCAGTGCGCAAGCCTAAGAATTTGACTGAACTGGAGGCTTTTGCCCATGAAGAATGGGCGAAGATACCCATAGATCGCTGCAAGACACTTGTGTCAAGCTATGCTTCACGTTTAAAAGCTGTTATAACTGTAAAAGGATGTTGTACTAAGTACTAAGATTGAATGTCACTTGGGGGTTGAATAAAAACTAATAATGATGTGAGCACAGAAAAGACATTTGTGGTTATTTCATTATAAACTTAAGGTTATATTTCTCTGACCTACAAGTGCCTCTTTCATGTAAATGTAAGCAAGATGACTGAATGATCAAAATCAATGTCAAAATGGCCAAAACATTCAATTTCAGTGGGGGTTGAATAATTTTGAACACAACTGTAGATCAAGTTCCATTTGATCTAGGACCCACTTGTTCATCTTTCTGGCATGCCAGGGTATCCACAAAGCTCTCTTCCAGCATTACACTTCAGATGAATAGGGAGGGTTTCCTGTTGGTTTTCATTAGTGTCCAGCTTTCACACGCACGCATGGTGATCAGGAATACAATAGTGTGGATGATCTTGGTCTTAGTCTCCAGTGAGACATGATTACACTTGAAGATCTTTTCTAATTCCTTCACTACTACCCTTCCAAGGCTCAGTTTTCTGATTTCTCGGCTGCACTCTCTATTTGGATAGATGATTGAACCAAGGAATACAAAATCTTTCACTACTTCAATTTCTTCATTGTTGACTTAAAGTTACATAGTTCTTCTGCAGTCATGATTTTTGTCAGTTTCAAAAACAACAGCAATTCTTTGTAGGAAAAAAAAACAGAAACTATACAATTTCCAAAAAATTAAAACAAAACCGAATTTCTTATATAATTTGATTTTTACTTAATATTTCTATCATACTGTATTTGTAATCCTCTCTAACCGTAAACTCGGTGGCTGAGAACAATTCAATCTGGAAGTAAACTGGGGCTTTAAAAATTAATGAAGTGATTTCTATATACTTGGCAGATTTCCTAGAATCCCATTGGACTTTCTGTAAATTTTGCATAACTTGTCACAGCTTTATTATCCTGGAATGTACTAACAAGTCCCTTCCAAAGCCTGGAGACCCTCACAGGTTTTTGTGGTATGTCAGGTGTTCAGGAATTGGTTTATCATTGTCGCTGCCCTGTGAGTTTCCATGGCCAAGGAGAGATTTGAACCCAGACCTCCTAGGGTCTGAGACTCCACCCACTACATCACAATGGCTCTCATGCCATGGCCAACTTTGGCTGACAAAAATTAGGCATATGCCCAACTGCACAACCAAGATGGACTCCAATACCTTGCCAGTTAGCCTTATTATGTCAATTTCACCTTCTACACTGAAAATGTTCAACCTGTCCAGAACATGAAGAAACGTGTAGATGTGGGTAATTTTTAAAAAACGGAAACAATTTTCCCCATTTGCACCACTACATTTTTATCCATAGAGCCATTTCCAACATGGAATGGGCCACACTGTACCTGCCTACCACACACATTTTAAATTTGAGATGCCTCTCAGAACACAGACGGACAATTCTAGTACACAATTTAGTAATGAAAGCCGTGGCTGAGATAGGCAAACTTGTCAATTTTGCTTACACCCATATCTAGATTCTTCAGATTTCAAGTCCTTTCCATCATGAACATAATATCCATAAATGTGTGTAACTTGTGAAAAATGAACCAAGATAAAATTGTCAAATAGCCCTAATTCTGTTTGTGCATTCTGTACCATCAAGTCAGAAACGACTTACAGTGAGCCCTAACTGGACTTTCAAGGTAAGTGAGATGTTAAGCAGTGGTTTTACCATTTCAACTCCCCCAAGTGAGTTTCATGGCCAAGTGGGGATTTGAACTCTGTTGTCCAGAGACAAAGTCTAATGCTAGCTCTCCACCTGGCAAAAGTGGTAGGACACTTCAGTCCTCTCTCTCTCTCTCTCTCTCTCTCTCTCTCTCTCTCTCTTTCTCTCTGTGCAAAAGAGTGAAAAGTTAAAAGGAAAATACTTTTTTAAACACCTATTGATTTTAGCACTACCTTTTTACAAGTCAGAACTATACACTTTATGGCAAAATGTAAATTATTTCCCAGTAAAACCTAATTGACCTCACCTTCTTGTTGAGTACCAGATAATTAACTTTGAAACATAATATAATATTAATCAAAAAGGTATTTCCTCACAAAAGTATAGATGATCTAAAATTTATCTTTAAAGATAACATCTCCACCAAACTCTCTCACTGGCAAAAGTGAGACACTTTTGTCTTCATTCAATACGCCCATTAAAAGGGGGGAAGTGATTTCAACACGGAATTCAATGAGAAATAGAGATTCTGAAATTCTAACAATACCTCATTTTCCTTTTAGTCCTATTCTGTAGCTAGGACAGCTTCTGAAGTAGCCCTGCTGTCCTGAAAAGCAAAACTAATGATTTATTTCTATCTGGGCTTAATTCCAGTCAGCTTAATTAAATATAAATGAATCATATTCTCCCTTCAGACATGCCTGAGCAACCTCAATTGAGTTCAGCAGCCACGGATCTAAGTCTTTTGTTTAAAAGAACTGATCGGTGGCATAAGTCAATGTGAGGGGACAAACGTTGCTTCAAAAAAACACCTATGTCTGGAATCCTGGGACCAAACACTTTGTCACTTTTCACGTTCGTCACGCTTTATACACAAAAGATTATCAAATTCTTGGAACAGAATTTTATAACATTCCTCTGAAAGCATCTGCCTGAAAATGTAACACAGAATAATTCTTCCCTCTAACCCTTCAATGGCTTTGATCAAACATGAATGGATTTTATCAGACTTCATTTCCCTTTCAAGGGTCATTTCACATATCGTACAGCAAAAAAAAATCAGTTTGTAATTAAACTCAAATGGGTGCTGAACCTACTCCTGCGTCTCTAACTCATTCATCTATTTAATCCACTGTGTTCACCTAATGACCAGAATCTTACTGCTAATTTATGTTTGCACAAGGGAAATTACATTATTCTTGGCAACAAATTGCCCTTCATAAATGAGGTGTTAGCTGCATGCCACGACACATGCTCAGAAACTCAACTATCACCCTGTTAATAAGCAACAATTCGTCCACCAAAACTTAATTAGTAACAGTGAAAGAAGAAAGTACCAAAGCAGGCCTGCAATATTAAGAGGACAACAATCATGACTACAGAAGAAATACACAACTTTAGCATTAACAATGAAGAAACTGAAGTAGTTAGAAATTTTGCATTTTGTATTTCCAATCACTATGTCTGTGTACAAAAGCTGGGCAGTTAAGAATGCCGAAGGGAAGAAAAATAATTTGCTTGAAAAGTGATGCTTGGGGGAGTGCTTTGTGTATACTCTGGCATGCCAGGAAGATGAACAATTGGTTCCAGAACAAATCAAACCTGGAGGCAAAAATGTTGAAACTGAGGTTATCCTACTTCAGGCACATCATGAGAAGGCAGGATTCTCTGAAAAAAAAAATACTGGGAAAGGTTGGAGTCAGCAGCAAAAGAGGAATATTAAATACAAAATGGACTTGCAACCCATATGAAATATTGGTTCAGCCTAAAGGGTGGGGCTAAAAAAGAGTGGGGCTGTGAGTAAGAGATTTGAATCAGAAAGAACAAGAGAGTTGAAGAAGCCAAAGCTGCTGTTGCCACTTAGATTGCCAAGTCCCTTACCAATTTGGTCTAAGTATGCTGCCTAAGTGAGTGCATTGGAGGAGTGAATCCACATAGTGAACTCATGTTTATGCAATTCAATTGATATTTTATTTTATTGTTTTGAAGACTCTACATGTGCAGCTGATTCTTCTATGTTATGGATACCCAACCCAATTGAGGAAGATATCTTGGTTTTTTGTCTGAATTTTAAATCCAAAAGAACACTTGAACTTTGCAATTCCACTAGCAACTTCTTTATTGATGCTGCCACCAAGGACTTGGGTGCACAAATTGTAGAATTTGGCTATTGTTATAATTGCTTGTGTTGCCTTCATGAGAAGAGACTCATTTTGGTGAAACTCCCTTTGCAAGGTTCATAAATAGATGCCTAAGTAAACATATAGCACCCCCCCCCAAAAAAAAAACTTAAAGGTGTTACAGACTGACTTCGTAAAGGAAGCCACAGGCTTAAGTTTACAAGAGCTGAGCAAGGCAGTTGAGGACAGGACGTTTTGGAGATTACTCATTCATAAGGTTACCGTAAGTCGGAGATGTCTTGATAGAACATAACAACAACAATTATTCAAGCATTAACTAGCACGAGGATTCTGGTCATCATTAGTATACTTAAGAAGCTTGACCTCACTTCAACATAAGGCTAGCAGAGCAAAACTCCCTGCTGGCACATTTGATTACAGCACTGCACCATGGGTTCTCCCGGCCATTGCAGAACCAACTGTACAAACAGTTATGCAATAAATACAGTGGTGCCTCGCTTAGCGAGCGCACCGTATAATGACGAATCCGTATAGCGATCCCCTTTTTCAGGATCGCTATATGGAGCACCCAATCGCCGCACCTCGCATTGCGACAATTGGGGAGTCCGGCCGCCATTTTGGAGCCGCGTTCGGCGGCTCCAAAATGGGCGCCGGATGACCCGAAATGGCCCCGCGCTGTGTTTTCGCGCCCTCGGCAAGCGAGGGGAGGGCGCAAAAACGCGGCGCGGGGCCATTTCGGGTCCGTTTTGAAGCCGCAAAACAGCTGTTTTGCGGCTTCAAAACGGCCGCGGACGACCCGAAATGGCCCCGCGCGGCGTTTTCGCGCCCTCCCCTCGCTTGCCAAGGGCGCGAAAACGCCCCGCGGGGCCATTTCGGGTTGCCCGCGGCCGTTTTGAAGCCGCAAAACAGCTGTTTTGCGGCTTCAAAACGGCCGCGGGCAACCCGAAATGGCCCCGCACGGCGTTTTCGCGCCCTCCCCTCGCTTGCCGAGGGCGCGAAAACGCCGCGCGGGGCCATTTCGGGTCCGTTTTGAAGCCGCAAAACAGCTGTTTTGCGGCTTCAAAACGACCCGAAATGGCCCCGCGCGGCGTTTTTGCGCCCTCAGCAAGCGAGGGGAGGGCGCGAAAATGGCTGCCCGGGGCCAGGAAACTTCTCTAAGTGGGAAGTTTAGGGCCGATTTGGAACGCATTAAATGAAGTTTAATGCGTTCCAATGGCTTTTTACTTCCCGCTTAGCGAAGATTTCATATAGCGAAGGTTAATCCGGAACGGATTAACCTCGCTATACGGGGCACCACTGTACTATAGTGGAATTCGCCCTTGCACTTACTGAAAATATACCACTGCAAGTGCTATTTTGGATTACATCAGAAATGTTCAGTCCCCAACCTGAGAGAATTCTAAACATGCAGCTGTCTCTTTAAAAAGGGAAGGTGGGCATCTTGTTCTCCCTTAATATTTTGTAGTACGTGCTCTTTGCAGTCATAATAGATTTCCCATGGGACTCGACCTTTTGCGGAGATTATATCAGCACCTTATAGAATTATTCCAACTTTTGTATGCCATTGTTGTAGACACTCTAAATGGCTTTGCCTCCTGACTTCTTCCAGCAGAGTGAACACATCCAATTTTATCTGACTTTGGCTGCTAAGCAGGGTTAGACTTAGACACGACTTAGTGGTAAAAGGCCAACTACAGTGGTGCCTTGACTTACGAACGTCCCAACCTACGGACATTTTGAGTTACAAACAGCTCCATTTGCAAAATTTTCTTTGACTTGCAAACGGAGCTTTGACTTATGAACAAAAAATGTGGGGAAGGCAGGAAATGTGAACTTTCAGTTAACTGTTGGCCAGCGAAGAGGCTGCTTGTCTGCTACCTCGCTCACCCCAGCGGTTAGAGAGCGTGGATATGGAGAGAGACTTCAGACTGCCTACTGCCTGGTACTGTACTGCCTGGTACTGTACTGTATGGACTGTACTTTTTTGGCTTTTAAAAAAATTATTTTTGGATTTTTGACTTTATTTTTTAAAACAGAGAGACTGCCTGTTCTGGCTGAGTACACTGTATTTACTGTGCAGGGGTTTTGCAGCTTGGGGTCAGGCTAGGTGGGGGGTTATGTTTCTGTGCTGGCTGTTGGTTTTAAAATCAGAAAACTGTTTGCAAATTTCTGTCTGGCTGTTGGGCTCTAAAGCTAAGTGGCCTCTCTTTTGTTTTAAAAGGTGTTGGTGGGTGGGTTTAAACAGTGCTTGGTTTGGTTTAAAATGTGTTTTGTTTAAAAGTTGCTTGGTTTAAAATGTGTTGTTGTAAAATGTGTGGGTTTAAAATGTGTTTTAGACTCCAAACTCTCTCCCCTCCCCCACTGTCTTCTCTCTCTGTGTCTTCTCTCTTTTTGTGCTTAAAAGCACAAACCTTTGTCTGAGGGGTCTGTGTGCCTCAGTGATGACCTTCTTTCTTACTTACTTTCGTTCCTCTTTTCCCCATTGTTCCCTCCCTCCCTCCTTTCCTGCCCTTTTTTAAACCTTTATCTTAGGTTAAAAGAAGAAAAATTATCCCCCTAGTGGTAGAGGACAGATTAACCAATTTTGCATTAGTTCTTATGGGAACTAATGCTTCGACTTACAAACCGTGCCTTGACATAAGAACAAAAAACAGTTGGGACGTATTAATTGGGTTTCAATGCATTCCTATGGGAAATGCTGATTTGACTTACGAATGTTTTGATTTACGAACATCTTCTGGGACAGATTAAGTTCATAAGTGAAGGCACTACTGTACAGTAGTAGGAAGCACCAATGATCTGCAGGTAAATGTTGAAGAGCTGCTGTCACTCAGAACAGACAATAGTAGGTCTGATAAAACATAAGGCAACTTTTTTTGTTCAGCTCAGATCTGTATTCTTGGCCTCTGAGATTTTTCAAAATATATTTAATGTTTGCAGCAATTAGAATCAGAACACAACTGGTAACCCCCTCAGCACTGGAAATGTTATTCAGTCTCATTCACACTTCCAAGCATCCTTCTCCCAAAAATGCCCATATGTTTACATGTTTTTACCTGCAACAGAAGGGCTGGTTCCAAAAACTAAAGCACCTGCTTTCATTAAGCCATAGAATAAATCAACTCATGTCTTTAGCCCATTGATCATATGACATTTAGGAAAAGGCACAAAGGAAGAAAAAGCTACTTGATGATATCTAATCACAGTATTGCAGTACAAATCATAACAACACTAGAGATCAATTTTATACAATTAACAGTTTACTCACATTCTCAGTTTAAGTATGCAAAGGGAAGTTTAAAGACACTGTGACCTTCTGTGTAATTTCAATGTTCTGTCTTTCTATACATAGTAAAAATAATTGTTCATCACATGAGCCTGGAGAAGCTGTCAGTCTCGGGTGAATTATCTCCACAATTACAGGGAGTATACCTGAGAGACTGGGGACTCAGTACAACACAAACCTGAGGTGTAGTGTCACATGTGCACCTATGGCTGCATACATAGGATCACCCTCAGCATACTGAAAAGCAGTGAATTTGATTTTGTGTACAAATGGCTGCAGCGCCTGGAGGATCCCCACATTACCACTTAATGCTGTCTGTTTTAGTTTGTCCTTCACAGCTCTTAAGCCCTAGGGGTAAAATTTGCTTAATGATTTCTTGATTTGTTGTTTGACAGATCATGGGGAGGGCAGAGGGATGCCGGATGTTAACACAGGACTTTCAGAATGTGGGAGGTGAATTTGCACTTAGCCGTGAATCTGGCAGTGAACACCACACCATCTTGTACTGTATGTCTAAAAACTCTCTTGGATTCTCAGAGCTAGAGACACATTGTGTGTTTGCCCTGTGCCATGAAGTTGGAACCAGTTTATACAGTAGCAACCCTAATAGGGATTTCAAGGTTAAGTGAGACATTTAAGGAGTGGTTTTAACAGCTCCACTCCCCCCGTGAGTTTCCATGGCTGAGTGGGGAATTTGAACCTTGTTCACCAGAGTCCTAGTTCATCACTCTATCCACTACACCACACTGGGAATTAAACTGATAAGAGACAAAGTCAATTCTTCAGAGAAGGAACTAATACAGCTTGTGTGAATCAGTGGGATGTGATTCTTGTGCTATCAAGGCAAGCCTAGCTTTGCATGCAGTTCTGTCTGAACAGTAATTTAGCATTATTCTGGTTAGCAATATGTTTTATGACCATGTCAACAGCTGCCACGGAGCATAATATAAAGCATCACCAGTTCATTACAATAACAAATCTGATAAGACACTTGTTTAGTAAAGTAACTCTTTCAATGTTCTGGCTCAGATAATGCACAGTGAGCATGATTATCTGTTTTTGTCTATTTCACCTTGCAATCTAGGGCCCATCAGTCTACCTGTCTACTTGTTTTCACAGTTGTGAATCTTTGAGTCTTAAGTCCAAACAATTTAATTTAGAGATGCTAAGTGTGAATACCATATGTCCTAGGAGTGGAGGCAAGAGTTTTCTAATCCACAGCTAGTAGCTAATAAATACCAAAGAGCTAACATCACAATTTCAGAAGCACAGAAAGAGAAGTCTGTGTTAAAAATGCAGCCCAATGTCATCATCACCAACCTGTACTGTGACAGCAATATGGTTGGAGTTTCTCCACCACCAGGCTGAACTATCATTCCATTCATCTCTTCTTTCACCTCTTTCGTGTTTTTTTTTTTTTATTTTTATGGAAGCAATTTTTAGGGCAACCTCATCTTATTTGGAACATGCAGCATACACCATGACAGTCATTAAGATCTGTTACAAATTTCTCCCATTAGGCATGTCCAGAACTGAAGAGGGCTTTATAACTATGACTGTCTACCACTGACAAATTGGTTAAGAGAGACAGTGCATTTGCAATGATTAAGCTCTGTTGCACCAATTCAACTCTTTTCACACTTATAAATAACTGCTCTTCTCAGCTTCTTCATTCAAGTTATGGGACAGAATTAACAGACAAAGTATCATGTAGTTACGATTTAAGACTTCAGGGTCTTCAGTTAGATTATTTCTTCCAGTTTGAAAGGAAATATACCTGTATATTAACATATATTAAAACATCTGACTGTTCCTAATTAATTTTAAATCCTAATGATCCTAATGAACATTTTATGACAGAACTAAATCTCTATAACTGGCATTTAAATCCCACAAATCATATTTTACAGACAGTTCTTCTCATGTTCCATCTATGTGCTAATACAGAGATCCATTTCTTGTCCTTGATTTGTTCTCTAAAGTGATAAAGGAAGGGCAACGTCTTTTGCTGTATGCTCCAAAAATCATTTTTGTTCCTGGACTATCTTCCTACCACTCTCTTAAGCAACTGGTTCTTTCATGTTCATCTCAAAAAGGTTCCAATTTCAACGTACACAATTCAGACACAACATTACATACGAAGTGTGTGTAAGAGCATACTACTTGGCTGCCTGCATGAACAGCTGGGCATGTTGACTGGGGACAGACTAGTAAAACATCCGGAGTTTCAACTGCTATTGGAAGAGGCTCACGAAACTGGTCAGAATTATTACAAGTAGCATATGGCGATGCTGCGGGTTAAAACGCAGAAGCCTCTGTGCTGCAGGGTCAGAAGACCTGCAGTCATAAGACTGAATCTACGCAACGGAGTGAGCCCCCATCGCTTGTCCCAGCTCCCGCCAACCAAGCGGTTCGAAAGCATGCAAAATGCAAAATGTGAGTAGATAAATAGGTACCATCATGGTGGGAAGGTAACGGTGTTCCGTGTCTAGTCGTGCTGGCCACGTGACCACAGAAGATTGTCTTCAGACAAACGCTAGCTCTATGAGTTGGAAATGAAGATGAGCACCGCCCCCTAGAGTCAGACACAACTGGACAAATTGTCAAGGGGAACCTTTACCTTTACTAGCATATGACTGACAATATAAAATGATACACCTCAGTAAAATATTTCTTTTTTAAAGCATATTTAGACTAGAATCTTTGCTTCTCTCATCCTCACATGTGAGACAAGAATGGATTTACTGCTTTGAATTATTGGTATTGCTTTTGCTTACCACTTTTTACTGTGGCATTTGTTTGATGCTTTAGTAGTGTATACTCACTGTTGTTAGCTTTACATACTGTCTTTTAATGATGTAAGCTGCCTCGGGTCCTTATTTAAGGAGAAAGGTGGGGTAAAAGTATTTTAAATAAATAATAAATATATATTACTGTACTTATCTCATTTTTCTCTCTCATCAAGGCATTTTGTACAGCTGTTCAATAAGGAGAATAATTATTTTTGTGCAAAATGAATGGCTGCTGCTTTGTTGCATGGACCTCTATGGATTATAGGTATAACAAAGTTGTGCGCAACTTTTATATAAAATGTTTATTTATTTTATTTATTTATTTGATTTTTACCCCGCCCCTCTAGACAACGTCTACTTTCTGCACTTGCTATTATGGGCTTGTTTTTCTATTCAAAGGGGAAAGGATATTAGTTTTGAGCAAAGAACAGACTGTACAAATTTCCATCAATGAGGAAAAAATGTGATCTCGTGCTATCCTGGCTGTTTAGCCTGTGGGGCTAAACAATTCCTCTATGAGATGTCTCATCAAGCCAACCTAAAATAAAAAGAATGACGAATTTAGTCTTTACATCCCTAAGTTAGACTGCAAATCTACTACATTTACCTGAGAGTAAGTCTTTTTCAGCTGAAACACAGCTTACTTCTAAATAAGCATGCAGAGGATTATCCTGTCATCAGGTCTTTAGGGCTCAGTCTTAAGACCAGTAAGCAGAATTTCAATATAAAATGTTAATATTAAAATCTTTGAAAATCTAGGAAAACAAATGTATATAAAGAATGATGCACTGAAACACAAAACTTGTAATTATATACAGTGGTGCCTCGCTTAACGAGCGCACCGTTTAATGACGAATCCACATAGCGTTTTTTTTTTTAGATCGCTAATGCGATCACATTACGATGTTCTGAATAGGAACATTTCGCTTACCGATTTTCGCATTGCGATGGTTTTTTAAACAGCTGATCGGCTGTTCCAAAATGGCCGCCGGGTGCCCAAAATGGCCACCGCAAGTGTTTTCGTGCCCTGCCCTCACTTACTGAGGGCGCAAAAATGACGGCGCTATGGAGGATCTTCGCTGAACTGTGAGTTTGGGCCCCATAGGAATGCATTAAACCAAGTTTAATGCGTTTATATGGGGTTTAGCGATGTTTCCCCATAGCGACGATTAATCCGGAACGGATTAACGTCGCTATGCGGGGCACCACTGTATTCTACCAGAAGATTCAATTTCTGCTATTGTGTACTTTTAGCAGAGGAAAAAGTTGCACAGTCTCACCCACCACAACCTCTAATATTTTAACAGAGCAGCATAGATTCACGTTAAACCATTTATAGATATATTAAGGAACTGCATTGAAAAATGTTCACATTCACTGAATTCTTACACTTTAACAGCATACCAAGCATGAACTCTTGAACATCTACACTTCTACTGTTGTCCGAAGAATCTAATTCAGTGCAAATAACCTTATGTTACTTTCAACCTTCTTTCCACATAATACTTGGAATCACAATAGATTTTCAACAGCATGACAGCAAAGTTAGTTCTTACCTATTGTTCCTATTGACAGTTCATCTGAGAAAGGCATAAAGGCAACACTTCCATCATTTTTGTAAAGTTGTTGAAGTTTGCCAAAAATGTTTCTCTTGAAGGATATATAGAGGAGTTTGCTTGTCAAAGGAAATGTAACACACAGAAGGGTTTTTAAAATGACTTCTCCATTTCTCTGCACCTTCCAGAATAGGTTACTGTTTTATAAAATGGTTGTTGTTATGATCATTTATCCATATAATCATTTTTTGTATAGCAATTAAGAGTGTTGGCCTACAACATTAGAAACAGATGTTCCATCCCCTACTGAAGCATAAAATCCACTGGGTGGTTTGTGGATGGGGTTGATAAAGTGGAGAAGAGACTTGCATTGCTTTGAGCTCAGTGAAGAAAAGGCAGGCTATACGCGTAACAGAAACAAGTTTTGTTTTCCACTGTGATCATATGATCTTATGTCATAACGTTTCAAGACAGTCATCTCACAGGTCTGTTCTGTGATCGAAAAGGAGTTTACCTCTTATAGGAAGTCCATCTACCTGCACCAACAAGACTAGCAATACCGTCTACAAAGCAGTTCAGGGGTTTACTACCTCTGGTGTTCTTATGAATGAGGGTCAACACAGTATGTCTTTGCACGTCCTTCTCCCTAGGGGTGGGGGTGGATGTGGAATCCTTCATTCTTTCCTTCCTTGAGATACCGTTTAATATTGAGGTAGCTTTCAACCAGTTATAGTACAATATAACAAAACAAAAATTTATATAAAATAATAAACAATAAATGAAGCTGTAATCCCGTACGCACTTATGTGGCAGTAAAACTCACTCAACTCAACTGGATTTCTTTCTGACTGAACAGACAGTATAGAAGTGTGTTGTAAATCTGGCACTCCAAATAAGTGTCTTTCAGTTCTTCAGAATGGTTTAGGTCCTCTCCTAAACCATGAAAGCCTTCATAAACAGGAAGATCTTGATACCTTCTAAAAACTACCAGTCACCTTAGATATTACTTTCAATTTTGTAAGTCCTCTTTTATCTCCATCCTGCTTGTCTTTACATCCTTCGTACTGGGGCATGCTATTAATTATATTTTTAACAAGGAGAACAGACACCAAGAGATAGTCTTTCCCCAAAAACAAGCCAGTGACATGTTATGGGAATCTAGGCAGGTAATGAAAACATTATACAGTGGTGCCTCACAAGACGAATTTAATTAGTTTTGCAGTTAATGTCTTGCAAAAAATTCATCTTGCAAAACGCGTTTTCCCATAGGAATTCATTGAAATCTAATTAATGTGTTCCCATGGCAAAAAAAGTCAGAACAAAGTCAAATTTGGTTTACAAAGGGTTTATTATGTGCTCTTTGAAGCCATACATATTGTGCAGATGATTTAAAAATTTAATAAAAAAACTTTAACTTTTTAAACATCATAGAAAAACATTTAAAAATCAGCAAACATGAGGCAGGAACAAAAAAGGAAAATATTCGTCTTGCGACGCATGGCCATAGGAACATTCGTCTTGCGAGTCATCAACCCCATCACCAAAACCATTTGTCTTGCGAGTTCTTCGTCCTGCGAGGCACCACTGTACTGTTTTTTTCTTGCAAGGGAAGGCTGTTCTCCACCTCCTCAATGGCATTTTCCTATACCAGCAGATCTAAAATCCATTATGTCATCCTTGCATTCTTTGTTTCAAATGCTCTTGGCTTTGGGGAGGAAGCCTAGCTCAGTGCCAGAACACATGGCTTGCAAACAGAAGATTCCAGGATCAATGCCTGGCATTTCCAGCTAAAATGTCTGTGTAGCACAGCATAGGACAGCTTACGTGTTAGGTATGTACTGCAGAGCCAGAATTTGGGAGTTCAATTAATTCCCCATTGTGCCTCTGTGGAGAGCAGCTAACCTGTGTAACCTTGAACAAGTTGCATAGGCCCAGAAATGATCCCAGAATAAGTGGATGGTAAATATTTCTGAGTACTCTATAGATTAAAAAAACTGGGAAGGATCATCATAAAATGGAACCAATCTAATGGAATCCTGCTATTGTTGTTGCTGCCTACTAATAAGGGGGACCAGTATAATATAGTGGAAATTCTCAGGAGAAGAGAACATTGGTGTCATTTTTTTTCTTTCTCAAAGGCACCTATTTTTTTTCATGGCTGGGTGACCTTGCGGAGGGACACAAAATGATTATGAAGGGCTTCATGCTATAAATTGGACACACATTGTTCACCGTTGTTTCAGAGGTTCAAAGATCCTACACAGCACTCTGAAAGAGTCTGAATGCTCACTCAAAATAGATATGTGGTACCAAAATGGACACACACAAATTGTATCAATCTGCACTGGTTGGATGTGTATCCTGTTACATCGGACCACGGCACATTATTGTGATTTGTCACTCTTGCTGGCATCAGTCAACAAAGTCTTACCTGACGGCCAATACCTGCAACATCTAAGAATGGCTTGGCAAGGTAGCATAAGCTTCCTTTTTGTACTCTGTGATCAAAACTACAGACACAGAGCACAAAACTATCTTCTTTTCTGATGTTTGCAACTAGGAAACGCCCCTTGTTTTCTATAGACGGCTCAACATGCCCCTGCTTTTCCAGTCTTTTTAAAATGAAGTGACAGAATATATTTAGCCCTTCCTACCCATCTAACGGAAAGTTCACAATAAGTTTTAGCATCCATATCCTTTCAAGAGAGCCTTACTAAACCATCACCATAGCAACACCAAGGAGGCCTGGAATGTTTACCCAAATGTCAGCACACTTTTAAAAATTGTTTCATTTCTAAGAATTTAAACAACAAATCAACTTTGAACAAATGTCACATAGCAGGTAGAATGTGTGCAAAAATGTAATCTAGGTTTGAAGTGTTGGAACACCCTTGTTTATTGAATTCCTGCCCCCTCTTCTACTGAAACCACTTGTAAATGCTGTTTGAAAAATATCCTACAGAATGACTAGGCCAGGGGTGGAAGATAAATGTGTTGAAGAAAGCTAAGAAAAAGATATGAACAGTTAGTTATGCACTGAAAGGGTTATATTTAAGACATTATATTTGAGGCTGTTGTACCACTGAACCCTTTGCTTCCAGCAGTCTATCACACTGCACTCCCCAGACATTCAACTGAAAAATTCAAACAGTTCCATACAGTAACTCATGCAGCAGAACCAAATATAAACTATGTGTAAGGAGCTACATCAGAGGTCGGCCACTTGTAACCAGCAGATAGTGTTGAACTGCAACTCCTCTACAGTAAATTGCTTACTGTAGACTACTTTCAGCAAGATTGAGGGAAGCTTATACATCTGGAGTGGAATGGACAGCAAGCTGACATATGCTCTGACCACCAACCCTGGTTTCCCCAAGATGAAAGAGAGATGAGTTTTGTCTGTGATACCACACCAAGCTCTACAGATCTTTGGGACAGCAGCAAAATATAGTTTGATGGGTTTCAGAGCCTTCCCAAATTCAGTAGGATATCAAAGAGGATATCTACTTGTTAGTCTCTGGAGAAGAATGTGGGCTTACTCCAGCCTAAAAAAATTAGTTCATCATTGAGGAACATATCTGTAAACCATTGGCCAAGAGATTTTAGTGTCTAGCTTATAAAATCCAAATGACTCTAGGAGCAGTGATTAAATTATCAACTAGTTCAAACTGGCCTTCAATGGCACTTCAAAACTTATTCCTCAAGTAAGAATGCTGCATTCTTCCTTATTTATTTAACAAGAACTGCATACCACTTTACAACCAAAATGGCTCTTAAAATTGTTTATATTAATAAAGTCAGCCATAAAGCCAAATGACACTGCTTTTCACAGTGACAGATCCATTATAATTTGTGCTGTTAATGATATTACATAATGTTGGCTCTATTCTGTGAAAAGAGTTGGTAGCAAAAGGACACCATTAGAGGAAGAGACATGATCTCTTCACCTCCATCAAATGTTCTTACTACTGTTGGTGCTCCATGCAGTCTGTAGCAGAAGGCTACTTAGATGGATAACACTAACGACCAAACAGTGGCTGAAATCCTGTGTGCAACCGAAAATATGCCATTGTAAGTGGAAAATTGGCAGGGAATAAGTCAACATTCATTCATACTTCAAAGTTGTAATTCTGGCAGACCGTAATGACTGAACACTCATACTGGCAAATAAAGCACTTGTCTACATCTAGAACACTAATTGCAAAACAAAGGAAGAAAATTTGCAAACTAGAGGAGTTGTGAAAAAGTCAGATATTTTCAAAAGTTAAGGAATTCCCTCCTTAAATGAACATCTGTAATGTATAGTTCAGCTCTTAGAGACAATGACATCTGGACACATGGGCTGGATAGTAAAATATACAGTTCTATCCTCAGTCCTCTTGCTTGTGTTGCTCTCATTTTATGTCTGTGCCAATGGACATAGTGAATTAACCTCCTCTTCGTGAGGAGGGTTCTGCTTAGCTATGTGTTTAACACTCACTCCTGACTTAAATCTAACTGCTGGAACATCTGACTGTGTGTCCATGAAATGTGGTGGAGCTTCTTTAAACAAATTATAGAGTAAAGCCTAACTTTTTCATTTTTTACAAAGGCAATTATTTTATTATAGTCTACCCTATTAGCTGAACTCCTGTCACTTAGCATAGTAACTTATACCAGAAAAGGCCCATCGAGTCATTGCAGATTTGGTGAGTCAGGTACTCTGTAACTTAACACTGATTCAAATGGGGTTAACTCTAACTGCAATTTACTATTCTAAAATTAGTCACAGCTAGAATCAAAGGAACTTATGAAGGACTTGACACATCAAATCCCAATGGGCCTAGTCGAGTGTTACTGACTATGCTAAGCAACAGGATTTCACCAAGTACAGTATATTATATTATATTGTGATACATTGTATTATATTATACTGTTTTATGGCTTACTCTAAGTACTGCATATTACCAGTTGTGGAGATGACAGAATGGCAGTTATGGAAAACTCTGTGAACAGTATTAAGTTTCTATAATGCTATGCCATGTTCTATCATATTGCCAAGAACAAAAAAGATATCTTATTCTGTAGAATTCTACGTCAGTTTTCTCCATCTGGCATTTCTTTGTTGCCAACTGAATAGTAAAATACCAAGCAAATGAAGGAAGGTTTTGCAAATGAAGTGACTAGGCAACAGGACAGAACTTTGAAGTGTGATGACATTAAAGATGCTTAAACAGTTCTCCAGAGACAGGCATGGAAGAGAAGTTCACAGCCTCAAAAAGCTGACTTCAAAGTAGAAGGTGTGTTTTACAAGCTCTGGAACTCTTCTCCTGCTCAAATTAAAACCCAAGCAGGGAAAGAACTGCCAACTTCATTGGCACTAAAAGAATGTTGTTGGACAGGGATTGTGGAAGCTTAGCAGTGGCTGTGTTAAAGAAAGGGAGGAGACTATCCATCCGCACACTTAGATTTTGTCCCCATTACTCCTTTTGCCTTTCCTGGTCCATTTGGGTGGGCGAAACGTAGCCTTCCAGATATTTTTTTGGCCTGCAGTTCCCATCAACACTAACTAGCACACCCTGTGACAAAGTATATTGGGAGCTGCAGTCTTGGACAGCTGCATTTTGACCACCTCTGCCATACAAGCTACAGATGCAACTCTCCTATTGTGTGACAGGCATACAAAGAAAAGAAGTTCCCTTTTCTCAAGTCCTTGGATCACCTTTGAAAGTCAACCCAAGTTTGGGACCTGCAACCATGAAAGCATTTCCATCAGCCTTCAAAAACTAAATTAGACGAGATTGCTCACACTGGGTTTACACAACTTGCCCATATTCTGGCTGTCCTGGTGCAGACAACCACGGCAACACAGTGGCATCTAAGGACAATTCCAGTTCCACAAATAATGTTAGCATCAGAGCCATCAATGCAAGTAAAAAAAAAATGATCAGAATGACAATATGTGAAATTTTGTCTCTGTTGCAGCAGTTTAACTAAAGTTATTGCAAAATAATCAGCCAGCTATCCAACCAAGTCTGGAACCAAAGTCAATATACATTAGCAATGTCTTCAAAAATAATCTTATGGTGGACAGCTGAACGTGCAAACAAATGATTCCATTCTCCAAAATAACTCCAGTTTATGAATGTGGGATATTGTGCTTCTGTAGCCACTGTTCAAAATGCCAGGAAATGGCCTGAAACTGCTGCACAATTTTGTGCCCCCATTGCCAGCAGGAAAAAGGATGGCAAGGTTTACATACTATCCTGTGCTCACTACCATTCACAATGTCACACCAAGCAAGGGAAAATCTCAGAATCTGACTCCTTTTTTAGAGGAGTCTATAGGGGCGGGGTAAAAATCAAATAAATAAATAAATAAATAAATAAATAAATAAATCTGATAAATACATCTCATCAAAAAAACAAAACAATTGCCATGGCTGTTTTCTCAGCAAATGCGAATGGAATCTCAATATACTATTTCATCCAGGGTTGGAAAATTGTGAATATTTGCTACATCCTTACACCTAATGAAACCAGACCTGCTGAAATGAATGGGACTCAACAGTCAGAAACAGGATACCCACTTCCTAGAAGGAACAACCAGTCTTCAGAAAGAGAAGGCATATAATGCCATCGTCTCCCTGGAAAAAGAGATACCATACAGTACATACGTCTGTGGTTTTTCCCTGTGGTAAGAGCCAAGTAAAAAAACAACCATCTGATTTAGCAGATGATACTGTTGCACTATAGTCCATATGAGACCTAGCCAGTTGCTCCATTTATAGATATAGCGCACGGAGACTATGCATGTTTCACAAAAAGAGTATAAAGGTTTACCTTGACAATTGTCCATTCGTGTCTGACTCTAGGGAGTGGTGCTCATCCCAGTTTCCAAGCCGTAGAGCCAGAGTTTGTCCGTAGACAGTTTCCATGGTCATGTGGCCAGCGCGACTAGACACGGAACACTGTTACCTTCCCACCAAGGTGGTACCTATTTATCTACTGGCATTTACATGATTTCGAACTACTAGGTTGGCAGGAGCTGGGACAAGTGATGGGAGCTCACTCCGTCACGTGGATTCGAACTGCTGGTCTTTTGACCTTGCAGCCCAGAGGCTTTTGTGGTTTAACCCGCAGCGCCACCACGTCCCTAAAAAGAGCATAATATATCATAGCAACATGACTTTACATTTGTTCCCTGCACAGTGATCGATCACCATAGTATGCAATGATACAGCTAGTTTGGCCCAAAGTAGCTAAATGTATTCCAACTTGGAAAAACTCCACATACTATTTCCATCTAAAAATACAGAGTTCATCTCATCTTAGTACTCCAGATTACCTTTAAAAAGAAGAAACTTACCCCTAGAGTAAATTGTAACCACATGTTTTAAGACAGTTGTCTTAAACAAACAACATACATGTTAGTAAGTTATATCTGATGCTAATCATTTAACACGCACTAGAAACAGAAAAAAATATTGCAATGTTATTCACTCACTGTTTGGTCACTTCAGGCATTTTTGGCTGTTCCTTCTTCTTTCCTTCAGCTGCAGATTCAATGGGAGTAAGTAGCACTGCAGCACAGGAGACTATAGACTGGTGGGAATCTTCTCGGCACACTGCAAAATAAGAGCAGTCTGGTCATTACCGGTGCACTTATGCTTAAAATCTGCTTTGGACATATCCATCAAAGAATGCAGAGCATGACAACACGGTGAGACACAATTTGAAGAAGTTACATTGTGACATTCATAACTGAGTAGGGAAAGTAAAAGGTAATTTACACAACTTCAAGTTGCTTTCAACGTTACATGACAACCTTCTTCATGATAGTCAGACATTTGTTTATCGCCTGAAATGATACAGCCTGGCAAATGATGTATCACGTGTGCTTGCTAATTGTATCAGTTCTGAATATATAGTATGGGAAGGAAACTGAGTCCTTCCCTGGAAAGCCTGTACAGTCATGCCCCGCTTAATGATTGTCCCGCATCACGACGAATTCGCTTTATGATGTTTTTGCGATCGCTACTGCGATTGCAAAACAATGGTCTAAATGGGTGAATTTCGCTTGCCGATGATCAGTTCCCTGCTTCAGGAACTGATTTTCGCTTTACGGCGATCAAAAACAGCTGATCGTCGGGTTTTCAAAATGGCCACCGGGTGCTTAAAATGGCTCCTCGCTATGCTTAGGGACGGATTCCTCGCTATACAGGCACCAAAAATGGCCGCTGCATGGAGGATCTTCGCTGGACAGTGAGTTTTTAGCCCATTGGAATGCATTGAATGGTTTTCAATGCGTTTCAATGGGCTTTTTAATTTTGCTTTATGATGTTTTCGCTTAACAGTGATTTTCTTGGAACGGATTATCGTCGTTAAGCACGGCACCACTGTACCAGGTATTAAAACATTAGGGACAGCAACATTAAGCGCAGCTTCAGGGGGGGAAGGCAAAAATGTTGCTTTATTATCGTTCGTCCCCTAATTTTTTAATTAGCGGATGAATAATAATTTAATGAAAATTTTATGAATTTTATAAAAATTTAATTTTATGTCTTCATGAAACCATCCAATTTTTCCTGCCATTATAAAAATCCATTTAAGACCTTTGAAATTTCTTTTGCTTGGTATTTTGGACACTGCAGTGTCTAAGAGTTCTGCATAATTGTTTCTTTTCTTTCTATTACACGCCCTCAGGAGAATTTCTCTTCCTTTGAATTTCTTTCGTCTTGATCTAATTAATTAAAAATTAATTAATTCCACCAGGAGAAATATTTGGCACAGCTATAGTCAAATCTGATCTTCTAAGGGCAGGGTGGATTTGATTGATCTAAATTTTAAAAATCAGATGATGATTCAAATTTTTTAAAAAAATCAATTTTAAAAAATCAAATCATGATTTTAGATCAATTTGATTTTTTTAAATGGCATGTCTTCTTAGCTCAGTCAGTCTAGTTTTCAAATTGAGTCCATCTTTCATCCCATGCAACAAAGCTCTACAACTTTCTATGCATGTCTGAAATCAAGCAGCACTTGAAAACTCCAAAAAAATTCAACTAACCAAAAAAAATGTATGTTTTAATATTTTGTGCAAATATTTTCATATTCATCCAAGCAACATAATGCTGGGATGCTGTAGCTACTAAGGGCCATACCATTAAGAGATATCTTAATTAGACAAATCAGATTAAATACAGTACTCTATGCTGCCCTCAATTCCAGCTTCACCACTACCCTGAAGTTAGATGGCTAAGTAGAGCCTCATGGTGCAGTGGTTAAACTGCTGTACTGCAGCCAAAACTGTGCTCACGACTCGGGGTTCAATCCCAGATAGCCGGCTGAAGCTTGACTCAGCCTTCTATCCTTCCAAGGTCAATAAAATGAGTACCCAGCTCGCTGGGGGGGCGCAATGTGTAGCCTGCATAATTAACTTGTAAACCGCTCAGAGAGTGCTTGAAGCGCTATTGGGTGGTATATAAGCAGCATGCTTTACCTATGTTTCAGAGGTTTCTGACCACTGGAGAGGGTGCACAAAGTCTATACAACTGAAAATTACCATACAAATGAAACTACCCTTCTGTGTATTTACATAGCAATCAATATAACTCTTATAAAACAGACCTAAAATTCTGGGGACCAATTTCTCTGGGCCCAGAACCCTTTGGGTGTGTGTGAAATCAGGCCCTTTAACCTGAGCAATCAATAGTTCCAATTTAGAAGGAAAGACTTCCTGTCTGAAGAAAAAAACGGTGTTTATATTAATTCATATCATTTTCTTTTCATTTTGTTAATTAAACAAGACCTTGGAGAACAGGGAAATAGTATGTCCCCTTGGAGGTGCAATTCTCCCAAGGAACATTTTTAAAAATGTTCTATCAGTAGCAACAAGAACAACAAAGAGTTTTAAGACTGCTGTTCTGTACCATCAAGTCCAGACTGACTTATAGCAACCTTTATAGGGCTATACTGTATAGTGAGATATTTAAGGAGTGGTTTTACCAGGGGATTTAAACCCTGGTCTCCAGAGTCCTAGTCAATCACTCTATCCACTATACCACATTGGGTGTCAGGATTGTAAGCCACCTGATTCCTATTTCTGAAAGAAAATAATTGAGAAAAACTTTATTTTAGTTGTGGTTAACCAAATATAATAACACATGAGCGCATGTGTAAATTATCTGCCTCTATATCTGTACCTGTGGCACCAGAAATTGAGATTTGTCAATTTTTGCCTTCATTTATATAATATATAGCCTATTTTCTGTCCTTTTTTATTAAATCTTACGCTTCTACCATCTCACAGATAACATACCATCTTCAAAGGGAATGAGGTTGCATTTAAAAGCAGGAACCATAAACATGGTAATTTTTTTTCATCACACCAAAGAGGTGAACTTGCCTATAAAGTGGTCAGCATTATTTAATATAAAACATCTAAGAGCTTTTACTCCATGACAGCTGTTCAGTGACTCTGGAAGGAAATGATGGATGCTATCTAGTTCCCTGCGGTCTGATATCTAACATAATAAAAGCCAAAGCAACCTATGCTAATTAGCCATCCTGCTGGGATAATTGAATCACTGCTTGCTTATCCTGTACTTAAGTATAGCTTTTGCTTACTAAGTCACCTCCCCAGGTACAAAGTGGCATCCAAAGAGTTGCTATTCCTTAAGTGTCACCTTGCATAGGACTATCTGATCTGCATGTTCTATTCACCATCTCTCCCAACTACTAAATTTAATCACAATAACAAATAATTCTTAGAATGCCTCTTTTTGTCCTCAGTTTGTACTCTACTTCATTTCCTCGCATAAAACCTGCCACTGATAACCTAGTATTTCCTGTAGCAACTACACGGAACATAAAGTATATCAGTTCAACAAATCACTTGCCAATAAAGCTGTTTTCAACAAAACTGGTCACGAGCTGAAGTTGAAGCTGTGAGAGATACAAAACGCATGGCTAAATAGGAAGGCTGAGGAGATCTGGAAGTTCACTGATTGTGGGGAAACAAAATAGTTTTTTTGAAGCAGTCAAAACTATGTATGTCTCCCAAGATTTCTGGGAATGGAAAAAGAAGGCAAAAGAGAGATCCTTCTGTTGCCATTGTCTACTCCAACATATGCACTCTGGCTGGGAAGCAGAAGGCTTCCCCGTTTCTGAAGTTTCCCTGTAGGATTCTGGGTGACTTCAAAGGCTCGAAGCCGTAGATTTACAAAAATCCCATTCTGTTCAAAATATTAAGTTTCAACTAGAGTTCAATCAATTGAACTTTCAATTCGGATTCACCAAAATCTCACTAATTCAATGGGGCTAGTCTAGTTATTATGCTAAACAACTGGATTTCAGCCGTTATTACATACGTGTCCTTATTCACCAATATATTTATACACAGATACGTTCAATGACATGTGTAGGAATGGATGATAATTCAAAACACTACAATTCAGAACTTCCCAAAGTTCTTACATTTCTTCTTCAATTTATTGGAAAGAACGTGAGATTTTTAAAAGTTTGTCTTGGCTAAGAAGCAGAACCGACGTCTTGCATATTCAACCATATGTCACCTAGGTGTTTTCTAGCAGATAAATATTTTTCTATGTAAACTACATATTTTTCTTTGCCACACAAAATTAACATAAACACAATTTTGGTGAATTTTTCATAAAAGACTGTCAAAACATGAAAATATGCACATAATCTCATTATCTCAGCCACTGGGGATCAAACTTGGCCAGACATGTTGATCTTCAATGAGAGCTTCTAAATTGACACAGTCAATACTAAATTCCTTCCAAGTCTGGAACTCCCTCCCATGGGAAGCTAGGTTGGCCCCATCTTTGATATCCTTCTGCAAGCAGGCAAAGACTTTTCTCTTCAGACAAGCTTTCCCTGAGTTACTGGCTGCCTAAGTGGGATTTTTTAGTTAATTATGCATTTACTGCTTTGACTGAATTTTTAGCACTACTTATGTTTTCAATTTTTCAGTGACTTTTTAAAAAAGTATACAATGGTGCCCCGCATAGCGAGGTTAATCCATTCCGGATTAACCGTCGCTATGGGGAAACATCGCTATACGGAACGGAAAAACCCATTGGAAAAACCCATTGGTTCCAATGGGGCCCAAAACTCACCATTCTGCGATGTTTCCCCATCCGGCCGCCATTTTCACGCCCTCGGTAAGCGAGGGCAGGGCGCAAAAACGCTGTGCGTGGCCATTTTGGGCGTCCGGCAGCCATTTTGGAACCGCCGATCAGCTGTTTTAAAAAAATCACTATGCGAAAATCGGTAAGCAAAACGCTTACCGATCGTCGCAAAGCGATTTTCAGCCATAGAAAGCATCGGTATGCGATCGCATTAGCAATCCCAAAAAATGGATTGTCGTTAAACGGTGCGCTTGTTATGTGAGGCACCACTGTACTTAATATTGCCTGCAAAATATTGCCTGTTAATGGTGTAAAATGCCTCAGTATTCATTGTTTCATAGTTTTAAATATTGTCTTTTAATGTTGTTAACGACCAATGTATACTCAATGTTTTCAACTTTAAATATCGTCTTTCATTGTTATAAGCTGCCTTGGGTCCTTTTCAAGAAGAAAGGCAAGATTAAAATATTTAAAATAAATAAAATAAGTACATTCAGTGCCTCCTTGAATAAACTTTTTTGTCCACAACACAGCTGAACACGTGGAGCAAACTCTCCACAGAAAAGATACTTCAGGAGACATTCATCTGACATCCTAACAAGACCACTGAAGTTGACATTGTGTCAGAGCTGTAAAAATATTTCTCATCAACTTTATCCTGCCATTTGATATAGAGTATAGTCTGAATGTAGGCAAGGTGAAAGTGATTGAGCTTTCTTGCATGGCATTGATAGACAGTCTGAGTCTCTTCTCCATCAAGCAGAGATGACAGAACAGCAGCTTTATACATCTTCATCTTCATGGAGAGAATGGTTCCATGTCAAGCCACACAGATGATCAAAGCCTTCCAAAGGCAAATGCTGGCTTTAGAGATTTATGGGGTCACTTTTTCATCATCAGTGAGAATGCAGCAGGGACAGGGCTTCTAAGATACATGAACCAATTCACCACAAAAAGCTGCTATGTCACCACGATCTTATCAGTACTGATCTTCAAGCTGAAATAGCTACAGGTAGAGGAAAATTGACCAAGATCTGTTTGCACATCCAGAAGTGTGGTGGCATTAAGAATGCAATCATCAGCAACAAGAGCTCATGCACTGTGTAAAATGAGACTTTAGTTATGGCCTGAAGATGCCGCAGATTTAACAGTTTTCCATCAAATGTTAACCACCAGTGTCTTCTTCCTGGTAAGTATCCCACAGCAAACAGAAAACATAAGTTTGAAAAGAGTTTGAGCAAGGACACAGCCTTATTTTACATTGCTGGTAACGGGGAAAGGATCAGAGACAATACTGCTATCAGTGATGTGAATTTTATACCTTCATAGAATTCTCAAACAATGTGAGTCAAGGACATTTTCAGGACATCACAATTTTCAACAGACCTTTTCTGCACACCAAGTTAAAGGCTTGAGCCAGATCTATAAATGTTGTGTTATGGTGCAGGGGAGTGTCTTTAGTATTTGTTTTTTTATAAAGTTTTGTCTTCAGTTTTTCTCTCCTCTATTTCCCTTCCATAGATACAACTGATTCATTGTGTGCATCTATTGTGATCTATGTGTTGCGGTGGATTTGATTTAAATCACAATTTAAATTAAAAACTCATATTTTTGATCATTAAACTTTTGATAAACCAATTTTAAGGATTTCAATAAAAATCATTTTTCTTTACATGATGCTTTAAATCATGATTTAAATCAATTCATTTTAAAAAATAATTTATTTTTATCCACCCTGCTATGCGGGTCTGCCTTTGAAAATACGTTCAAAAGCAGCATGCGGTACATAATGCAACTGCAAGGAAACTACAGCTGCATTACTGTTTAATGATTTTTTTTTCATACATATTAGGCAAGGGCCCTCAATGGATCCTGAAAAAGAACTACTTTATTACTCAGAACTTTGCAAGTCAAACTATTCATAATACAGCAGGAGAACACACGAACACACGAACACACGAACACACGAACACACACACACACACACACACACACACACACACACACACACACACACACACACAAAACCAGCAATCACACATCAAGAAAACACTTGGCAGGATAGAATGGGTTTTACAATTAAAAAACAAACAAACAAATCACCAAAGAAGCAGCTAAATATTTTGAAGGAAATTTCAAAGAACAGCATCACAACTAAAAAGACCTGACCCTTGTTTGCTAATTGGACTTTCCTTAATGGCAGGCTTCTGAGGTAGGTTCTGAAAGACTGGCACAGCTTGTCTGTTTGCGCCTGGGTATGGTTCAGAGCTAATGTGTTTTGATCTTGAAAGCTCTAAAGGATCTGTGGCTAGGATATTTAAAACAATGTTTCCTCCCACAAGTTTTTAGAAGTTAGAGGAAACCTCTGGCCTTTCTATGTTGCTGAAATGACTCTGAAACACTCTGTGGAGAGATGCATGTCGTCAGCTCTGCAGTTAGCCTTCACACCACTGCAAATGTCTTCCTTTCATCCTTCCCCTTCTCTGTACCAAAGCCACTGTCCTGCCCCAGCACAAGAAATGCTTTTCAATGAAAATTACTTACAATCTAGGAGAGATGATACAAAATGAAAAAGGAGAGATAAGTACAGAGTTCTGGAAAAAAAAGGAGCAGATCTTGCCAGCAGAACCTGTTGTTCCTTCCTGACACACTGCTCCCTCTCCCAAGTAGCTAGGTGGGATGCTATGATAGAGAGAATGCTGGAAAGGGAAGGGTCGCACTTAGGAGGACCTTTGGGCAGGAAAATAAGACAGCAAGAAATTTTAACAGTCCAGAATCAGATTACAACTTTATTTCCACCAGTACAGTACTAGCGCAATCTTCCACTCCACAGGTGCATCACTGATTGGATGTTGGCCATAGTATATTGATCTGTTTATTAGAGAATCATAGAATAATCAAGCTGGAGGGGGCCCATAAGGCCATAGAGTCCAACCCCCTGGTCAACGCAAGAATCCAAATCAAAGCAGATCTCACAGATGGGTGTCCAATTTTCTCTTGAAAGCCTCCAGCATTGGAGTACTCACTCATGAGATTCCACCGTCTTACTGCTCTAACAGTTAAGACATTTTTGCCCTTTACAGGGAAAATCCTGAAATGTGTATGCATATAGTGTACATATTAAAGTATGTAGATAGATAGATAGATAGATAGATAGATAGATAGATAGATAGATAGATAGATAGATAGATAGATAGATAGATAGATAGATAGATAGATAGATAGATAGATAGATAGATAGATAGATAGATAGATAGATAGATAGATAGATAGATAGATAGATAGATAGATAGATAGATAGATACACACATAAAAAGAGAACATGTTTAACTGGTCCTTATTTTCACTTTACGTTTTACTCTGATAATAGAAAAAATTAAACTGATAATGATCATTTGCAAAATAAATAATTATTACAGAAATTCTGTTTTTCATTCCATTCTTTAAGCAAATATGAACTGAATGTGACTAGAAATGATCCTCAAAGGATTAGTTGCTTATACATCTGCAATGAAGCCACAGGCCAGGTTCTTTAAACACTGCAGAGGCACAATGACAAAACTGTAATTACTGTAATAGCACCATTACTAGCAAATGAATTACATCCTATCATGCCTTGTCTATTTTCTGCCATCTTTCACTACAGTCACAAAGGGCATAGTTATATCAGTTTTACATTATCAAAAAAGCATCCCAATGGAAAAGGTTAATGCTGACTTTCATAATCAGAAGAGAGATCATATCTAAAGAGCTTTGGGTCCTTCAGATGTACTGTTGCAAAAGAAAATAACATGGTGCAGTCAGCATTACAGTGAAATTAATTAAAAAAAAATACCCAAAGATATTCAGAATTATAATTTGTGCAGGAAAATACACTTTTGAATATACAGAGACATCATTTTCAAGATTCTGGCTTATACTCCACTGTATGTTTTGATGACCTTTTATTACATACATATTTAATTGAAGAGTTTGTACCACTACACATTTGTTGGGGTGGGAGGGAATCTTTGTACATTTCTGAGATTTCCATCAAAACTAAGAAATTCAACCCTCGGGGGGAAATGTTACTATTCATAACGCCAGTATCTTCGCCAGATATATATATACCTGTGGAGGAATAGGAAGAGGGGGAGAGCCCAGCCCAAATCATCCTGTAGCCCCGCTGCCTTTGCAAAGGTTGCTTTGATCCGTTTCCTCCTCTTCCTATGCCTGAAGAGCAATAGTTCAAATGTGACAAGAATCCACAATTTAAAATCAGACTACAGTGGGGTCTTGACTTGAGAACTTAATCCGTATTAGAAGGCGGTTCTCAAGTCAAAAAGTTCTCAGGTCAAATCTGCATTTCCCATAGGAATGCCTTGAAAACCATTTGATCCGTATCTGCTCTTTTCCGTCCATAGAAACTAATGGGAAGCTGCTATTCCGCCTTCGACCACGAGAGGGGGATATTTTGTTTCTTTTTTTCTTAGGTCAAGAAAGGTTCAGGGAAGGCAGGGAAAAGACAGTCCAGGCAGTACAAGTACCAGGCAGTCTGAAGACTGTCTCCCAATCCACTCTCTAAACGCTAGGAGGAGTGAGGAAGCAGACAGGCACCCTTTTCACTGGCCAACAGTTAACTGAAAGTTCAAATTTTGCACTTTCCCTGCCTCCCACGTGGGTTATTTTCAGTTCTTAACTCAAATCTAAGTACTTAAGTCAATATTTTCCTATGAGAGTGGTTCTTAAGTCAAAATGTTCTTAACTCGAGCCGTTCTTAAGTCAAGACCCCACTGTAGTCAGAGATGTGTGAGATTTCCCCTTTGTACACATCAACACAGAGAGAGAGAGAGAGAGAGAGAGAGAGAGAGAGAGAGAGAGAGAGAGAGACTTCCTGGTAACATCCTGGAGCATCACAAAAAAATCCTTCTGAATTCACAAGCAGTCTAATAGCTTAAACTAAATAAAATCTCACCGAAATGCATTTAACTGTATTTTAGACTGCATGATCAGCCATATCATTAGAACTTATTTAGGAACATATTACAGTACTAATTAGTTCAGTAAACTAGCACTTACAAGAACATGATTTACTTTACTCTCTAATGTGTAATTATTGTGTTGGTTGATTGGTATTTAATAGCATGTCTTAAAGAGATACTTGACATTTGTCCAAGAAACCCGAGTTTATTAACAAAGCAAAACACAAGAACATTGAACACTGCCCCTCCCCACCCCCAAATTCTAAGAATACTACATGCTTCTCTGAATCTTTCCTGTTTTCACTTTTTGGGATGAAAGTTGTACTCTTTAGTGAGGACAGGAAAGTCAGGAATATTTCCGGACAAATTCTTTTATGGAGAAAAGATTCACTATCTTCTGTTCTTACTTAGTGTCATGGTTACATTAATCTACTGCTCAGCATTAATGTTCCATCTGTCAACTTCTAGAAACAGGTTTCTTCTGAAGTCCTTTTGTTTGTTTTTACTGGCCTGGACTGGAGTAAGAAGCAACCCTTTATATTAAATTGCTAGTGGATTCGGGCTACAGGAGTTGCAAGAGGTACAGTGTTGTCTGAACAAAGGATTGATGGATATGTTGCATGGAATAAGCAGAGAATATAAGTGGACACATGTGTATGAAACAGAAAATGTGCGCACCCATGCACATGTATACACAGATGTCAGCATTAAAAGTAATCTCTTAAGCCTTTAAGTAACTCTCTTTGTGTAGCTATACCAGTGATGGCAAACCTATGGCACGCATGCCACAGCTGGCACTCAGAGCCCTCTCTGCGGGCACACAAGCCATAAGTCGCCAGATTACTACTCCCCTTCCCCACCCCCCGCAGAGAAACCTGAGAAGACGGGCACGGCAGCAGTGATGGTGCCCCAACAGGTTGTGGGCCATGATCCGGAGCAGCTGGTGCTGGCGGCAGTTCCAGAGTGGGCTCTTGAGGCACCTCCGTGCCTGGGATTCCCACTGTCGCTGCCACATCTGGTTTCTACCCCCCAAGTTTGGGCACTCGGGTCCAAACAGGTTTGCCGGCACAGAGCTATACTATGTACAGCTGATAGTATCATCATCATCCATTGTAATTTTTCAAAAACAATAAAAAAATCTGATTCTCACTGGTGGCAGTGATTTTCAATAATTAAGGAATCAGAGAGAGAGAGAGAGAGAGAGAGAGAGAGAGAGAGAGAGAAGTCATCTTGGCAGCTGCAGTTTTCAGAAATTAAATTCTCTCCTCCTCTCAACCCTACCGCACCCAATGGCTTTCCCATATGAAGCCTTGGGACATTTAGCGTTGGGGAGAATTGTGTGTGTTTTTTTAAAATTTCTGAAAAATTATCATGGCTGATTATGTCACCAGCCATATGTCACAAAGCTGCACAAACAGGCTTTTAACCAATATATTCACTTTTGAGATGTATATGTCACTTTGCCAGAATGTTCAAAGTGAGGAAGGGCAATGAAAGTACAATGAAGAACAATATAAAAACAAACAAAATAGATATGAGAGAGCATTGGTTGTTCATTTTAAGAAATGTTACTTTGCTCTTCAGCTAAAAAGCCTCACAAAGAAGCTTACCAAGACCAATAACAGATCGGGCTTTGCCCTCAAGACTTCGGATCTAAAAGACATGACCACAGAAGGAACCGAAGCAGGAGACAATCTAAATCAGGTTTGAGTTCTTCATTACAAACAGCAGCAATGGGAAAAAAAAAAGAGTTTCAAGAGTGGAAGAATCAAAAGTTGCTGGTCTTCCAGCTGAGCCTGTAGGTAGTTTTTCCCAGCCTTGCAAAACTAAGGTGTTCTTGGGCTACAATTCCCAGAAGCCTTCACCACCAGCTGTTTTGGCCAGGCTTTCTGGGAGTTGCAGTCCAAGAACACCTGGGTTACCCAAGGTTGAGAACCACTGCAGTAGAATGGTCCTATTCTGTTCCTGTTGTACACTCTGGCAGAATGGTTGTTGGCAGTTGAGGGAAAGAGAACTCACCAAGTTGGATGCTGGTTGTTGGCAGCTGAGGGAGGGAGGAGCCACAGCAGCAGAATGGCAGTTGGCAGTGGGAGGGGTCAAAATATTTCTCTTTTCTCTTACCCCTGCAATTTGCTGGGGCTACGACTCAATCAGAGCTAAAGTTGTGAAGAATGTTTGCTAATGTCTGTATTCTCACTAATTTCATGCTGTCTCAACACAACAATGAGGGACACTTTTTAAAGCCTTGCAAGATTCCTCACCTCACCTGTGAGGGAAATAGAATGGGCTTCCCCCACCACTTTTCAAGGGAAATGAGAAAAATGCACCAAATGACTCTGTGCAAAATTACCATCCTTTCCTTCTGAGAAGAAAAAGCACACATCCAGAAGACAAGGGGAAAAAAAATCACAGACACTCCCACCAATGCTCCCAATTCTTGAAAAGTCTACAGAACAAAGCGGAAGCCGTTACCCAACGCAGCAAATTGTGCAAAAAAATTTTTTTTCAGTCAGGGAACTCCAGTTGATAGCACGGGGGGGGGGCTCTTCTCATCTTGTTTCTCATCCTCACAAGTATGAAAAGTGAAGATTCACATATCACAGTTGGAGGAGGTGAAACAACATTATAAAGCCAGCTTTTCAGTTGCTTCTCTTTCTCTCAGGGCCAAAGAAATAGCAATGTTCAAAGAAAAAGCAGCAAATCTTTCATTCCAAAGAAAAGTTGTTCCACAGCCCTGGGACCAAATTATTGCCAGGAACAGTTAGTATTGGGTATTGTGCTTTTAGCAGACAAAAATGTTTCCTATATGTTTCACTGGGTATTTCACAGTTCTAAGGACACAGTTTCTGTTCCCAGATAAATATTTTTTTCACAGTTCAGCTAATATGATTATTACATAAAAAGGGAGAGGAGGTTCACAATGTAATGGAAATGACATTTGTACTGAAATAATTCACAAGTATTATAAAAACTAGAATCAAGTAGCATTCAATTACAACACATAATATATACAAAGAAGGGCAACTTCTATACATAAGGCTTTAAAGGAACTCTTGTTAATTGGGTTTGTAATGCAAATAAATACACTGAAACCCTGACATCATTAGCATCTTTCTCCTGCTGTCTCTTCTGCATTAATAAAGATCTTGGCCCATAGGTTCAAAACTGATGTGTTTTTTCCTCCAATAGCAATAACAAGCAAAGCAAAGCATGCTGCTTATATACCACCCCATAGTGCTTCAAGAGTTTTTCACCTCTCCAGGCGGTTTACAAGTTAATTATGCAGGCTACACATTGCCCCTCCAGCAAGCTGGGTACTCATTTTACCGACCTCGGAAGGATAGAAGGCTGAGTCAACCTTGAGCCGGCTACCTGGGATTGAACCCCAGGTCGTGAGCACAGTTTTAGCTGCAGTACAGCGGTTTAACCACTGTGCCATGAGGCTCAGTGGTAAATAATCATTTTGCCCATTACAATTGTCATTATAGCAAGCGAATAGATCTCATAACCCAATAAATAAATAAATAAATAAATAAATAAATAAATAAATAAATAAA
The DNA here is from genome assembly GCF_051106095.1 of Pogona vitticeps. NCBI lineage: Eukaryota > Metazoa > Chordata > Lepidosauria > Squamata > Agamidae > Pogona > Pogona vitticeps. The sequence continues at coordinate 15,776,691 of NC_135787.1, read as the reverse complement.
TAAATAAATAAATAAATAAATAGTCTGGTAGTCCAGACAGGCAGGGTACAAATCAAATCAATCAATCAATCAATCAATCAATGATGGTCTGCGCCAATTTTACTGTTATATTTTTCCATATATTAGCTCCAATCCAGAGTATTACCAAAGTTAAGAGTTTTTCAAATTGATCTCCCTCCCACCCACACAACATCTTCTCCAGACCATTCTGCCTCTTATTTTAAATAGTATAATCTACCATCAACTGACTCCGCCATCTCCTATGCAGCACAATAACCTCTGGATGATGTTAATTGGTGAGACCTGGCATATCAGCAAATCTTCAAGGGATACTGTCATTGGGGAATTCCAGGCAGCATTTCAAATGTGAATAATTTATCTCTCTGAAAAAGTATGGCATGTTTTAAAAAAAACTTAAAAGGAGTTTTTCTTTTTGAGTTACTCAGTACAAAGGATTCAAACACATTTGATGCACATAGGGACATAAAATAAAGAATGTCTCACCTTGTTCTTAACAGGCTGTCATTGCCACAGTCTTTGCCACTAAAATTAATGCTGATTTTAAGTAATGCCACGAATAGCATTAATCTATTACAACATTTATGCAAAGAGCAGTGGATGTCTTAAAATGTTGCAGCATTAATTATACACATAAATCATTGTAAAGAACACACAGTTAATTTTTAATCAGTAATTAATTGTTTGGCTGTTTTTCTTACTAAACCTCATGGCTTAATTAGGCACCAGAGGAATACTTTTTCAATTTTTCCTGACAGCCAAAATTTTATATTAAATTGTCCTGTGACTTTTTTAAAAAAGAAATTCTTGCCCACTTAAGCATATGTTTCATGCATGCCAGAGATTTCCTATAACCCAAAATACAATCATGTAGCATATGTTAAAAATACAACATTGTTAACGCTTGATCAATCTAGCTACTCAGAGCTGGCCAGGAAATCCCTCCAGTTTAGTTAAACCCTTTGAGTACTGATTTAGCTCTTGTTATCAAGCCTGTGGCCAATTCATCATCAGTTGTCACATGTATTAATTAATTGACTGATTTTTGAAATATTTGCCACATTCTTCGATTAATACTTTCAGAATGAATTACAAAAACTAAGTCAAGAGCTTTTAAAGGCTGTTTGTTTTTCTCATTAGAACTCCCAAAATCCTTGACTCGCCACAGTGACATACATAATGGCTGGGGGCTTCAAGAAGTTGTAATAAAAACCAAAGTATCTTTGAAAGCTCTAAATTAAACCATAATAAAACAGCTTGCAACAAAAGAAATGCAAGTCAGTGGAAAAACACTTAAATAGCAAAAAATAAACATCTCAGGATGTGTGCCAGGAGAGGCCAGTAAAATTCATTGGAGCAAAATATATATGGTTAATGGGATCAGATTCCCTGACACTTGCACGGCCTAGGGCAGGCTACAGAATCCCAAAGCACCACCTGAAGGAGGGCTGGTGAACCACTTCTGAAAACTTTACAGCTAGAAAACCTAGGATGGTCATCATAAGTCAGAATCAAGTAGACAGGTTTATTAGTTGTAATACATGCTCGAGGCTGCACCAGTGAGAAGGCTCTGTGGCCAGCTGCCACCTGCCTGATTACTTATGATGGGCACATCTGGACAGTGGTCAGAGAAAGGGAACTTAACACATATGTTTAATAAGCATAATTCATTCCCCATCATTCTTCCCCATTCTTCTATAGCTAGTAGAATATGTGGAGTTCTGCAGCGTGGGACCTGAAGTGACTAGTTCATAGATATTGAGGTTTCGGGGGTCTCAATGGAAGTTATCTTATACATAGTGATTACAGTGACTGGCCCCTGAAGCACACTGAGCTTCAGCACATCCTTTCAATAGCTGGCTGACTTACATGCATGAACAGACAGTCCTACATCCATGTAACCCAAACCGTGTGTTTACAAATTATGTATCTCATCACCAAGCACTACCTAGCATGTGCAATGGCTTGTTCTTCCTCCCTCATCCTCCATTCTCTCTAACATTCCCAGAAAGAAGGAATACGTGATGATCCATGGCAGATTTTTGAGGGTAGAAGGGAGGACTGTGGGAAGAGTGAATCACACACCCCTCCCATTTCCATGTTTTCATCACTGGCATGATTCCTTTGAAACCCACCCTTTTAGCACATTTTTAAAAACTCACCTCTGGCTGAATTTTCTTTCCAATTCATGCACTGAACATTAAGTGGCTAAATTATCATAAATATCTACATAATATTCAGCAAAGCATGTGCTCCTATTTTTGAAAGCTGCGGAATATTTCTCCTTACAAATGTGATCTGTGACTATAACTTTTTTTTTTAAAGTATGCATATGGTAAGTTGAGATAATTTAGATACATTTAGCCTGAAGCTTGGGAAGGAAAATCTCATGAGCTGCTACTATTCACGGGCCATCTTATTTCTTTAGAGATAATTATTCATTCATGTAAAATGACTTGTATGCCAAACCTCACAAGTGCAATAAGTAAACCCATTTCTCAAGATAGGAAGACACTAAATTTACAAGAAATGATTTTTTTTAAAATACCGCAGCAGAACAGTTAGGCCAGGGTGAAGCCAAAAATAAGACCTGTTTCATGATGTGAAAACCTTCATCAAAAGGATCCTTGGGGTAGAGGCAGTCTTTTGACCAATTTTGGCAATGAAAATGTGTAGGGGTCCTATTCAAACAGAATGTTGCTGATTCTAAATGGCTTAATTTGTCCATAACAAAGTCAGCACATAATCAAAATTGACTGGCCCTGTACCACCTTAGGATTGCAAAACGTGGCCTCAAACTTAGGCAGATCATTGGTCCACTTAGCCCACTACCATCTACTGTGACTGGCAGAAACAGGTTTCCAGCTTTTGTTGCAGAGCCCGGAATTTCTGGAAAAATTATCACAGCAGAAGTACAGAGACTCACAGAGTAGAACAGCTACAAGTTACTCAGAATCTGCCTGGGTGGTAATCTGAAGATGCATCCAGACTGGGCAAAAGTTCCACTCCGGTACATATATTGGCAACCAACTGATCTACATGAATGTGATGCAAGGAAAAGCTGAAGGCATCAGGAAGAGAGGAAGACTAAAAATTAGATGGATTACTCCATAAAAGAAGCCACAGCCTTGAGTCCAAAAAGGGTGTTTATGACAGGATATTTTGGAGGGTCACCATCGGTTGGAGAAAACTTGATGGCAGATACCAACTACAATTACAACAATGAATGTGAGTGTTGCCTGCTAGCAGTTTAAAATCACAGCAGAAGCTTTTCTCCTTATGAAGGTTTGGACCAGAGGTTCCAGCGTAGTAAGGAACACAGGAAGACTCCAGGAATAAGTGCAGAGAATATTTACTTGCTGTACATATTTACATAGTGCTCACAGGAACTTAAACGTAGGTATTCAGCAGTCAACCGGACAGAAGGTAAGCATGACAGTCAAAATAGAACTGTGGAGGGCACACTACCCAGCCTCTTAATTTATACTACCTCCAACCAATCAAATTAGTGGTTCACCTCATGGTAGTTAATTCCACACGGCTGTGTCCTTTTTGTCATGTAAAAAGGTAAAGGTAAAGGTTCCCCTTGACATTTTTAGTCCAGTCGTGTCCGACTCTAGGGGGCGGTGCTCATCCCGTTTTCAAGCCATAGAGCCAGTGCTTGTCCGAAGACAGTTTCCGTGGTCACGTGACCAGCGTGACTAGGGAATGCTGTTTTACCTTCCCACCGAGGTGGTACCTATTTATCTACTTGCATTTCCATGCTTCCAAACGGCTAGGTTGGTGAGGAGCTGGGACAAAGCAACGGGAGCTCACTCCGTCGCGTGGATTCGATCTTACAACTGCTGGTCTTCTGACCCTGCAGCACAGGCTTCTGCGGTTTAGCCCGCAGCGCCACCACATCCCTTTCTTGTCATGTAGGCAGTGACTAAATAACTCCACCTGCACTGACCAATTGTTAATTACATTTCTTCTTCTTAAAGACCTAACATTGCCTTGGTTTAAACTTTTTTTCCATTCTTGGCAAATCAACATTCTGAACATTTAGACATTTGGCTATGCTAGAATCTCTCGCTAAACCTTAAGATACCCATGTATTTTAAAACTGTTTCTCAAGATGTTATTAAGTAGTAGGTTCCTTGGACTTTGCCACATACCCTGCCTTCTAATTTTTCCTGGAATTTGGCTGAAGGAAGAAGACTTGTGCAAAAGAGAGGGTCCAACCCTCTCCAAAGATGTTCTGGCACAGATTAACCTGTGGTTAGCAGTCTATCTGCCAACAATTTGTGAGAGGGGATAACCCTTACTTGAGAGGGAAGTTCACTCCCAAATCCTAAAAATTCTAACAAGAAAGGAAGCTACACATAACTGTATTCCGCTCCAGCAGGATTTTAAAACAAAAATGTTCTTGAAATTTGGCCACATAATCAGTTCAGAAAGCCTGTAAATGGTCTTTTTCTTCAAGGCCAAACCAGATGCTTCCCATTCGAATGCAAATTAATACCTGCAATTGAAAGGCATTCACCTGCAGAAGAACTGGAAACATGACAGGAGATAATACTTTCAGAATGCCAGGAGAACACTGATAAATATGTATGAGAAAATTATGATAAGGTCACTACTAAGGTTTGATAATAGAGCCATCTTCCTCTTCAGGGACTGGACAGAGAGCACTCTTCGTCTTTTAATATTTAGCTCATTATCTGACAAGCTCCATCCAGTACATGAGTTTTATACTTACATCACTATTGTACAAGCCAGAATGGCAGACAAGCCAGACAGCACACGGATGAGCAACCTATCTACTTTCAGATCCACCACACATCGCTAATTGTCAGTGTAGTGGAATGCCAAAAAGGTGACCCCATTCCTGCCTGTCCATCACAGCAGCTAAGGGGGAGGAGCCAAGAACACAGCAGGAGGGGCGGAGTTAGAGTGACAGTTAGAAGGAGCTGAAGGACAGTTAGAGATAGTTGAAGTTAGGGAGAAGTAGAAAGAGTCAGGGACCTGAAGATGTACAGAGAGTGTTAGGGTTTAGGAACAGGTTAAAGAGGTTTAGGAGAGAATATTGAAAGTAAAACACATGTAACAAGCAGGAATGAATGCATAAGCATAATAAGAGAGATACAACATTGATAGTAAAGTGGTTGACTACATCACAGGTTCTTAACCTTGGGTTACTCAGGAGTTTTGGACTGCAACTTCCAGAAGCCTTCACCACCAGCTGTCCTGACTAGGGTTTCTGGGAGTTGCAGTTCAAAAGCATCCGAGTAACAAAGGTTAAGAACCACTGGACTACATGATCTTAAAAGTATTAACACCTGAACCAATTCACATATGATTCTCCTGTTGAATAATAATAAAATAATACTTAATCAATCATAAACCCTGCTTCCTAAAGTATATGACCTTTTTGGGGTGGCAGTTCCTGTGGGTGGGACTTGAAGTCGTATTAGAAAATACCTGGTGGCAGCGAAAAGGGCGTGTTTACCTGTGTGGAGCCCAAAGAAATAGGGGCCACAAAGGGGTGATCACCACAGTCAGGAAATGATTTTGTAATACAAACTGAATGTACCAAATCCAGACAGTACATTGAGGCAAATATTCCTTTATCTACCAAGCCAGAAAGGTACAGGGGCTGTACTTCAGAATACTGCAATCACTGCATATCTTGCTTGATAATGGATATTTCTTCCACCATTTTCCATCTCCAGATAACTGGTCTATTAAAGAACCCTGCTTTTCCTAACATTGTGGTCAACTTTATCTCTCTGTTGTTCAAAAATCATATGCCCTTCACAATCTCTATCCAAGATGGAACGTCAAGACAATGAGATTCAAATGTGTTCTGAGAATCACAGAACAGTAATTCAACTTCTCATGTCCTTTTCCAGCCTTCCTGCCCAACTATTGGAATCGTCCACATTTTGTCGCCAACAGTGAAACACAGAGCAAGTTCTTTGAAGAGCAGCCATGAGCTCACAAATCAGTTGGTACTAATCTCCAAAGAACTGACTAGTCCCAAATACCTCTTCCTCAAAAATCCCTTCCTCAGAGCCAGGCATTTGAGAACTGGCCAGTTTGGAGAACCACATGCTGGCCATTACAGCCAGCAAGCTTTTCTGGAATTACAGGACCCTTGTCTGGAATTGATAGGAACACATAATTTGCTATCTTTACACTTCAGCATCTCAAGTGGGTACCTCACTTTGAATAAGCAGAAGACCAGCGCTGGCACTAAGTATCCTGAGGGATTGGTGGCAGAGCGTAAGAAGATGAGAAGGACCAATAACTCCTATATACAATGTAAGGAATGTAAATCTGTGCTTATAGAGTGAATATGAAAAAAATTCAGTACTTTTCTCCCAACTGGATAAGACATGTGTGTCTCTCCCCCCACACACACATTTTGAGACTTCTTTCTGAAAAATTATAGGGAGTGGGGGTTTGCACAACAATCTTGCATTTTGCATGGAAAAACTCCAAGGCTTTTACACTAAGTGCATTTTAAAAACATCTACAATAGTTTCCATACAGCTTAAGTCTGTGCAAAACACAATCGTTCGGTGAACCCTCCTGCTGATGGGGGGGGGGGGAGAAGGCACTGGTCTTTCCCACGCAAGAGTGAAAAATCTCACAGCAGCTGTCAGTTTTTCCCAATAGGGTACCCTGATGTATAAAGACTCAATGTCCCGTTGAGGACAAGAAAATCCACAAATGTTCATTATGTCCTTAATGCTAAGTTAAACTTCACATGAAAGATCATCATTCCCAAGTGGTATGAAACAAAGACATCTCAACTAAGACTTATGGTCCGTATCATCCTCCTCCTAATAAGGTTATGGCCGGAAATCTGTTGATAAATATTTGTAATGAAATGCAAATATAGCCAATTACAAAGGAAATTCTATTATGAGCAAAGAAAAACAAGCGGAAGAATGTACTTTTATAGCATGGTATGTGTACTCAGGTACAATTTAAAAACTGCAACAATCTGTGGCTGAAATCCTGTTGGCAGAGCTGAGCTGCAACACATACAAGATGTCACCAGCAGCAGCCTCAGGACAATTAAAAATATATCATCCCTCCAGGTTCTTAGGATCTCTAAAGATCCCCTTGTTGTAAGGAAGCCTTTGGGAATGAGACAGGGAACAAGTTAAAGCCCTAAAATTGCAAGTTGTGCAACAGGATTTGAGAGAGAGAGAGAGAGAGAGAGAGAGAGAGAGAGAAAGCTGCTAATCAGTTAAAATCATGCCTGTGTAAGTCAGTATAACTAGAAAATATGGGTTTAAAATAACAAAAGCAAATTTTCCCACAAGTAACAGATTCAAAATTTACTGCAATTTGTCCACACTGATTACTACATTTTCATCAAGAAAATTACTGATGATTCCAAAGTTGAACCATGTCTCACTCACAGTAACAAGTTTCCTAACTAACTCACTATATTCAAATTAAATATGGAGAGATCTCTGGTCCTTAAAAAGGTTTTTCACCTCATAATTTAAAGCAAAACAACATGCAAATCCATTTTCAGAGCATGGAAATACTTAAAATATTTGGACATGGCTAGCCATGAAATTCTGGGAACTATAGTCCAAAAAGAAAATGTCTCCATCTTGTACCTGCATAGTCTCCTGCAGTGCCTTTTATATGCCACACAACATGGAAAATACGACAATTAAAAATCCAAGCCCTTTAAAACAGCTATCACTATCACAATGTCTGTTTGTTTACTTATCATGAGGGCTCCTAAGCTATCTCTACTACCGTCCTGCTAAAACTCATTCATTCACTCACAAGGAACAGTCCTGGAATAGAAATTCAGCAGCCACATCACAACAAACACCTCTTCATCCCGCAGGGTGATGCCGCCATTTTCTCGTCATTGATCCCCTCCTCCTCCGCACACTCCATTTTCAAAGTGGTGGCGTGAATATGACTATGTAAGTTATGAGTCATTCAACCATCCGCTTGTTTCTCTTCCTTTAGATTTACTAGCCCACATTTCTCCTCTCTCTAACAGGAGATGAAACTGTTGCTCTGCACAGAGCCTATATTCATGCTAACTGCACGGAAGCATTTTGTTCGCTACAGCCCTTTCACAAGAACTTTAAGGCAAGAAGATGTTTAACTACTTTCAGCTACAGCCCATTGTGTCCTCCAGCTTTCCACACACATCTGAGATGCATCAGTTAGCAACTGGGCAAAGGTCAGTTCCTCTTGCATCAGTAGCAAGGTAGCAACAGCAGGTAGAGTGGCTTACTAAACAGAATTACTGCTCAGGGCTAGAGTGATCAAGCAGGTGGGGTAGAATTCTGATCCTTGCTACAAATTGATGGGAGACATTAACTAGGTACAGTCGTGCAGTCCCTTATTAACCACTGTACAAACACAAAGATATGAAGCACCGACACTAATAAACGGAGGTTATGCCAGTCAGCAGTTGTTGCTATGATACTTGGAACTGGATAGCTATCCTCTGTTAGTAGAAATAGTCCATCTAAATGTCTTCTGTTATTATCATAACTTCCTATTAGCTTCTGATAAGATTTTCATGGCTTGTAAAGATCTCAGTGGGTTTTATGAGGAGCCTACTTCATCATCTGCTGCTGAATTTCTTCAAACCATGATGGTGTCCCAGAGCTTCAAGTACTCCTGGGACCTCCAGTGCAAAGGCAATGGCAGCTTCTCAAGTGCAGGAGAACTTCCCAGTGTCAGTTCCCTTTGTACAAAATAGGCAATATCAATGGTTCTAAACTTTGAGTAACCCAGGTGTTCTTGGACTACAACTCCCAGAAATCCTGGCCAGCACAGCAAGTGGTAAAGGCTTCCAGGAACTGCAATCCAAGAACATCTGAGGGCCCCAGTTTGAGAACCACTGAACTATATTACCACACTATAGCTTAAATCCTTTTGGGTTAATAATACAAAAGGTATGATTTTTGTTTAAGAGAATGACCTCAAGTTAAGAAAACTCTGCAGCATTGTCTGTTGCATACAGAGTCACCCCATTCAAACTGGCCTAGGACTCAAAAAATTGCACATTCCATGGTCTAAACGAAAGAGAGTGTGAGTACACATGTAACAAATGCCAGGTAGACTATAAGAGGTTCATAAAGATGCAACAGAGTGGTGAAAGGATTATACAGGGAAGACAGAAAACAGTAATTTAAAAAAATCTAGAATCCATACAGTTATGCTTCAGGACAGTCTGTGTGCAAATAAATATATCCAGGGGATTTACATCAACCTACAGCTTTGTATAAGTCTGACTGTAGACTACACTTCCTACTCTAGTCATCAAAGTACTCAAGAGAAGGACTGCTAGGTGATAGCCAAAGGAATAATGTTAGAGTTCTCCTGTTCAGCTGATTTATATAACCAAATTGCCATAATCAGCTCAAATATCCAGGGGGATTCAAATCCAATGCAAAAAATCTACAACCAGTTCCATGCTCCTTCCATCACCCAGGATGATGTTCAGACACAGATGCCAATAAATGGCATCACCCTACATGAGTGGGATGGAGTTAGAGATGTGTTTGGTCTGTGGCAGTATTAGAAGATTACATTGTGCTCCAAAAATCATGCTTTGTTCCTGCTTCCAGCTTTGCTCCCATCTGAGTTTATACTGAAAACACCATAATCCTTGGGAAAGTTGAAGTCAATAGGAAAAGAAAAATATCAAATATGAGGCAGACTGATTCACTAAAGAAAACTACAGTATGAAGTTTATCACAGCTGTTAAGGGCACAACATTTTGGAGGTCACTTATTCATAACTCTGAGGCAACTTGACGATACGTTAAAAACAACAAATACATACTTATTTCAGATTCTGGGAATCTCACTAAAATACTTTAAAAGTTAAAGAGGTTTGTTTCATTAATTATTTTGCTGAATTATTTGGATGACAATCCCTCATTTCAAGCCTCTTGATAGCTGTCAAATTTTTTGGTCTGGGAAAAGAGTTGTTATTTCTACAATCAAAGAGTGGCAAATTAAAGTCTTGGAGAATGACAAAATGCACAGGATTATGGATGATAGCTATCGAAGAAACTATTTCCTTAGTGTTTGGGGGCAGAGAGAGAACAGACCCATTTTCTTCTATGTGAGTAGATATTTTTGCCATAGTGTAAAAAGAAATTAAGGTTGTGGGGTTTTTTGTTTGTTTTTGCAATATTCTGAATGAAAAGGGAAATACTAATTATACACACAAGGACCTCTAGTGCACCTACTGTCTGCACCACACAATAGAAGGCTATGCATGTCTTCTCAAAAGTAAGTTAGATTAAGTTTAATGGAGCTTACTTCCAGTTAAGAGGGTATAGGATGGCAGTTTTAATGACTGTTAACATTTTTTAAAAAATTATTTCATCCAGTATATATGGAGAGAGGGAAGGAATACAGAAGCAACCAGCCTCTTGCAGACTAAGCAATGGCTCATTAATCTTCAAAATATCAACTTGGTACATAGCTTGTTTCCTGAAGGAGAAAAAGAAAAATCCTTGTGTCTATTAAAGACACATAATGGAAGTTACCTAAAGACAGTTGAACACTGGTGACATGAAGAATACAGACTAGAGAATCCTCAGTAGTCCAGGCAGAACATACTCAATAGTTGTTTGCCCTTCCCTTCCTCTGGGAACACCCTAGAACTGTGCAGCTTGCCTAAGTATCTACTGGGATACACAGAGGGAAATTGAACTCCCAACTAGATGCCTAACTCACGGAGGCGTCCAGATGGTTCTGAAGAAGCTCCCAGACTCCAGTCAACCCTTAAATTTATTTTTTGCACGAGGGCAGAACCAACTCTCCATCATCTGAGTTCAAAAGTACTAACTAATCAAGACTAGTTAAAAGACTCAAATATTTATTTCATTTGGATTGCAGTTATTATTTAAATTTCTTAACTGATTATTAAGATAAATATTCAATTCAATTACGCATTATTCATTTTAAAGAAAATCCTAGGACAAACTAGCATTTGTTTCTACAGAGGACAGTTTCCCCCTCTGGAGGCAATGTCTGGTTTACTCCTTTAAGTCACCTCTTTTTATGATTTAAGTTCACCTTGCAACCATGGCACTTTCCAGATAATCATAATCTCAGAGCTGCAGAGCTAGAAGGGATCCTATAGATCATTGAGTTCAACCCCTGTCAAGGAGGCGCATGCCTCCATGAAAAAAACTACCGACCTCTGGCACCACAGCCAGAAACCTAAACCACTGAGATAGATGCATGGGATTATACCTCTGTTCCAATATCCTTCTTTATCCATGTCCTGGCTGCTGAGATTCTTTCCACGTCTAATTAACAAAATGTTTAAACCTAATAACATTGTGGGCAAATTTTAAATTAATTAGGGCCTAATTAAATTTAGTCACTATTCTAATTGCATTTGGCTCTCACTGATGAAAAATTAAAAGATTCGCCTAATTAATTGAAAAATAATTCACTTATTCTACGCTCTGTGCCCACCTTTTGGAAATACATCCAAACAGAGAACACAGCTAGGTAACTGTTTTTAGTTGTTTGCGTTGTTATACACATTCCCACTTGAATCAAGTTCCCCAAAATATTGTGACTTCCCTCTCTGGAAAGTGCCCAGCCCCCTTAAAAATAGTATTTGCTCTCTGGAATTTTCCTTTACCTACATGAGGTCATCAAAGAGGAAAGAGAGGCATATACAGTGGTGCCTAGCTTAACAGGTGCTAGGTTTTACGACGAAATCGCATAATGATGAAGTTTTTTCGATTGCAAAAGCAATCGCAAAATGATGTTTCCTATGGGGGAATTTCGCTTTGTGATGATCAGTTCCCTGCTTCGGGAACTGATTCTTACAAAACGACAATTTTCCTACAGCTGATCAGCGGTTTCAAAATGGCCGCTGGGTAAAAAAATGGCCGCCTGCTGTTTTCTGGGATGGATTCCTCGCTGCACGGGCAGCGAAAATGGCCGTGCTATGGAGGATCTTCGCTGGATGGTGAATTTTAAGCCCATAGGAACGTATTAATTGGGTTTTAATGCGTTTCTATGAGCTTTTTAATTTCGCTTTACAATGTTTTAGTTCTACAGCGATTTCGCTGGAACGAATTAACATCGTAATGCGAGGCACCACTGTAGTATGATAGACAGTCCCAGCGTAGAATCATATTTTGTTAACACCATCACTTTAAGTTACTTTTAATATGTTGTTCATTTTATTTTAAAGCAACTATTTCTGAATGTTATCTGCTTTGCTTCATTAAATCTACTGAAGTTGAAACTGAAATCAATCTGGCATTCCTGCCTAGCTTCAGGCTGGTATCACCCATGATTCAGACAGCTAACAGAAACCAGAGCTTGAAAGTAAATAGTTATAGCTAATACAAGTGGATGTATATCAGTGACAGAGTTGATTTTTGATAAAAAGCAGTAACACTTCTACTTTTCAAGAATTCAAGTGTTATGTCATTCTGTTAACCATCAAAGCAGCAAGGGAAGTTTTTCTTTTCTTTTTGCATATTTTCTCAAACTGCAACTTCAAAATTGGCCACTAGAGGGAACCCAAAAGTAATTTCCTACATATGTTTGTCATGTTGATAATTATGAGACAAGAGAAATTATTTCTGTGGTGGGAGCTTTTGTTGTTATGTGTGTTATATGCCATCAAGTGATCTTTGACTTATGACAACCCTATGAATAAGAGATCTCCAAAATGCCCTATCCTCAATAGCCCTGCGCAGCTTTTGAAAACTCAAGCCTGTGGCATCCTTTAGGACAGACCTGGGCAAAGTGCGGCTCGAGGGCCACATAGGGCCCACGAGCTGCTCCTGTCCAGCACGCAGACAGTTTTGAACATCAAAACCATTTATAGCTCTTTGTCTAAAGTTGATCAGTTGCTTATCTTTAACATAACGCAAAAAACCTCTTTAGTATTTGTGAAGATTAACAAGTTTAAAATAAAAACAATCATAACATCACTGTTTCATTTTATTTTTAAGTAAAATTGGTTCGGCCCCCGAACACAGTTCATATTTTTCATGTGCCCCCCCCCATAGAAATTAATTGCCCACCCCTGCTGTAGGGAATCAGTCCATCTTCTATGACAGGAGTAATTATAACTATAATGATAATCTCACTCCCTCATAATAATGAGTAACACAAAGGAACAGAAAGATTAGAATACCAGGTTATCAGAAGGCAGAACCTCCAGTCATAATCCATTTCCTGTTAAAAGTTAACAGTGACATCCAGCATTACTGCCAGAATGGCAGCATTCTGGCTAATTCCCAATAGGACAGTATCAGCAGAAAAAAAAATATTGGAATCTTCTGCCATAAATTGAGAATGACTGTACCAAAAAATAAAAAGCAAGCAAATTCCAGCAACTATGAAGTTCATATATTAACTTCTCTAGATATGCATACAACTGAGAATCAATAGAGACTTCTTAGTACCAAATCAGTTCCTGAGGCATTTCCATTTAGATGAAAAAGGCTGTCTTAGCCCTTTGCAAATCCCCAAACTGAGAAAGGCACAAAGAGTATTAGCACCTGGTACACTCTTAAAAATTTATTGTCCAAAAAATTGAAAACATTTGGCAATTGTTTTAAGGGAATGTGGTTGTATCTTAATTTGTTGTAATTAGAGAGAGACAGTTCATTATAACATTTCTCTTCTCTGCCCCAGGGCACCTAATAAAGATTGTATTTTTTCATCTCAATTAGTTTCTGCTTTTGATGCACACTTTTAAAAAAATGCCACAGGAATGTTCGACCTCCAGAAGCAAAGAAAAGTATCGGTTTGACATAATTGCTATATTGTAGATTTTTAAAAAAAGCAATCGACCCCTGATGATGCTGATGTTAATCAAACTCTTGGACTACAATACAAATCTCATATTCAGAAGGAGCCATGAAATTTTGTATTAGAATGCATATTGTAGAGTATTAAATATATATTAAATAGGTGCTCTTTCTATTCTCATGGCGTGCTTGGAGTATTAGTGAACGAAGAGTGGAATTAACACTTCTCAGTCCCCTGCAATTTCAGCAATGACATTAAAAAAATTGTTCACTTAAGAAGAATATCCAGAGGAAATGTTCACGCATTTAGTTCCTTCGTCACCTCTCTAAGATCTTGAATCTGAATGAACATTATTTAAGAAGTGACTGGGACAGCAATGCATATACTGAAGTTCACAACGCTAGTAGATGAATGGACCTAGAATCACCAGCCAAGCAATTGCCTGCCCATAGAAATTAATTGAAAACTAGTAATTTTTAAATATATTTTTATGGAGTGTGGAAAGAAGCAACAATTTCCTCAAAATGTCATTAAACAAATGAGAAAGGATCTTAACAGCAGCAATTAGCTTTTATGGCTAGGAATAGATCTTCTACATTCAGAGGTAGCATAGCCATGGTCACCTGATGTAAAAAGAAACTAAGTGGCTCTAATTAATTTGTCCAATTATAGCTGGGCCACAGAAAAGACAAGGAGCAGATGCTGGGCTAGTTAGCACTGAGACCAGCATGACAAATTTAACAATATAGTTAAATATAGTCAAATTAGAACTAGCTTTTAGTGAGCCTAACAGGGTTTTCACAGTAAGTGAGATACGAGTATTTAAGGAGTGATATTTTTTTACCAATTCCACATCTACATGAGCTTCCATGGCTGAGTGGAGACTTGAACACAAGTCTCCTGAGTCCCAGTCCATCACTCTACCCATGACACCACACCGGGTATCCAACTATATAAATATTTAATATTTATTTAAAACAGTGGTTCCTAACCTTGGGTAACCCAAATGTTCTTGAACTACAACACCCAGGAACCTAGAACAGCATTTGCTGTTTAGTTCTTAAGTCATGTCCGACTTTTTGTGACCCCATGGACCAGAGCATGCCAAGCTCTCCTGTCTTCCACTGTCTCCCGCAGGTTGGTCAAATTCATGTTGGTACAGTGGACCCTCAACTTATGGAATTAATCCGTACTGGAACGGTGGCCGCAGGTAGAAAAGTCCGTAGGTCGAGGGTCCATTTCCCATAGGAATGCATTGAAAACCCATTAATCCGTAACCAGCCTAAGGAAGAGAATCCCAGGATTCCAAAGCTGCACCCGCTGCCCTCTGCCTTCTGTCCCCGCTGCCCTCTGCTTCCATCCACATGGGGACAGGAGACAGAGGACACCCGGGACAGGAGACAAAAGGGCAGCAGGTGCAGCTTTGGAAGCCCGGCAAGCCGAAAGCCGGCAGCGGGTGCGGAGGTCGGGGCGGCTTTAGCGCTTGCCAGGCTTCCAAAGCCGCCCCCGCTGCCCTCTGCCTCCCGTCCCCGCTGCCCTCTGCCTCCCG
The DNA here is from genome assembly GCF_051106095.1 of Pogona vitticeps. NCBI lineage: Eukaryota > Metazoa > Chordata > Lepidosauria > Squamata > Agamidae > Pogona > Pogona vitticeps. The sequence continues at coordinate 15,761,331 of NC_135787.1, read as the reverse complement.
TCCCCGCAGACACAGGAGGCAGAGGGTAGCAGGGGCGCCTTTGAATTTCCTGCCCTTTCCCCCTGCCTTTTGTAGGTTGACGCTCCGGCCGCAAATCAAACCAAAATTTTGTGGCCAGAGCTTTTCGTACCTCGAAATTTTCATAAGTAGGGACCTTCATAAGTTGAGGTTCCACTGCAGCTTTGATGACACTATCCAAGCATCTTGTCTTCTGTCGTCCCCTTCTCCTCTTGCCCTCACACTTTCCTAATATCAGCATCTTTTCCAGGAAGTCTTCTCTTCTCATGAGATGGCCAAAGTATTGGAGCCTCAGTTTCAGGATCAGTCCTTCCAGTGAGCACTCAGGGTTGATTTCCTTCAAAACAGATAGGTTTGAACTAATTGCAGACCAGGGGACTCTCAAGAGCCTCCTCCAGCACCACAATTCAAAAGCATCAATTCTTCGGCGGTCAGCCTTCTTTATGGTCCAGCTCTCACTTCCAAACATCGCTACTGGAAAAACCATAGCCTTGACTATGAGGTTTGTCATCAAGGTGATGTCTCTGCTTTTTATGATGCTGTCTAGGTTTGTCATCACTTTCCTCCCAAGGAGCGGACATCTTTTAATTTCATGGGTGCTGTAACCATCTGCAGTGATCAGGGAGCCCAAAAAAGTAAAAACTATCACTGCCTCCATATCTTCCCCTTATAGTTGATGGGACCAGTGGCCATGATCTTAGATTTTTTTATGTTGAGCTTCAGTCCATTTTTGGCGCTCTCCTCTTTCACCCTCATTAAGACGTTTTTTAATTCCTCCTCACTTTCTGCCATCAGAGTGGTATCATCTGCATATCAGAGGTTGTTGATATTTCTTCCGGCAATCTTAATTCCGGTTTGAGATTCCTCTAGTCCTGCCTTTTGCATGATGTATTCTGCATATAAGTTAAATAAGCAGGGAGACAATATACAGCCTTGTCATACACCTTTCCCAATTTTGAACCAATCAGTTGTTCCATATCCAGTTCTGACTGTTGTTTGCTGTCCCACATATAGATTTCTCATGAGATAGATGAGGTCGACAGGCAATCTAGTTTCTTTAAGAACTTGCCATAGTTTGTTGTGGTCCACACAGTCAAAGGCGTTTGTGTAGAGCTTCTCCATCTTTGGCTGCAGAGAACGTAATCAATCTTATTTTGGTATTAGCCATCTGGTAATGTCCATTTGTAGAGTCGCCTCATGTGTTGTTGGAAAAAAGTGTTTGTGATGACTAGCTTATTCTCTCGACAAAACTCTATTGGCTTTTGCCCTGCTTTGTTTTGAACTCCAAGGCCAAACTTCCCTGTTGTTCCTTTTATCTCTTGACTCCCTACTTTAGCATTCCAGTCCCCTATAATGACAAGAATATCTTTCTTTGGTGTCATAGAATTGGTTAATTTCAGCCTCTTCAGCATCAGTGGTTGGTGCATAAATGTGGATTACTGTGATGTTGAAAGGTCTGCCTTGGATTCGTATTGAAATCACGCTATCATTTTTGAGATTGTATCCCAGTACAGCTTTTCCCACTCTTTTCTTGACTATGAAGGCTACTCCATTTCTTGGCCACAATAGCAGATACGATAATTGTCTGAATTGAATTTGCCCATCCGTCCATTTTTGTTCACTGATGCCCAGGATGTCAATGTTTATTTATGCCATCTCCTGTTTGACCACCTCCAGCTTCCCAAGGTTCAGAGATCTTACATTCCAGGTTCTTATGCAGTATTTTTCTTTGCAGCATCGGACTTTCCTTCAACTTCCAGGTGCATCTGCAGCTGAACATCCTTTTGGCTTTGGACGAACCACTTCATTAGCTCTGGAGCTACTTGTACTTGTCCTCCGCTCTTCCTCAGTAGTATGTTGGACGCCTTCCGACTTGAGGGGCTCATCTTCCAGCATCATATCTTTTAGCCTTTTGTTTCTGTCCATGGAGTTTTCTTGGTAAAGATACTGAAGTGGCTTGCCAGTTTCTGCTCCACGTGGATCGCATTTAGCCAGAACTCTCCACTGTGACCTGTCCGTCTTGGGTGTCCCTGCACGGCATAGCCCATAGCTTGGCTGCATCTCCCAACATTCTTCACCACTGGTTATGTTACCTAAGGCTAGTGGAAGATGCAAGTCAACATCATCTAGAGTGTGAAGCTTGATATGCTATGGCTTTTTATATCCACAATTATGGTTACTCTTTTCATTTTTCATTTCCCCATCTATTCAGTGATAGGCCTTAGTTGTCTTTTCCAGAAATCTATTCCATTTTGTCATTTTTTTCTTCTTCTACAGGCACAATCCATATTGCAGTTCAGTTGTGCTTCTCCCCACTGGAAACATTAACAAATATTCCCAGGTTTAGTTTATCGATGCGGTTGAAACGCCTAAATCACTGCTGTGTTTTCCACCCAGCCTTGTTCATCAAACTCCAAAATAATTTAGCAACTCCTTAATTAATTCCTAATTGACATCCTTGGGTCATTACACCAACACTTTCATTTGGCCACATGCCAACAAACAGCGGCCTAGAGGATATTTGGCTTATGAGAATTCTCCCAGGAAGTCCAATGAAACTTTGACTTTGAAAAGTAAATTCTGTTAACTGTTGCTACTACCAGTTATTAAACTGATTAACACCATGGTCCTCAGCAAATTTACTTTAAAGGTCTCACCAGTCTCAAAAGGAATTTATTTTAAATAAGGATGTAATTAGTTCTGCTTTATAGAAGCAATTTTTCAAACAGTTTAGAAGTAGCCACCAGAGGAGGAATTCCAAATGAGAAAGGGGAAAGGGGCTTTTACCTTTTTTCCCCATGGAAAAAACAAACTCTACAAAGCTGCTTTTTGAAACATATAGTTAATTGCATGTTCAAACATGTTCATCTGGAAATACCCAACTCCAAAAGTTCATTTTTCATCAAGTAAATGATGCTGGAAGAAAAGGTCCTGTAGCACAATCCCAGATTAAAATACCCCCTCTCTTTTTCTCTTTCATAAACACACACACACACACACACACACACACACACACACACACACACACACAGAGAGAGAGAGAGAGAGAGAGAGAGAGAGAGAGAGAGAGAGAGAGAGAGAGAAACACTGCTAATATAATTTTTTTTTTAAAAGAATATGTTCTTAGCACTGTGCTGGAAGTGCTGAAGGGCCCAGGAACTTACCCTCATCGACATGACCCTGCTGCGTGCACACACAATGGGGCTGCCCCATAGATTAGTAACTTCCATTCTGTTTGTAGCATGCACAGGGAGAGTTTCATTTTAAAGTTAAATATGTGTCTAACTTTTATTTTGTTAGGACTCAGATTGCTCAATGTTGGCTGAACTATCAGAGAATGACAACCTTCTCCTAGAAATATTTAGAAGACGGCTTCTCCATTTCTGCCGCCTAGAAACAGGGTGCAGAATGCTGCATGCAGTTTTATTAATGTTTACTATTATTTTAATCTAGCAATGAACTTGGCTCCTATTCATTCCACCCCTAATTTTACTTTAACGCTTCCCTTTGTCTATGGCCCTCAGTGTACTACAAGACAATTTCATTCAGCTGACGTTCTGTAGATCACTTCCTATGCCTACCTTCCAAACCATTGGAGAATTCTGTCTCACCCCACAGAACTTTCCCTGAAATCACTTCCCTGATCTTGTTGCCAACAAACAGCAGAGAGAATTTTAGGAGGCCATTTTGCTCGTCTGTATTATAAACCTCATATGTATGGATCACTTTTATTTTCTGTAGCAACGAGTAAATCCAGAATCATGGATCTGCAAAGTCAAGCATTTGCTAAGACCCATCTTCTGACAAAGGACCCACCCGTATCTAGAGCCCGTTGGCCAGAAATGCTGCATCCTGCCCTTGTGGTTGCATCTCACTCAACATTTGCCTTTGACTCAGGGCCAGAACAAGTAGCAATATTGAAAAAGCAATAAAGAAAGGCCAGGGAGCAGGGTCAGTGAAGGGAAAAACATAAACTATCAAGGACCTGATCATGGATAATCATTCAGATGTGGCCTGTACTGCAGAGAGCCAGTTGGATGAAACTGGGGGAGTCAGTTTCTCCCAGTTTTGCCTCCCTTGGTTCTCTGTGCTGTAACACAGTGGTCCCCAACCGTGGGCCCCCAGATGTTCCTGGACTTCAACTCCCAGAAATCCTGGCCAGCAGAGGTGGTGGTGAAGGCTTCTGGGAGTTGTAGTCCAAGAACATCTGGAGGCCCAAGGTTGGGGACCACTGCTGTAACAGACCATTCATCCCCCTCAGCAGGTGCCCTGTTACACAATTTGCTGGATTTGGGTATGGAAATCTTTAGTAAAAGGCGAAAGATTTATACGATCTGAAGAGAAACCAGAGTAAAAATAAAATGTCTAGAAGGGAGGGATATAAATCTAATAATAAATAAAATAAAATAAATAAAAACTAATAATAATACCCAAAATGAGTGCCAAAGACAGAACATGAATTCTGTTATACTGTTCTATTACCCAACCCAATACTCAAAGTCTTTTTCCCTGAGGTAGCTGAGTTGATCTCAGAGGTGAAGCTGGAACCCCCCCCTCCAAAAAAAAGCTTGTGGTGCTGGAGGACTTCAACAGTCGGGCTGAGGATACCTTATCAAGAACCGGTTAGAACTTCATGTACTGCATGACAAACACAGGTCTGTCCCCAGTGTTATCTGACTTCACGAATCTTGCACAGCACCCCTGTGATTTGGACTTCTGCGCTGGATGGAATGGCAGCAAACTGGCTATGGAAGAAGAACTCTCTGCAGTTATGTTTTCATGAAATCCACCCCAGGAGACTGATGGATATGGTTTCCTAACAGCTTTTGAGGATTTTTCTGTCATCTTGACAGATGGTCCTGTCAAAGCCATGGCTGGAATGGAGAAATGCCTAGGGCTGTGGCCATGATCTACAGCCCTTTGACCGGAGTGTCCCCTCCCATGGAGCAGGGCCAAACGAACCCCCAGTTTACCAGGCAGCTGGCAGTGATGAAACGGGTGGAACTGGGACTACAGAAACAATGGCAGAAAAACACAGAGTGAATCCAAACAAGCCTGGTTAGAATTCCTCTGAAATTGCAGGCAGTGGATTTGTGGGTATTTGATCAGCGGCTCTGGAGTGCTGCAATCCTAATGTAGCTTGCACCTCAGATAACAATGGAAGAAAATAATCAGAGCTGAAGAACATACTTGAGCAGAGTTAGCCAGGGAACCTCCTTTTTTGAGATTTAGGTGCTGGAACCGTAACCAAACAGAAGGCATGTATGAGTTCAAGCTTTCTTTGGAGGAAGTTGACAGGGTTGCAGTCTTCCCTGAGTTGCCTCAGGAACTGCAGATTTTAACTTGTTAACTGAAGTGCCCTCATTAAAAAGGAGTATCTGAAACGTTGCTTATAATGCTACCTATCCATTACTTGGAAAAGTTACCTTTGAGGTTACACTTCCAAGACTTAGGATTCTCAGAACTATATTCTAAAATAGCACATTTCCAAGTTCCATTCTTACTGTTCAAAACACACACAAAAGGACTAATTAATAGGGTATGCTTTAAATGTAACAATTATTTTGTAAATTTCTCAGCAATCTTTTAACAAAGAATCAATGGTTTGCTGTGCAGGAGTACAAAAGACTTAAAATGGAGAATTTCGTAACCTTCTAATGTGCACAAAAAGAGAGGGAGAAACCTGTTATATGAACACATGGCAGAAGAATAACCCAGAGACCTCAATTATTTCACTGGCATTTTACAGTGCCAGCTCATTATACTGTGTTATTAAATAGCCAGAGTGCCTCAGCATTAAACTTTAAACCAAGGAAACCCCCAGATCTATTTAATATTTTTTTAAATGGCAGACTGAGCAATAAAAAGTTGGTAAAAGTTATACAGGCAAAGAGAATCTGCTGCTATGAATCCAGTGTATAGACATATATAATATATTAAATTGCCCATAGTCCTGGAAGGTAGTTGCACTGGGTTCAAGTTATGATTCTCCAAAATAAGCAAGCATGCATTCAATTGGATTAGATGAACTGGTTTCTATTAACAGGGCTTTCCTCCCTATTATACGACAGGAGCTAGGTAGAAATTGATCATTAGATGGTGGTGTACTCACTATATAAAGCTGAGCTCTGCTTTGAAGACCGGAAAGCTGTTGGTTGGAATTCATCTCTGCTTTGCAGCCTGAACAACTTTGATTTATTTAGTTAGTGAGACTGGCAAAAGTTGTATCTGTTCATATCCTAAGCCCACAGCTGCTTCCACTGTTGCTAGACAGTGCCACACACACACACCCATTTTTCTCTGACTGGAATTAAGTGTCTATTGTGGCCAAGGCTCCCAATCACTGGCACGGAAATCAAAGACAATAAGTGGAGCTGAACATATTGAGATTTACTTCTGAATAGATAGGAGTGCACTGTAAAGCTTCATTTAATCCCTGGGCAGTCTAGAAGAGACTAGAGATGGGGATATTCATATACGAATATCCCCGTACAGGTGGTGTTAACTTGGGTCCAGCCCCATGGGACCGGATGGTCCACTCACCGATCCAATGCAGGCGCGGATGGCATGATTCTACAAATGGCTCCACAGCGCACAATCCACTCACTACTCTTCAACCTTGCAGCAAAACTTGTCCTCCCGCCTCTGCCAGGAGCAGCAAGCAGATCGCGAACTGTGGAGCCATTCGTACAATCGTGCCATCCGCGTCCGCATGAGCCTGGACCCTCATTTATGAATATCCCCTGTGTGGGGATATTCGTATACGAATACGAATACTCCCATCTCTAGAAGAGAGATTTTTAGAACAGAAAATTTATACTTTGGATATACACCTTTCATCATTCCTTTTATCAGCAACCAGGTTCAGCTATAGTGGAGACCCATGTACTTCAATCTGGAGAATAAGCTGCAGTATTATAAGCTCCCCTCCTTTTCCATGCCTAACAATAAAGTTAAAGAAATAAAATTTTCCTATTTTAAAATAAGTACAATTCCCATAGTCCCTATGAAGCCGGTGTCAAATCTACAGTACATTGCAGGTCAGCGGTGTGCAGGATATATGTGCTCAACATTTCATGTGGAAAACTTGCCAGGTAGTTTTAATGATAATGCTGATGAGCCATCAAATAAAACCACTTTTCAAAGTTTTCTACATAGAGACTTCTCATTAAAGCCTAAGAGAGAAACCTTATATCCATCATGTCCCATTTGGGATGTCTCTGGGTCTCTTAGCTGTTCTGCAAAATATGGACCGATAACGTCAGCATAAGTCAGAATATTGGAGAAGGAGCACAGAACAGTTCTGCAACATGTGTTGTCATGGATAAGGACTGCTGAATAGCTGAGTGTCTTAGGTCTCTGCCTGCAGACAGAGGTTGGAAATTCAATTCCCCACTGTACTTCTTTGAGAGGGCCTAGACCCAATGATGCATAGGGTCTCTTCCAGTTCTGCAGTTTAAAGATGATGATTAGTTCTAGTAGTAGTAGTAGTAGTAGTAGTAGTAGTAGTAGTAGTAGTAGTAGCAGCAGCAGCAGCAGCAGCAGCAGCAGCAGCAGCAGCAGTAGTTAGTAAGTATATGTATTTTGGAGAATAAAAATAAGTGCAAATACATTTTGATATCCCCTCATATTTTCCTTGTATTCCTACATGTCCTAGTCCCTAGAGCAAGGGATTTTTTTAATCCAAAGTGAAGCTCACTTTATTTCATTTTAGTCCATCTTGAGAGAGTCCAAAGCAATTTGATTGGAATCATGATGCTATGGTTCTTGCTGAGGGTAACTGATGTCCATCCTCACGCATGCCAATTGTTCCAATTATCCTTTCCTTTCACCACTGAAGATTAAGCCCTCCATTTATACATGAAGAGTTCAGAAAGCAATGTTTTGCATTAAACAAGACATATTTAAATAGGAAGAAGGGAGGGAACCCATAGAACAAACAAGGTTAAATTAATGCTGTTTTTTTGCACAAGGACTTGATGAGTTTCAGCCATATAAAAACAGTAACCTGTCTTACAAAACTGCCACAGTTATTACTTTCAAGCATTCAAACATTTAAACATCTAATTTATGTAGTGTAATAAACAGCCACCCCCTAAAGCTGATCATGTCTGTTACACCAGGCTCAGTTTTAAGCATCTACGTATTGACAGACTGTGGGAAGCACTAAATGGCTCCAAGTAAATATTTAGTGCTTCTAGACAAGATCCTTAAAAAATAAACTCAACTGTACTTTATAAACATTTAACGTATCAATTCCCCAGAGCAGTCTTGCAAGGCAGGTAAACAATGAAAAGAAGAAGAACATAAAGTACCGGCTATGCGTTTGAATGTCACCAGGAGGGTAAGGAGTTTTAAAGGCCCTGTGACTGTAACTGAGTTTCTGTTTAGAACAAACCAAGTCCAGCACTGATAAAGAGACTCCGCTGCCCATTCATTAACTTGTCTACAGAAAGCCCCAAGATTACATTGGCTGAAATCCAATAGTAAGTCACAACTAGAGTAAGTCCTCTGAATCAGTGGGAATCTGATGAGTTATCTCCTCCGTAAATTCCCTGTATCCATGAGCCTGCTCTACTTGCAACTTAGAGCTGTTTAGGAAGAGAGAGAGATCTTCTTTTCCGCCCCCATTTTGTTGAAAGATCATGTGACTTTTGAGTTGATGTGTGTAATCGCCACTGCTGCTGAAGGGAAAAGGGGTGGAAATGGAAAGAGGTGGAAAGGACTAGAAAGGGAAAGGGGGGGCAAGGAGTCAGGGTGGGAGTAGCAGTGGCATGGGGGCAGGTAACTGAGGGGAATAGAAGATGGGAATGATCTGGAAGAGGTGAGGAGAAGTTAGTTGAGGGAGGGGAGGAAGATGGTGGGCTGAAAGAAGAGGGAAAGAAGGCTAGGCTTGGCTGGCTGGCGGCTGGAAATCAGCTTCATTTCGCATGGCTCTGGCTTTTTCAGCAAGTGACCACAATGCTTTAAAAAACAAAAATCCTGTTATTTGGTATAGTGCTGTATCTGACAGCAGGAGTTTTTTTTTAATTGCATGGATAGGGATTCCACTTTTTCCAGTAAATGGATTCCATGTCTGCCTCAAAATAAGTAAACCTCTGGCAGAGGAGTAGAAAAACTTACTCCTCTGTCACATTGCTTTGCACATGCACCTAGCTCATGTAAACATCCAGATTTAAGTCGATGTAAAAAATGTTGATGTGTTTTTATGTGATGTGGTGGCGCTGCAGGTTAAACTGCAGAAGCCTCTGTGCTGCAAGGTCAGAAGCCCTGCAATCGTAAGATCGAATCCATGTGACGGAGTGAGCCCCTGTCGCTTGTCCCAGCTCCCGCCAAACCTAGCAGTTCGAAAGCATGCAAAATGCAATAGATAAATAGGTACCACCACGGTGGGAAGGTAATGGCATTCCGTGTCTAGTTGCACTGGCCACGTGACCACGGAAGATTGTCTTCGGACAAATACTAGCTCTATGGGTTGGAAACGGAGATGAGCCCCCTAGAGTCTGACACAACTGGACAAATTGTCAAAGGGAACCTTTACCTTTACCTGAAACATAATGAACTCAATTTAAATAGTGGTGGGTTCTTTTGTTTGTTTGCTTTTTACTCATGGAGCAGACTCTTAATAGTAGATTTCAGTCACTATATCAAAAGGAGGAATGGGGGGAAAAATCAGATTTTAGTCAAGAGAGATGCAACATGATGAAACAGCCTGTCCAATTGTAAGTCAGAAGTAGAGTGGGACCATTTGAATCAATGGAATTTATGGAGCAAAGAATTTCAGCCTTTATGTTTAACCACTTCACAGCTCAATGATCTTGACTTTGATCCTTCCAAACTGGAATGAGACAAGGAACAGAGACTGGCAACTGAAATAGTAAGGGATGTATTTGTGGTTCTTATTGTCACAGACAGTCACTGTAAAGTAGCAGTACCTTTTCACAGAACAGTTTGAGATCTATGTTCCAATACATCAAGAAACAGAAACAGAGAAGGCATACTGTGTGACATAAGAAATGCCACCCTCAAAAACTTGCAAAGCAGCGGACAGCAGGCCTGTCAGTGTTCCCGAGACACTGACAGAGGTAGCTAGTGGCGGTCCATTAACAGGTCCACTGGGAAGGGGTTATCCACAAATGGCAGTCCTATGAGATGGCTCGATTAAGGCCAAATAAGATGAGATCATTACCAGCACGTATTTCTGTTAATGTTATTTCAGAAGCATGTGTTCCGTTTCGTTTTTACGGCAGTGTTTAACCAGACAGACGTATGGCCTAAGCCACAGCAAGCTGGTTGCTTGACATCCATTTCTGAGCACTATCTCAGTATGTTAGTCTATCAACTTGATTATGCCATCACAAATCTCTTTTCTCCTCTTTTAAGCAGCTTCCCAGATACAGGATTTTCCACTGAAGAGGTTCCTATATAGAGCAAGCTTCTTATGTGCATCAGTTTGTTGTGAGGAAGCTTGATAGCTTTTGCTGAAGTGCTAAAATGTGCCACATTAAATTCACTAAAGAGATTTTCGTCAGAACACATTTTTTCAAACATATTCTTCCTTTTAACAAATTTGAAAGTATATTATTTATTCATCACAACAATGGCATCCTAGGGGACATATCCCTTCTCACTATTCTCTCTTTCTAGTGAGTTACACACTCCCCAGGTTTTGACACTCACATATAAAGTCCTTCACCATTTGGGACCACATTACCTGATGGAGGATCTTTACCCAATATCATCTCCCTAACCCACCAAGTCTCCTCAGGCCAGGCCCCACTAGGAAGCCACCCCGAGAGAGGTCCAAAGGTTATCTACTAGAGTTAAGGCCTTCTCTGTGGTGGCACCGAGGCTATAGAATCAAGTTCCAGAGGAGTTATGCCTGGCCCCCTCCCTGTATTCTTCAAGGAGACAGCTGAAAACACTACTTTTCAGGGAGGCTTTTCAACATGACCCCAGTTGAGTATTTTCCTCCGGTTCCACTGTTCTGTGATAATTTATTGGTGCCACTGTTTTTTGAAAGCATATAAAAAAAGTGGCACCAATAAATTATCACAGAACAGTGGAACCGGAGGAAAACACTCAACTTTTTATGCTTTCTTACATTATTGCTATGGATGTGGTGGCGCTGCGGGCTAAACCGCAGAAGCCTGTGCTGCAGGGTCAGAAGACCAGCAGTCGTAAGATTGAATCCACACGATGGAGTGAGCTCCCGTCACTTGTCCCAGCACTCGCCAACCTAGCGGTTAGAAAGCATGCAAATGCAAGTAGATAAATAGGGGCCACTTCGGTGGGAAGGTAACAGCATTCGGTGTCTAAGTCGCACTGGCCATGTGACCACAGAAGATTGTCTTCTTGCCCTCCCGACTGAGATTCGTCTGGCACCGACACTGATGACATTTCGGCGCCAGGTCAAAACCTTCCTGTTCCAGAAGGCTTTTAACTGAAATAATATTAACTGTGGGTCTGATGGCAATTTTATATATATTTTAATTGTATTTTAATTGTACATATCTTTATTGTATTTTAAATGCTGTAAGCCGCCCAGAGACCTTTAGGTAGTGTGGGCGGCATATAAAATAAATAAATAAAATAAATAAATAAAACGCTGGCTCTATGGCTTGGAAACGGGGATGAGCACCGCCCCCTAGAGTCGAACACGACTGGACAAAAATTGTCAAGGGGAACCTTTACCTTTACATTATTCCTATTTGTGTTATATTTTAGTGCTTACTGTGGAATTCTGGTTTAATCTTTTGTATACCACCAAGAAAAGTGCTTTAGGATCATTATAGGTAACAAACAAACAAATGCAAGACATCACTCTGGAACCTTTACTTTAAAACCTAACCACCTCTTCTTTGTGCAACTAAATTAGGCTTTGGCTCAAAAGACAACCATGTCCAAACCTGTCCAGAGTGTCTGGGGTTGCCCCTTTACTGTCCCAACAAGCCTAAGCCTTCAAGTACCAAGTAGGATTAGTACTATTTAGCTCTTAAGAGAAAAGGTGTTATTGCAAGCTTTGTTTTATTATTCAAGTCTTGGTTTTATGTTGCCTGAGCTGCCCGTTACACTCTCTGGTTTCCTCGGACTTTACACACTATTTGTTTAGTTCCTTTCTCCTCAGTAACTCATATCAGCACTCAGTCTATGCATATATAAATCATCCTCATGTCCACAGCTATCACTATACTTATGAGCACATATATGCAAGTGTGCAAGTGTCCAGAATGGCAGAATCGCCAGAACATCTGAAATATTTAAGGGCAAAATCTGATATGGTAGCTTGCACAGAAGTGGAAACCACTATAAGTTAGATCCACTTTGGCATAAGAAAAACAAAAAACAAAAACGATCACAGTTCATTATTTACTAATAACTTGTAAATCATTAATTTGGAAGGTATACAAATTATATAGACCTTTAAACTCAAGGTGAAATATAAACAATGGTGTAAGCAACAACATAAAGGGAGAGAAAAATGCCTATTGTACTGAATCTCTCACCACCTAACCATGCATTAAAACCTTGACTAGGGAAAATGGGAGGAAAGGGTTAAGTACTGTGGCAACATTTACAAAGAGGAAGAAAAGAAGAAAGGCAACAACAGTTATCACTTGTTGACATTAAAATCCTTTCAAAAACCACTGAGTCACCACCTTCTGGACCAGAAGGATTCTCTCATATTCGTAAAAATAATAAAATAAAATGCCTACATTTGACGATTTGTCCTATTAAGTGTTTTGGAGAAAAATGGTTTGATTACCAGTAATAGCAGCATTACGAACAATGCTACGCAAGACACTAGAATCTGGAGAAAATTATCTCATGCAGGACAATTGCTGGAGAAAATCTGAACCATTAAGCTGCTAAATATATTATCCACTCTTCATTTTCTTTTCTTGAAAAGTAACTTTACCACTCACTTCTAGTGTACTTGGCAAATTTCCTCCTTTAAAAAAAAAACCCATATTAGAAAAAAGAGTGTTTTTGCTTCCCTTACCAGAACGGCAATGATGTTGTTCTTCCAGGAACTCCAAGTCAAGCATGAGGTCATCTTCATCCAGGTCACAGGAGCCCAGGTTATTCAAAACATCCTGCAGTACAGCAAAAAAACAACATATTTGTGTTGGAATAAATGTGAGTTGGGAGTGGAGAATGTGCTTAAACACCATTCAGTGTGCAGAGATGTTCCAAGCCACAGAAAATGAACAAGACAACATAAATAGATTACAACATTGACCGCTGCTAAATGGTAGCTGCAATTATCCTGCATCTTGACCAAACAATATGCAAAATTCTTGAATTGACAGATTATTAAAATGCAGAAAGAGCCATCATAGATCAGAAATGAAGACCATCTTCTGTTCCTCCTCGTTTCTATAGTAGCCCCACTATACCTATTACCTAGTTCACATTCCATACCTTTGATGGATTCATATCTAGATCCTGAACAACACACAAGGCTTGTGTCTGGGTAGGGTCTTGTGGTTTAAGGGTTCCATCTGTGCATTCTGCCATACCTAGTGAGGGATAGGACACAATACCTCCACAGCAGCAGTGGCAGCAACTGGGAATGATTTGGCTGGTGCCAATTAAGACAGACTAATTGGTGAAAAGTGCCAATCATGAAAAATAAAGTTGGTTTTCGGGATGTGCCCATAATTTGAAACATTACATCCCTGCACCCATATTGTAGCTTTTTGCCTACAAGAAGTAAAAGAGGAAGAGCCATTCGGGGGGATGGGGATGAGACACACTATTGGCAACCCTAACGGAGCAATACAAACCACAAGGATTCAAAATATGAGACTGGAAAGTTTTCAAAAATAATTGGTTATAGTTCTAAGTCCTCTGTTTTAATCAGTTACTGTCAACGTTCCCTTTATGCTGCACGGGTCTACAGCCACACAGAGCTGCATTGGGGAGGGGTTTGCATAGCCAAGCCAGTGTTGCTGTCCATTTGCTTCCAATTTCATCCAGAACCCTATGCTGATGAGGTGGGGGGGGGTGCCCAATGCTCTGAAGTATCAGAGGGAACATTGGTCACTGTTAAGAGCTGCATTTTTAATAATTATTTTCCTCATTCCCAAAACTAATTAAACATTACGTTTGTTTTGTTTCATTTCTATGCTGCCTTTCCCCCAGCAAGGATGCCCAAGGCAGCTCACAATGATTAAGATGTCAGGCTAAAGCCACCATAAATAACAGAATTTTAAAAAAATTGAGCATATCATAATAATTTAAAAGATGATTGAAATATTTGAAAACTTTAAAAATACATTTCAAAAGATTTATAAAGATTATAAAAGATGATTTGGAGAATCGTGGGGAATAGCTTTGTATTTACTATTTGTAATATGGTCGATTGTCTTTTCATTCTTTAGAAATCAATTTTTTTTAAAAAAAGGAATACCTGCATAATAAATTCTATGCCTGAATCTACTTGCCAAAAAAAGAGAGAAATTATAAACCCAGAATCCAAGAGGGCCATGTGGCACAGTGGTTAAATTGCAGTACTGCAGCCAAGAATCTGCTCCCAATCTGAGTTCCATCCCAACAGGTTCAGTTGAAGGCTCAGCCTCCCGTCCTTCTGTGGTTAGTAAACTGAGTACTCAGGTCGCTGCTGGGACAATTGTAGCCTGCATAATTAAAAACGATAAACTACCCAGAGTTTTCTTTTAAGTATTATGGGGCTGTATATAACCAATACAATTTACTGTATTAAAAGCTTGCCTCAAAAGGCAGACCTTTAAGTTTCACCAAAGTACAGTTTCAAAGGATAAAATGGGAGGGGGGGGTAAATCTAACTTCCCAAAGGAGGGTATTCTGTAATGTGGGAGAAGGTCCTCTCTCATGTCCCTGTCAAACGTACCTGTAATGACAATGGGACTGAAGGGTCTCTCCTGAAGCTTTCAGGGGCCAATAAGGCTCATATGTGTATCCGTTTTATAAGTCATAAGCAGCACTATGAACTGGGCCTAGAAATGGACTAGTAGCCAGTACACCTATTGTAGCAGGGAAGTTGTATGCTTCCTGTAACTGATCCGATCTGGGTTGCTGCATTTTGAATCAGCTGAAGTCATTCAGCGAGCACATTACAGTAATCCAAGCAGGGTGGAACCAAAGCAGGGGGCACTGTACCCAAATCAGATGATCATTCTCAGATTGCCATTTCAAAAATGTATTTTTTTTGCAAAATTTAGAAAGTTATGTATAAATCTTGAGATAATTCTTATCAAAACGCAAACTGATCCAAATTATTCCTGACACTCAGAAATTAACTTTGACTTGGGTTAACCTCCCAAAATATATAATCTGGAAAACATAAGAGGTCATATCTGATTCATGTTTGGCATGGTTACATGTGTCTCCATCGATCAGTTATTATGAGCCATGAAACTACTTAGAAACCAGATGTATCCTCATTCACCACAGTTAACCAAGCAAACTCTCCTTTCTTCCAAAATCTTTGTAACTCCTTTTTCTTTTCTTTAAATTTGCTGCTGTCAAGCAAATCTACAGAGGGTTACAACATGATTTCTATTTTCCTCTGCTTTAAAAAAATGCATACATGAGACTGCTTACAATGCTTTAATTCAAAGTTTTCTCATTAAACACTTAGAAGAAAAAGGGTGTTAAGTTAGGAGGAAAGGAAAGGAAAAGAAATTTCTCATCAGTGTTTCCAAGAACTGCTAACAGCTGAATGCTGACTTGCCTTTTCTCTTTCTTTTTTGCCCCCTGAAAGGCTTAATCACTGCTTGCAGAGAAATGCTTTACCAAAATGTTTAATAAAACTCTCCATTGACTTTACAATAGTCCCTTAGAAACTTTCAAACACAGCTTTTCTCTTCCCAGTGTATTCTCTGGCTGTACACCCACTGAATTTAACCTCTCCCGTGCATGCAAAACAAAACTTTGCCCTCTCTGCTCAAATTGGGATGCTCTCTGAACATCACAGTGTAGGTCACCTTTTCACATACCAATAATGGTCAAATGAAGACACACTATATTTACTGCAGCCATTCTTAGGGTAGCCAGGTCTCAGCACTCCAGCTACCATTAGAATTGCTATGCATCTCCAAGCAAGCAAAGGCTCTGTCGTTGTCTCTGTGTAAGGGAGATTTAAAATTCAGTTACCTGAGAGATGTACAGTATTTACATCCTGGATGCCCATTTCCACACATTCCCAGCAAGATCAGCACAAATGTATTTGTATCGGTGCTGTGTTTTTGCAACATGGATGTATTAAAGAGCCTGAGGTGAGGAGACTGGACTGGTGAGGGAGATGGTGGGTGCATGTAGGAGATGATGGGTGCATGTACCTGGACCCATGCCGTCATTTGGAAAGGGAGTTACAGCATCATTGTCGTGACTTGTTGTGAGACCTTCTCTTCCACAAGCAAACACAGGCATTATTTTGCCTTTGTTACACAAGGGACCACCAGCTGTGATATCAAAATGCACATCTCTAGAATATCAAAGGTCTTCCCTCTGCCAGATCTCTGGTGTTTTCTTTGAAATCTCAGGGAAAGGGAAGCTGATGACCAGGTAACCCAAGCCTTTGTTTCAGAAACCATGGCACATGCTTGTTTCTGTCTCCTCAGAATATAGAGTTTGAATGTAGTTGAAGAATGCTTATTCACTGCCTGCTTCAGATGGGAAATCCTTCCCCACTCCTAAAGTTCTGGGTTATGAATTTAAGGGCTCCATTTAAATGAATCATTTTTTTACTATCCAGCTATTTTTAAGCAATTAACCACAACTTCCCATTAGTGTCTCTTTTCCATTTTCATCTCTGGTAAGAATATAACAGAATATTACCATGAATAGGATATTTCTAGACACCCAAATTGAGTTCCTTATAAAGAAATCACCTCTACATGGAATAAATTTGAAGCAAATGTAGACCTTTTTAAAAATGTAGACTTTTGGAATAGCCTTCCTCTGGAGATTCGCGAGGCCCCTACGCTGGGTTCTTTTAAAAACCAACTGAAAACATGGGTGTACATCCAGGCCTTCCCTCCTGTCAACATTTGACTCCTTTCTCTTCTTTGCTACTTATTATTCACTATATTTCTGTATTGTATCTGTTATTGTTGGTATTGTAATGTTCTTGTGCAATTTTAATGTATATATGTTTTGCTGTAAGCCGCCCAGAGTGGTAGAATATACCGTATTTTCCCTCCATAAGACGCACTCCCCCCCCCAAAAAAAGTGAGGGGGGGAGTATGTGCATCTTATGGAGCGAATACAGTAAAAAAGGGTTCAGCCACCACCACCCAGAAGCCTCCCACTGCCATTCTGGGAGGCCTCTGAACTGGCACCAGAGACTGCTTGCTATTTGGACCTCACCATTCTGCACTGCTGGCTTTCCAGGATCTGCTTCCTGCACCCCACCGGAAAACCAGCAAGGCTAACAGGCCTATGGCAGCAGGCAGTGAAAACAGCCAAGGACCAAAGGGGAAAGAGTAATTCTAGAAAGACCAGGGGAGACCACAAACCACCTCTGAGTATTCTCTACCTGGAAAACCCTGAAAAGGGTCAGCATGACTAAGAATTAGCTTGATGGCAAATGGTGATGATTCAAGTTATTTTCTGTTGCAGGAAGACAATGGTGGGCAGATTAAACAAGCTAAGTGAGGATGAAAACCAGAGGCTTAAAGTGTTTCAACTAAATGTATTACAGAATAAACATGTGAGTTTGCTTATCTGTCAGCAGGAGAAGAAAACTAAATCCCTCTTCATCCGTTAGGGATGTTTTCGAAGAATGAGGAGACACTTACAAGAGGAATATCCATGCCCCACAGGATTCCTCACCCTCAGCGTGAGAGTGAGACAAGGAATTGGTTCCTTTTCTCCCTTCAAAGGTCTCTGGGGGAGCCCATGCAAAAGTTACATCTTTCCCTGTGAGAAAAAAGTGCATCCACACACAGAGAGTACAAGCAGAGAAGGATTTGTTTATAAACTGATCATTAAAAAACATGCAAAGAACCCATTTGATGCTTCAGATAGCTCAGTGGTTTAGGTATCTGGCTGAGGAGCCAGAGGTTGGGAGTTCAATTCATCACTGTGTCACCTTGACAGGGGCTGGACGTCAGTGGTCCACAGAGTCCCTTCCATCTCTGCAGTTGTAAGATTGTGACGATGATTATTTTTTAAAGTCCAGGAACGAAAGCAGCAGCTATCACTCTTGTTTTGTGCAGTAGGCACAGATTACAAAAATTAGGTAATTTGCAAAAAAGAACAAGAAAAAGAAAACTATGCAGGGCAAGGAAGAAAAAAAGCCTGCATTCCTCATCCTTTCCTCCAAACACAAGACAAGGAAGGATTTACATCTCTACTATTACCACATCATCACGATGGACATTCTGATAAACATCTCAGTTTGCATCTCCATCTGCAATCAGCATGGTTAGAACTACTTTGGGGACAACTTGATGTGCAGCAACATTCACCAGCAAAACTTACAAATATTTTAACTCAAGGGTAGGGCTCTATGTGAGCTTGAGGTTGCTGATACACCATGCCAACAGAGGTCTTTTCTAGTAGGCTTAAAGGCATTAAACAAAGCAAGTCAAATCTCATGGTATTAGACTAGAATATGATCCACCAGACTCATTTTTTATTATGTGGTTCTTTAGGAACGTACTATAAAAGGTGTTTTAAAGATTTAATTGTACTGTTATAAAGCACATGCCCAAGCATTCTGCTAGATCTCATCTATTTAACCACCTCTCTAGATATTTAATAACTTTGTTTACAGGCTCTGATCCTGATCTTGTTCATTTGTTCAGTGAATGATAGGGTCTCAGTTTGACTCTGCCTTTGCTGCAAAATGCTTCACGTTTACTACTGCCAAGACACAAAATATTTCTTCTCTCTTCTTATGAGCCAATGTTCTCCTAGTCAAATGATGCAAATTACCATCCAATTACAGCAGTATTGTTACAAAGTCTTGACTAATGCTTGTGACATTCTGTGTTCTGATTACAAACATTATAATGAATCTACATCCTATTAATACCAGATGTTTATTAACAAGTTCTTAGGCTTTTACTGTATCTGGCTCTTTGTTCAGTAGTAAATTTTGGCTACACTCATAATCAAATTTAGTACCCACAAGGATAAATCATCTGTATTGTACTATCATGATTTTTTTCAAATGTGAAGTGCCATTTTGCAGCTACAACCATTAAAATGTAAAACTATGTTAATCTTACTGACACATCAAGATCTTTGTTTTGGAAGAGGTTGCAAAGAGATCAAGATAGTTTTTCCTTTGTTCAAAATATTTATATGATGTGTTTCTACGCAATTCTAAGGTGACAAATGAAAGCAAAATTAGAAGACAATGGAAAACAGCAGAAGACTACAAGTGAGCAACCAGTAAGCAACATGCATTTGAGGAAAAAAAAACCTAGCCACTAATTTTTCTTAGAATATCAGTAACATTAGTACAATAAGGAAAACAATTTAACACGGTAAATAGAGTTGCTGTCCTTCTCTGAAGGTCTTCCTAAAATGTATTGTCTTAACCTGTCATGAAAAGAGGACATATGTCATTCAGACATCTCTAGAGATTGAATTTCAAAGTCAAAATACACCACCAGGAGAAAATCTTGCCCATGTGTCATTACTAACATCATATTTGGAGGTGGGAGTACACAGATCAAGATGTCTAAACATCTAACAAGTTTATAGGGAAATAGATGTTCCTTCAGATATCCTGCTCCAAACCACTTGGGTCATTAAATTAGTAAATCTGGCTCCTGGTGTAGCCTCACCACTTATTATTCTGTAGTCATTTACTGAAAAAGATTAACATTTAGTTGTTGGTAAGCAATACTCTATTCTGGCAGAACTGCGGGTAGAAGGAGCCTCATGAGACAGTGGTTAATCTGCAGTACTGCAGTGAAGACTCTGCTTGTGATCTGAGTTCACTTCCAGGTTCCGGTAGCCGATTTGAGGTTGACTCAGCCTTCCAAGGTCAGTAAACTGAGTACCCAGATCACTGGAAGGGGGAGCAATTTGTAGCATGCATAATTAAATCGTAAACTGCCCCAAGAGAGCTTTAAGTACTACAGAGCAGTACATATGCAACATACTTAATAAGCCTTCACCTATTCTTGCAGATAAAAATGAAAAATTTTAGAACTGTCTTGCTGGGTGTGATTGATGCCACCCCTGCCCAGATTGGTTATGGCTGAGTGGCTCTACACAACTGTTGAAATATATCTTTATTAGGGATGGGGTACAATGTTTAGTTGGACATCTTGAACCTCCCGCACAACAGTCCACAGGAGGACTTAGTTACCTTCACTAGCCTCCAATTCTCACTGTCTTCATTTGGGCCCCAGCTCCTCTCACTGGTCCACCAGTCTTGGCCTGAGATCAAGTTTATAGCATTGACCCCAGTCAGCTGATGCTGTTCAGGAAGGACTGGCAATGTCAGGTCAACAGAGGTCCCAGAGCCCTATGGCCTCTCCCAGTTTGAAGAGACACTTGTTCAACAGTCCGAGGCAAAGAGGCAGACCTGAAACCAGCAAAATCAGGGAGTTGGACAAGGGACAGATTGTATTTGTCTTCAGTGTGGAAGGGATGGTCACTCACAAATTGGCCTTCTCAGCCACACTAGACACTGTTCCAAGATATCTATTCAGAGCATGTTACCATAGTCTCTTGAGACTGAAGGATGCCTACTACAAAGGCCCAGCAGGTCTGGGTTCAGCCAGGTGCCTGTGCTGTTGTGAAGGCTTGGATCAGGTAACAACTGGTGCTCCTTCCCCAGTTCTTTATCCAAGACAAAGTGGATCCATGGGTCCTACATCAGCAATAGTCCGTCTTTATCAAACATAGAGAAGATAGGAGATCTCAAAGACCTCACCCAAATGAGTCCATTGAGGGTGATGAGCCCTCCTCCTCTTCCTTTATATCTGGCTCCTCTCTCCTCCTGACATCCTGGCCTCAGCCCTACCCACCAGGTCAAGTCATCCGCCTTCAGATGCCTACCCTCAGGCCACCCCGCTGCAAGGGTTTTTGGGATGTCTGCCAGGGAGCACAGATCTAAAGCACATGGTGCGCCGGGGACAGCTAACACATTCTTTTCACACTTTGAGAGATTTCATGCATTGTTCACATTTTGGAAAAAAAGTTTGCACAAAAAAGAATTTAGAGCAAAATAAAAGTTTGGGTGCAAGGTTTTGCACACAGAGCACATTTACTTTCTAATGATGATGTTGATGCTGACAAAAAAATGTCCTGGCTTTTTCACTCTTATAAAGGAGTGACGGATCTCACAGTAGTTGCCATTTTTCTCAAGGGGATATTTTACATGGTGAAAATACTGCATGTTTTTCCATCAAGGATGAGAAAATTTATAAGTATGAATTGCAACCTTAGGTAGAGTTAAATTGAACCCCTTCAACTTCTTTTGCCAAAAATATAATAGTGCTGTTCTTAATCAATAAGCCAGATTCTCCCTCTGATGAAACAAGGCAAGATAAATCCAAAGTGTTCTAAATACTCAAATTTTTTTTTCATCTATCAGAGTTCAACTAATATCCTATTCTAAATGCAAGTATTAGTGCTTCACAAAAGAGTTAGTCTTCTGCTTTTCAGTACGGGTGGAAAAGAATTTGGTTGGAATCCACAGGCTCAATAAAAGTAGACTTTTCACATCTCTCAAGACACAGGGGGAGAAGAAATACACTTGACTCTGAAGAGTCTGTACCATCCCAAGACTTATGGGAGCTTTGGAGGCAGAAAGAATGCATAAAACAATATGCACATTTAAACATTCAAAGTACTAAAATGCTCACAGTTCAAAAATATGCACAGGCAGACTTTCTTTAGTGGAGGGAAGGTGTACTTTTGGTGAAATGTATCAATAAATGTGTACATTAGAAAACTGTGTCTGAGAGCAGGAAGGAAGAAAGAAATCTTGGAAATCTATGGCTAATTTTTTCCCCAGAAAGTTCCTACTTCTATCCTCTAGCTCCCATGGCTTCCAAGCAATCTTTTTTATTACATGCAAGCCCCAAGAGCCACAAAGGTAGGAGGAAGAAGTCTTTAAATACCAAATATCACTATTGGGATGACATTTCTAAGGGTGGTGATTTTAAGTAATTAAAGACTTCCTCTTTCTGTCCAGTAGCTCCCATGGTTTCCTGTCAATGAAAGTGATTACACAGGAGCTGTGGCAGCCACAGGATAGAAGTAGAAAGTGTTTAATTTCCAAAAACATTGCCCCTCCCAATTACATCATCAGACTTTGGCAAGCATACGGTAGTTACACCAGCAGGATTTCAGCCAGTATGAAACAAAGACAATATTGAAGAAGAAGATATGCAAATTCAATATACTGCAAAAGGAGCACAGCATATACCGGTAGTTAAATTACGGATTTCACTGCAACAGCATGTAGATGGCAGACAAGCTTGGAAAAGAGACTGAGTAAATGCACAGATGATAACACCATTAAATCAGGATGGCAATATAATATCTCACATCAAATGATGATCTATGACTTTGTGTATCAGTTGCTGAGGAATATGAGCCAGATGGTGCAACTTCCGTCCTATCCTGTCTGTCAGCAGATTCTACATAGGCAACTGATTGTCATTGCATGAAGAAAACTTTGGTGAGGACAGGATAGGCCTATGATCTGTTTGTTTCCTATCAAGGATTGTACCTGTAAATGAAACCCATACCTAATAAAATTAACAATTATATGCATAGCACCTGACTGCAGATCTAGAGACAGGAGTTCGATTCCCCACTATGCCTCCCAGAAAAAGACCTAGTCTGTGTAGCTTTGGACAAGATACAGAGTCCCAGAGCCCACCTCAAAGGAAGGAATTTGAAACCACTTCTAAATATTCTATAACTATGAAATCCTGGAAAAATTCTTTCTAAGCCAGAATTGCTTTGATAGCACCGAATTCTTTCCTTTATTTTCCAACAGAAAATTTCTCAAAAACTGCAGATGCTTCCTTTTTAAAAAAGTGTAATCATGCAAATTTTTTCCCCCCGACCAATTCAGTGAACATTTTAAGCAAGAAGCAAGAGGCATAAGCAGAAGAAGAATCCACATACTCTAAAACGGGAAAACTTTAAAAACCTTTAAACCAGGGTTAACTCTAAGAACCTTAGCAGCATAATTCATGGGCATAATAAAATGCTTCCCCTTCTGGACTCTTCCACAGACTTCAAAGAGAAAATAAAATTACATAGAAACCAGGAAATAGGAAGAAAGACTGGCAAATGGCGATTTCACTGCTGACACACTGAAAATCACTGTATATATAATATAAAGCTTTCTGGAAACCTTTCATATACACGCTGTGAGCAGATTAAATGTATTCGGTTCCTGAATGTAGCCATCAAATAATCATATTTTCTGGTAGAATGCATGAGGTACTCTTGGATGAAATATATAAATCCTGTAATGCTTGGTAATTCAACGTTTCTGTAGTCCACTAAGATACTTAAAACAGTTTAACAGTACTGAAAACTCAGAGGAAGAAGAAATATCAAGATTTAAAGATTAAGATACCTAGGTCATAATTCTCAATTACAACTGAGATACACAACGAGACTGTTACTGAGATAACCTTGTTGCTCCAGATCAGAAACTCCAAGGAATTAGAAGCTATTTCAGTATAATTATTGATTTATTTATATATTTATTCACTTGAATGCTGTCTTTCCCCAAAAATGGGACTCAAGGCAGCTTACAATAAAACTCAACAAAACAAATGTAATTAAAATTACATGTATGTAAGTTTTGAAAACACATCAATAAGATGAAGCTCAGCACCCAACCAGTTGAAAGCCCCTTCCATAGCAACTCAACAGATTTTCCAAAGAAGCTACCTAAGCCATCTACTGTGATAAAAACATGTTTGCTTCCCAGAAGCAAGACGATAGACAGCTGTCCTCTGCTCACCTTGGTAAAGACCTCTGCATAAAACAGTGTGAACATGTTGAGATACCTGGGCATGCTTACTGGGAAAGCCATCTCTCATGTTTCCACTGTCTACCAAACATGTGTCTGATTGGGGCAGGACTGACAAAAAGTTTTCACTTACAGTTCTAAAAACCTAGGCAGCTACAAAAGAGATTGTGTGTGGCCCCTTGGCCAAAGTCATGTTTTATAACCACCATTTTGAATGCCACCAAAGGTTATCAGCACCCTGTAAAACGGTTATAAGAGAACTATGCATTCCGTCTAACCATCATCAGTCAGCAATCGGGTTGTAGCCTTTTGGATCAAATGCAATTTCTGTACACTTTCCAAAGAAAGTCCCACACTACAGAAATCCAGCAGCTTGGTTGTTGCTATGGAATGAGTCACAACGGCCAGGTCAAATATCTCCATGGAGAGACACAGGATGAAATCCTGATTCTTATTGTAGTAAGTCACACTAAAGTAAGCCACACTGAATCAGTGGAGACTTGGTCAGTTATCTCCTGTGTAGGTGTTACTGATTCAAACAGGCCTACATTAGTTGTGATTTACTACACTAATATAAGTTGCAACTAGAATAGGCCCATTTCAATCAATGGAACATACAGACAAATTGATTCACCAAATCCCCACTGATTCAATGACCCTACTCTAGTACAATTTACTATACTAATCAACAGGATTTCAATCATTGTTAGGAAACTAATCCCCGGGCCTGGTTACATTAATAATATACTGGTGCAATATGTGTTGGTGTATGATTGGTCTAAGGACCATAAGAATAAACTGTACTGTACTATGTGTTCAAGTCCTTGGCTTCGATTTCTAATCACATTATAAATCTCTGTAAACATTTCCTTATGGAAACAGCCCAGAAGCTGAGCCGTATGGCACCTGTTCAGCAGCAGCGATCTGGCTTCTTTGCCACGGAGGAGCCAACCGAGAAGAACAGTAGCACCAAAGGTGGGTTGCTGTGACTGAACGCCACACAGCTGATCCAGGCGGCAAAGCCCAGCACTGCAATCTAGGATGCAGCACCGGATTTAGCTGCTTGGATCAGCTGGGTGACACAGCACTTACTCAGCCACAGCGACCCAGATTCACTGCCACTGAGAAGTCAGCCAAGAGAGTGGCGTCATTATGCTAAACCTGAAGCAACAGCTATTGGAATTGGTAGTATAAATCCTGTAATGCTTCACAACGGTACTGAAGCTGGAGCGTCCAATTTCAGGACTGAATCTACAAGGGCAGTGCCACACCATCCAGTACAGGTTGGATCCCTATTCCTTGATCCCTTTCTTTGACTGAGGAAAAGCACCTCCATCTTGTTTGTCCTCATCCAATGAATTACTGTCATTAAGATATTGGTTAAAATCAGAATAGCTCCCTTGGATTTTGAAGGAAAAGAGGAAAACTTGGATGCCATCAGTATACTGATTCTGCCCTCTCCCCCAGCTCCAGCTAGCTTCTTCCACTGGTTTCATGGATATGTTAAATAGCCTCATGGACAAAATAAAAGTCCTTACACTTATTGCCGCAATCAGTGTTTTAAATAAAAAAGGAAAAAGCCATGTGGTTCTTGCACATAATCCAAGAAAAGATGAGTGATTTTATTAACGCTCGCTTTCATTTTATGGAGGCTTTAGAAAACTAGAAACTAGAGACAGAAAGGATGTCTGCTAAGTTATTTGTTCTCATTAGGCTATCTCAACAAAAGGAAATAACCTCAACGAAAAATGTTAAAGCCCTATAAGATTTCTCACCTCGAGCCAAGTGAGTCAAAGATTTCTATACGCTCATCAAAGCCTGTAATCTGTGCAGAATGTCTCTACTGTGCATTCCCATTGAGGTGTAAAGTGGAAGCCCTTTATTTATTTATTTATTTATTTATTTATTTATTTATTTATTTATTTATTTATTTATTTATTTATTTATTTATTTATTTATTTTCATTCATTCATTCATTCATTCATTCATTCATTCATACATACATACATACATACATACATACATACATACATACATACATACATACATACAATTTGCATCCTGGTCCCATTAGCATCACAGCATTACTCTGGATGGGTTACAACACATATAATAGGAAACAATTATATAAAAAAGATACATTAAAACAAGCAACAATAGCCTTAAAAATAAAATGAAAAATATTAATTTATATATCTATTAAATATTAAAAATTATTTTATATAGTCAAAAAAATCTGATTTTTTTAAAATTGTGCTCTAAATCAATTTGATTTATATCAAATCCACCCTACTTCAAATGTTTAAGCAAGACTACAAACTGGGCAATTTTTGCAATTTTTAGGAATTCTGCAGTTTTACACAAAAATGGACAATTTTGTATACAATATCATTCTCATCAAGGCAATAACTCTGTTTATAGCACGGAGAAATTCTTCACCATCCTGAACAGCAAGAAGAATGAAGCTGCAATTCCTTGCCTTCAAACAAATAAAATGTTACATTTCACTGTCAGAGCTTCTAGTAAAGTCTCAGTCAGAAATGGTGATGTCTTGAGGGGTGGAGGGAGGCTCCTTTAGTTTTATACAGTAAAAGGGAAAAATCAACAAAATTACAACTAAAATATTGGTCTGAGGATAGATTAGGTCATGCCCCATTTCCTTCAAATGTTTCTCAAATTAGGTCTGCCCGCTCCTAAAGTCTCCATCCATTCATACTGTCAGTCAGCGATGACAGACCTCTATTATCTCTCAGTTCATATTGGAGCTGACAAGCATGTCAAAAAAACCTGCTTTTTGACTATGACAAATGGAGCACTGGGAGAACTGTCCACAGGAATCTATAACATGAACTTATCACTGTACCTTATTTGCTTCATGTCAAGTGATCGTCATAAACAGTTTAATGAGTTGAGATATCAAGCACTTCCTTATCTTTCTTTTTTTTTTTTTTTGCTTTCCCATGTGGCTTTGATCTTTTAAAAATATTAAAAATTTAATATTTCCTAGAAAAAATATTAAAAACACCTAAAATATAATGTTTAAATGGGGCTGACATCAGACAGCCATAATTAGTTACTGCTCTTTTTCTTTGTTGTCATCGTTTCTTGTCGCTATTATTATAAAACTCTTAGTTAAAAATATACTTGGTCACCAGCCCAGTTTTTACTGCCATGTAATTAGCTGAAAAGACCCTGTCCATTTCCACCCCGCAGCACTATAATATTCCCACCAAAAACATAACCTTTGGTCATTGGGCAGTATCCCACAACGTTTCAATGCTGACTGCAGATCCCTGACGGTGTAATAGTATAAGATCGCACTGCTTGTACAAGCACTGTCATTGCACAAGGGCAAGGAGAGTCATTTTTACAGAGATCACTGTTTAGATAGCAACAATGCTTGTATGAGTGGTGCAATCCTGCACTGCTCCACCAGTAGCACCTTCCACTCATCAGGTGCTCAACAGGACACTGGCCATTGTATTTTATATATTACAAACTGATTTGTACAGCTGCTATTGCTATCACCAGCAAGGGTTGGCCCAAGACAAATGGCTCCCTGCCCTAGTCAATTAACAATGGCACCAAAGCTACGTCGGTTATTTTGGCATCTGAAGCAGAAAATACCACATTAATGTCTTTCCCAAAGCCTGCTAATTAATTAATGCAGTAATAATGAAGTCAACAGTTTTAAAGTCAGTTACATGTTGTTCCATGCCCCAAAGATATTTCTGATTTATGGCAAACTTGTGGTTAAATGAACTTCAAAAGTTTCTATCATTAACCGCCCTGCTCAGGACTTGCAAACTAATGTGTGATTGCATTAATAGCAGGGAGCAAGCTAATGTGGGCTGCTTTGGAACCATCAGGCTTAATTAGAGTGATCTAATCAACTTTTCCATTCACATGGAAATTGCTCCTACCAATATCATGAAGTGTCTTAATAAGTGAGCCACTTCAGGATATTGGCAAATTAATAACTTCCCCTGCTCCTCAAGAGGGGAGCAAGAGAAGTTAATTTTCTTTTGACTTCATATCGACTATCACGGATGTGCTGCATCAGTTATTTAAACACAAATCCGTTGCTTTCTCTTAAAGGGGCATTCAAGAAACTGTCTCCAGTAGAAGCCACCACTGCAGATTTGACTGTGGGTGGTTTCTCAACTGTGCCTTTAAGACAAGGCAAATAAAAGATTTTTTTTAAAAAAAAGTGATACAGCACATCAGTGATAGTCTGTATTGGGGTGTTTTCTTTTTAATTCATTCCCCTTGCCCCTTTACCAAGCAGCAGAAGAAGTGATTGATTTGGCAGTATCCTGAAGTGGTTCACTTATGAAGCCAGTTCACAATATTGGCAAATTCAAACTGGAGTCCTTTGGGAGGGCACTAGATCTGTGTCCAATGATCTGGCCCTGATGGATTCACTGGGACAAATGTTCAAATATGTGATCCATCTGCTGCCTGGAATATTACAGCACTTTCTCTCATGTTAGCAACCTAGGGCGTCCATACTCTTACATGTATTAATCAATCCAGGTAGGAGGAAGTGAAAGAGCAAATGAAAATTAAAACTTCCTGGAGAAAGGTTCTGTCCCAGACATTTTCATGCTCTTCTCTGTTCTCTTTTTGAGGTGTTATAACAGTGGTTGTAAGAGTATGGTGATGCAAGTGAGCCTGAAAATGTGGTGGCACCTTCCGATGTGAAGTACAAAATGGTAAATCTATCCCGTCAACCTCCTCAGAACTCATATAGGCTAGGCCACTGGCAAGGGCCCCATCCCATCAACACTGTTATAACGTTATTTACGAAAGCTGCATTCCTAATCTCACATGAAAAAGCAATTTGTGAGATGAAGGGGAGGGAAGCATACGAACGGATAAAAGTCTGACATTTGAGCAAAAACCTTTATCAAAGAATGATTTAATACCATGTTTACCCATAGAGCAGTCATAGGCTCATGTTGCTATGGAAACAGACAGACTTCCAATAATATTAAGCAATAGAGTATCTATTATGGCACCGCATTAATGATGCTTGGTAAAGGGTCACTTTAAAATTCATTTTACAAGGCCCCGTTTTAAATAGCAGAGCAAACAATTCAAGGAACAGGAAATTATCTTTACAATTGAATGTCAACCTTACGTCACTTATTTCTGTTTGTGAACAAGCACATCAATTCACTCAACTATGATGCCGTACCATGACCACTGCAGCTGCTACCTGTTAGGAGGGGACAGAGAAAAATCAGAACTTCCAGTCCTGCTTTTAGTTGTATATAAGTGGAATTTATCTTAGGCGAGGGGGAGAAAGAGAGACAGAAAGATTACCGAGTGAATTATAATTGCTTTCTAGAGTGAACTGAAAAACGTTTGTTTTAATATATTTGTATTGTACTTTGTTTTAAGTACAATACAGGTACTTAAAATGTTTTGCTTGCCCAGTTTGCACATACAGCTTCAGGATTAGATGGATTCCATACAAGAAAGGACTGCTCAGCCCCTTCCTCTGTATTGTGTTATATTCTGTCAGTAACATGAAATTTTCCCCCAGCCTACCGCCAATATGGGAAACAAGAGGAACAATTTACAGAGTAATGCAAGAGAGGGCAAGAATTTGGACAAATGTCACTTTATCACCTACTTGCTCATTTTGTGTGATGAAAACAGGCCATTTTACAAACAAACAGGACGAAGATGCACCTGAGAGAGAAGCCAATGTGAAGAAACAGTGAAGAAAGCCACCCCACCTCACCCCAAAGTAACCCATTTTGGTCATATCAGCTCTAACATTTTAGCAGAGATAAGAAAGCCAATCCAGCATGGCTACTAGGAATTCAGATTCACCGAACAAAGTAATTTCCCCCTGGTTGTTGTGGGTTTTTCGGGCTTCTTGGCCGTGTTCTGAAGGTGGTTCTTCCTAACGTTTCGCCAGTCTCTGTGGCCGGCATCTTCAGAGGACAGCAAACAGTTTGCTGTTCTCTGAAGATGCCAGCCACAGAGACTGGCGAAATGTTAGGAAGAACCACCTTCAGAACACGGCCAAGAAGCCCGAAAAACCCACAACAACCATTAGATCCCGGCCGTGAAAGCCTTCGCGAAATCATTAATTTCCCCCTATTTCTGGATTTTGGTTGGTCTCCTACATCTGCACTTCAAAAACAATGTGTCGCTAACATGAAGTGGAAGTTGGGATGTGAGCAGAAAGACTTCAGCTTTTGTCCAAAGAACCCATTACAGACAAATGAGTCCAAAACTAGAAACTGCCCGCCAAACCACAGACCACAGACTTGAAAATTAAGGAACTCAAGACTTCAAATATTGTGTCAGCAGAGCTGAGATTATTGGTGGACTCACAATTCCTGCAAATTCTACCTTGAATGAAGGCAGCTACCGTCTATGCCACACCCCATTCAAGTCACACTGCTGTAGCATGGTCTGGCTCGCACATTTCAGTTCATTGGACTGTACAGATGTTATTGGTAGTGGCACTGTGCCACTAAGAATAGACTGAGTTTTACAGCTGCTGCAGAAGCAGGAGGAGAAAGCTAGATGCTGCTCTTTTGATTATTATCAGTATCACACTCTTTAAGAGACTTGAGGCACCTGATTTTTTTTTAAATTAGAAGCCAAGAACATACACCAAAATACATCTCCACCAGGGTTAAAACACATAAAGTTCTCTACGTGATTTGGATACCAATGAAAAATCACTTTTGTTTCTACAGCTCTACAGTTAAGTAATATTAGATTTAATGGTCATAGGGGAGCGCTCCTTTAGGCAACCATGTTCTGTTCCTTCAGTTATGAAATACATGGTTAACATTTCTCTTTTTCCAAGACTACAAGAGTCGTCATTTTCCACTCCATTGTTCTGTGCTTTGATTCTATATTTGTGATATGTCACAGCAAACAGAGCAAAACAAAGCCAAGCAGAAAAAACTCTCCCCAACCCCCATAAATAAGAATTGCCCCTAGGCTGTTGCAGTTGCACATTTTAAATGCAGTTAAATCATAGCAGCAGCTGCGAAAAACAAGATAGTTAAATAACACTCCCAAGTTAATCAGTATAATTTACTAGCATTGCCAAAATCTATGGCTGGTATACTGCCAGATTCAGGATGCATACACTGCTGTTGGTTTGCAGTTAGAGCCATGAAAAACTCTTATATTTCATACCAGCTGCATTTCTCTACCGTACTTGCCCTCTTGACTTGTTCAAGTCGCATATCATGCTGCAAAAAAGTTGTGTATCACGATGCAAGAACTTTCTGTCTTCCTCCACAGAAATAAGTGTGTGTGGTGGTTCCTAACATATGTAATATTTTTCCCTTCTCATTTGACTTTTCGTACTCATTTTACCATTTATTAAAGTGTATTTTTTTCAAATGCACATGTTATCATTGTGCACATATAATCTGAAAAAGAGAAAATTTAAAAAGGAATGTGATGCCTATAAAGTCCTTCTAATGGTAAGAATAATAGATTCTTTCATAGAATCATGATGTTGGAGGGGGCCTATAAGGTCATCAAGTCCAACCCCCCTGCTCAATGCAGGAATACAAATCAACAGGTCTGCCAGGTGGTTGTCTAGATTTCTCTTGAATACTTCCAGTGTTGGTGCACTCGTCATCTAAGTGTTGGTGCACTCGTCATCATCAGGTAATTGGTTCCATTGCCTTACTGCTCTAAAAGTTAGGAAGCTTTTCCTGATATTCAACTGAAATCTGGCTTCCTGAAACTTGAGCCCACTATTTTGAGTCTCAAACTCTAGGAGGATCAAGAACAGATCCTGCCTTCCTCTGTACGATAGCATTTCAAGTATTTGAAAAGTGCTATCATATCTCTCCTTAGTCTTCTTTTCTCAAGGCTTAACATGCTGAAAGACATTCAGTCTTTCCTCATAGTGCTTGGTTTCTAGCCCCCTGACTATCCTTGTTGCCCTCCCCTCAAATTTGTTCCAATTTGTCATCATCCTTCTTGAAGTGTGGTGTCCAGAATTGGACACAGTACTCAAGATGAGGCCTAACCAGCACCAAATAGAGGGGAACTAGTACCTTGCAGGATTTGGAGGCTACACTTTTGCTAATGCAGCCAAAAATGGCATTTGCCTTTTTTGTAGCCACATCACACTGTTGGCTCATATTCAGCTTGTGAATGATTCCAAGATCCTCACATATAATACTGCTGAACCAGGTATCCCCCATCCTGTAACTGTGTGCTTGGTCCCCCCCCCAAGGTACAGTACTTTTTGCTTATCCACGCTGAATTTCATTCTATTGTTTTCAGCCCAGTGTTCAGACCTATCTAGATTATTTTGAACTTTGTTTCTATCTTCCAGGGTATTAGCTATTCCACCCAATTTTGTATCACCCACAAATCTGATTGGCATCCCGAGATCCAGATCATTAATAAAAAAAAACTGCACCCAAGTCTGAGCCCTGGTAATATGCAATCCAGAGATTGCCCCATTGCAGCAGAAGGGCAACCTTGCAAAAGCTCTTAAAAGGCCCAGTCACTCGCACAATGGGGAGCTGAATGCATGGAAGAGGATGTGGTCTTCCATCCAGCACAGTATATGTTCTGCATACAGAAATTCCCTATTCAATCTAGTTAAAACATTACCAAACCCAAAAGAAAATCTGCAAGAGAAGCTGGAAAACTACAGCGAGTTTTAATTGACAGTACTGGGTTTGAAAGACAAGGAATCTTGATCTGGTATAACAGAAGTCGTCAACCCCCGGTCCGTGGCCTGGTGCTGGTCTGTGGCCTGAGCCGGACCAGGACGCGGAGACAGACCTCCTGCCCCCCGCACGCACTCCCTTCCCCACAGATGTTTTGCGCATGCATGCCAGCGCCGGCGTGAGTGCTCCCCCACCCCTTCACACATTCGGCCGAGTGAAGGGGCGTGTATTCTCCTGCGCTCCTGCGCATTCCTCAGAGGCTCAGCCGGTCCGCAGTCCCAAAAAGTTTGGGGACGGCTGTGGTATAAGACAGCCTCCAACATAGAGATATGGGCTTGCTTTGCTGTGGGCAGTCT
Source organism: Pogona vitticeps (assembly GCF_051106095.1). NCBI lineage: Eukaryota > Metazoa > Chordata > Lepidosauria > Squamata > Agamidae > Pogona > Pogona vitticeps. The sequence continues at coordinate 15,728,317 of NC_135787.1, read as the reverse complement.
GTCCAATTTGGTAAATACAACTTTTTACTCTTTGTTCTCTCCTTCACCTCTTGGCCCTTCTTTATTTTCTTGAAATAAATAAATCTAGGTGCTAAATCTGTAACCTTTAAACGGATCTAAAAAAAAAGAAAAAGAAGCTTTCTACACCAGTAAAGTAACATCAAAGGAAATCCCATCCAGAATATCATCTAGATGCAATAGAAAACCCCTTTCATTTAGTAACTATCCTGGTGCAAAGAAAAGAAAATCTTAGCAAGGGAAAGGGAACTTCACAACTTCAGGTTCTGTGTGTCAGAAAAAGGGCAACAAATTAGTAGTTGCTCATATGAATTGCTTTTGTGTATTTTACACCAAAGAGAATTAGCAGTATTTTAATCCAGATGCTACAGTTACATGGCTGTTCTTGGATATGCACCTTAACTGAGCGACGAGGACATCATGTGCTTCTCTGCCTCAGCCCATCCCTTCTAAGGATGCCTTGCACCATCCTATTTACATTTTTAGGTACCTCTGAACCCCTTTCCTGCCCAAAAAGGGCCATGTTTTCAAGTAAATTCAGCCATATTATATCTGCTTCCCCAAACCAGATCAATCAGTACACTGGATTGAAACTATTTGCCTTTTGTTGATGGGAACAAAGACAGCTTGGGGTTTTGACTGAACTAAACTGCATGGTGTTGAAAGAGAAGGGGGAAAGTAAATTCCCTTCCCATTAACAGGAGGACACCTGAAAAGATACATTCATGATACCCGAAGTCGTTGCCTGAGGCTCTGCACATTGTCATTAAATAACATAATCACACTGTGACTCCAAATGAGTGATTTTCTGCACAAGCACAACTATCAGAAAACCCAAGTCAGCTTGAAGATTAAATGTATAATGGCAACATCCTCTCTTGTAGCCTGTACTGCCCTTTATTTGAAATTCTTGAGATAAATGATAAGCTTTGTAGATTGTTTCACTATGAACATTATTTATTGTCCTACGCACTGAAAAAAAAATCACTCATAAGCATCTTTAGAGAACTGAGCTGCTAGGGAAAAGAAACAAATACATTTCGGCTTCATCTTCACGGCCATTAAAAATGGCTTCCCAGATGTAAAAACCAACAGAAACATCCATGTAAGCCTCTTAAAAGGACATTCATTTTAATGATATTCATACTGTCTCACTGTTAATGAGAGAACTCTTAATGAGAGGCAGTTAATGGTAGGACCTTTTGGAGGTCATTAATTCTAAGGGTTGCCTTAAGTTAGAAATGATATAACAGCACACAGCAAAAACAAATTGTCACACAGCAACATACAGCTTGCCTCAGTTCTTGTTTCAGATATTGAACTTCTGATTATAGTCCTGACTTTTTGAGGCCTGCCCAGATCAGCCATAATCAACACAGATCAAGAGAATTAATTGCAAAAAAGGATTTGGGGACATTCACATGTCTTCTGAACAGAGATAAATCATCTTATTTATTTAATCCAGGTAAAAGCAAGTCTAATAATATTCTAGAGTTCATTTGTTTTAAAATGACTCAAGTTGCCTTAGAAATGATGCACAGAGGAGGGAGAATGATCCCTGATGCAACATATAACTTCAAGAAGAAAAATCTCCTCAAGGAACACAATTGATATTCTGTGTCCAGGTATGTTTACCCTTATTACTTGTTACTATTTTTAATCAGAACAGATATTTTAAAGGCTGACTTACTACTATCTTGAAGTGTAGTTATGAGGACACCTGCACAGTAAATTCTCTCTGATGACCTGACCTTGGTTGCAATCTATTTTTTAAAAAAGGCACACTACCCCTCCTGTAGCCCTTTGCCTGAGCACACCCCATATTTCTCTAAATTATAAACCCCAAAGGGGTAGCCTTTGCTTGCAATAAAATAAAATAAAATAAAATAAAATAAAATAAAATAAAAGAACCCAGTCCCTAGATTTATTGCTCCATACCCTTTTTTGTCCTCCAATCCTTTTTGACCCTTTGCCCTCTGGTCAAATCAATCTGGACATTTCTACTAGCTTCTTCCACCCCATAACCTTGGTTGAGAACCATCTGTCAGCAGATACTGGTATCGGCATCATTCTGCCATAATGAACTTCATCATTTTCCTGGATTTGGTATCATCGCAGGGCTGCTGACTTTAATGACCTCAAATCTAGCTAACTTAAAACAAACAATTTGTCAGAGAACAGTTTTGACCATGAGATGTTCTAGGACCAAGTTGCTGACTCTGCTAATCAAAGGCTGCTAAATGGTTTTGCAACAAACTGTATGCTGTTTGTCCTGCCTGTAAGGTTCCATTTTTCACTGAACAAAGCAAATTCAGAAGAAGAGATAAGTTTATTAGCTCCTTGGGGCTAACCTTTAAGGAGCTTTTGTAACAATCCTGAGTTGGAACTGGAGAAAGCTAGGTCAAAAGAACCCATTAAAAGCTGACCAACGGAAACAGGCCAAATTTCATAAAAGGGCAGCACCAGTACAGTACAAGTTATGCAGAATCTCTAAAATCTGCCCCCAAAAGCCATATTTTCCATTAAACCACTACGGAAAGAAGAGGTACTAAATCTCTAAAATTCCATTTTGACTCAATATTCTTTTGAAAACTGTCTCTAGATCAGTTGTGCACAGTGGCCAGTACTTGGAAACACTAATATATACAAGAATGTTTATTCTAAGTGCTGGGCTATAGGACATCATACAGAGAATGAAAAGTACCCTGACTATATTTGTCAGAAATACATCTCTACAGGTGTCATGACCAACACCTGCAGAATTTTAATTATGACTCACTAGAGCCTATACATTTTAATTACCGTAGTATGATTACTTGATCTCTGCTCTTTTTGTTGATTTCAGTTTCAAAATTAATGGAAATAACTAATATGATGAAGGGAAAAGGCTATAATTAGATATTAATGTTTCACTGTGTTACCTTTACAAATGACAGCTATCATAGAAATACACCTGGGAATGAAGGAGCGACCTGAAGTCCCAGAGGATGACAAAGGCCAGTATCTACCCACCCCACAAATACACAGAGAGTGATGCCAGAAAGCACTATCTCTGCTCTGATTGACCCCTTTATCACACACAGTATATATAGGGTTAGCGCCATACATTAAATCATGAGGTCAAATACAAAATTGTGTCCCTCACATTCCATTTCCACAAGCCTGGTAGTTGAATTTTCTTCAATACTAGCAATGGGACATTGTCCTTTATTTCACCTGAAGGCAACCATCTAGTTTAGTAGATACAATGCAGATTATGTGGCACGCCTCTTTTCCTCAGCACCTTGCTCTTAACTCTCACTGCTCTAAAGATAGAACTGACCCTGCTCACATAGCATTACCACAAAAATAGTAATTGGTGTTTCCTATCCTTACCTAGGAAAATTCCCTAGATGCTGGAGAACTCATGCCTGGTAGCTTCTGGGACTCCTTAGGGAACCCTAGCTATGCACGGTAAATTTGCCCCCTTTTGCATGCCTCCACAAATCGCTAAAGTGCCCCAGCTAACTTTGAATCATATTATACAGATGGTGACAGATTAACTGACTCATTCCTGCTTTGAAGCCCCATGGCTTTCCGTGGGAGATATTTGATTGTGTGCCTAACTCTCTCAATGAAATCAGTGGGATTTTAAATTATTTCATGACGGCTAGACCATGCCTTACATGTAAGCTTTAATCAGCAGGCTAATCCATGGAGGTTGCTTAATCAATGAGGGCACATTTTTACTCCACACAGCTATGAGCTGAAAGTATCTGTGGTTTTCTTATGCTATTTTGGTTCTGGCATGTTAACTGGGAACAGAATAAAATAAAATAAAATGTTCAGAAAAGTAGACCTTCTAATACTAAACATGAGGGCTTGAGAAGGTTTACATCTGTGGCCTGCTCTCACCCACCCCAGACAGAATAATTTGATCTACTGCATGCATATACTCTTATCCAGCTCTCCACCCATCAAACATGAGACAATACGTAGATTTGTTTGCTGAAAATTAGGACTGATAGACAAAAATCTGAACCTACTTCAGATTTATTTATCTCTTCTTAAGGCAGGTTTTAACCTAATTTTAGGACAGCTTGGGCTGCCCAGAACTTATCTCATATGACCTCATTTCTCCCCCCCCTCATTTTGTTATCTTAAAACGAAATTCCTACTCTCTTAATTCACTACATTTGTGTGTTTTACCTCCTTTTCTGTTCACACAACTTGAGCTACCAAATTTTTAAGTGCAATGCTTGGTTTGACACATCTTTTTTAACATAAGGATTTGACTTGTCATGATAATTTACCTATCAGGGTTCTTTACCGCTGAACGATCTCAGGCATCGCCAATCCCAGAAATGAGATAGTGTCACTTTCATAATAGTGCCAGTGTTCTGCTTCTTGACTATGACAATATTATCATCAGTAATAAAAGCATCTCCCTCCCTCTCTCCCTCCCTCTCTCTCTCTCTTATACAGACACTTTTTAAACACACACACCAGATTTCTTGTTCTGAATCTGTAACTGTAGGAAGTCCTAACTCCCATCTCCATACTTCCTTCTTGTTCTCGTCCTTCTGATTCATTTTGCTGTTCTTCTCTTAAGTATTCCCAAAGTATTATCATTCCATTATTAGTAGAAAAAAATAATACACTGCTCATAGTTTATGCTTTAATTGAAACCCTTAGTTACAGTACTGTGTAGAAAAACAAAGCTGTATTTTTATTATACGGATGTATTTTCACCAGCTAGTGTTTCCTGCCTTATAAAAAAGGATATGCTGCCACCCAGTGATTTAAAAGGGTCATACATCTTCCTAAAAACTAAATACATCCAGTGTCAATTTGCAAAAATCCCCTATTCTCTTACGACCTTGATGCATTTTCCAACAAAGATTTATTTTGATTTGTGGTCAGTTGTCTGCTTTTATTAGAGAGCTCTAATCAAGAATTCATTTCAAAGCACAACAAGTGAAGGACAATTTTCACAGATCTGTACATGGACAAATGGGGTATTGTGATTGTATCTTAAAGATAACTGCCTTCAATTTCAGCCTCAGGGTTCTGCATCATAAATTTGTTTTGCAACAAAAAGGTGTAAAAATTAAATATTGGCACTTAGCCACAACTAAAACTTGCAAATCAGCACTGCTCTTAGCAGCAGCAGATCAGAGAAATGGTCCTGATTCCTTTCTAGCAGCACACTGTGGGTTGCATGAGATGCAGAAGGATTAATCTGCAAGTCTCTCTTTTGCTGTTACTTTATTGTTCATCCCGACTACGAATAGTTCCATGGAATGAATTGACGAGTGGCAAGTCAACATTTACATACATCTTATAGCATCAATGGGACACATCTTCTTGGGACTAGCAATGAAATACCAGTATTTTGTGGCTTTAATGAGAAATTCTTGAACTCATTGGTACCTATTGCAGTAAGTAAATGGAATTACAGAGGTCAGAGCTGAAGAACCAGATGGGGACAAATCACAAACCAAGAGACAGGAGTGAGGTCATCCAGCAGTCATATCCAAAAAGCAACCAAAGGAGTCCAAACGAGGTAAATTCATAGCTCAGTTCTGAACATAGGTGACAATGGATTGCATTCAAATCAAAAGTACATCTACTGAAATCCAACTGTTAAATCCCAGCTGGAATAGATTAACTGAATCAGTTGCTGAACAGTAACCAACACTGGTCTAAATCACCTTGATTGAAGGGGTGCATGCTACCTGGGACTAGCAATTAGATTAAGGCCAATGAAATTATGACATACAGTATGTTAGTTCTGACCGAAGTACATTTCACTGATTTGAATGGAGCTGCACCAAGTATGACTTAAAATCCAATCCTAACTAACCAAAATTTGCAAAGTCCTGTTGAGCCAACACTAGGTCATTTGAAGTTGTGCTTAATCCACCCAATACTCCAACCTAGAGATACTATGAACTATCTTAATTCTGTGCACTGTTCCTGGTGGAGGTTTGGCGATGATGAAACTTGGCTTTATGTCTGATCAAGACAACTTATTTTCAGCTCTTCTGCCAGCAGATCTGCTGGAAGATCACTCTGTTGGCAGATCTATGCGACCAAAAGTGCAGATCCAACCCAATGACATTTTGAAATGGATGAATATATGGGTGGCAGCTGGACATCTGTCCACATTGGGACTTTGACTATCCAGCTTAGCTGACACCACTAGCTTAACTCCACCTGCTATATACTGTACATCTCACTGCACTGTCCCCAAAACACACACCAGAGGGCTGAAAAAAGCAATACAAATTAAAATTAATGGTATTTGCAAAGCAACTGCAAGACAGAGAACACATCTCATTGCCCATCAGATATCTGGGGCTGGGAGAGCCAATGACCCATGCATACCATTACACAAGTGTATCATTAAAGGAAGAATCTGATCTGAAATTAATCGCATTCTCATAAGGTGGCACTTTGAATAATAAGGGAAAGTATTTGCTGGAGGCAGCAATTTTTCCCTATTAGTAATGCTTTTGCTCATCTAAATTATTCTCATGAGTGCCACAACATAGTATTTAATCACTGTAGAAAGATAAAGGGAATATAAAATGAAGTGGTAAATGTATGAAAAGAAAGGAGAGGGGAAAAAAAACTTAACTGAGCTCTCTTGTATGGGGGGGGGGGAGGGGGAAGTAAAGATCTCTTTTTCCCCAACCAGAGCAAATGTATTCAGTGAAGAATAATAGATTCTTTCAGTTAACTGTCAGCTACTCGATAAATTCACAAGCTGCAGTCGTTTCAAACATTTCTATAATAAAAATCCAGTGGTATTCTATACAGCAGAATGTTTTGGTCTTTTGTCTTTAAAACTGTGAATAGTTTACAACAGTTTTATTTATTTGTTCAGTTTATATATGTTCGTCTCCAGTTCAGGAAGATGAAAGTCAGCTTACAAAATTTAACTAAAATCAGTAAGACAACATTAGAACCCATATGGACCCTTAATAGATGTTTGCTGAAATTCTGTTGGCACAGCTATGCCTGCAGGAGAGGTAATGATATCACCAGCAGGGGGAGAGTTTCAGAAATGGAATGTTTCTCCCCTGTCTCCTATTGCTTTTCTTGGTTGTGAATAATGTTTTCATTGCATGGAAGTTGTGGGAGCTAAGGGACAGAAGAAGGAAGTCTTTTGTTACCCAAAATCACCACCAGCAGAACACTTCACCAGGACAGGAAGGTGTCTTCCTTTCTACAGATCCCACAGTTTCCGCACAACAAAAGGAATCATTTTCAAGTCACAAGGGCTGAGAGAGAAGGCCTTCAATCTTTCCCTTCTGTTGACATCATCACTCTTCCAAAGGATAGCTACTCCAACAGAATTTCAGCCCTTGTTTAGATTTTCTCACATTGCTTCACTCACCTTTATGAAATAGGAAGGGAGAGGAACTTCCCTATCTCCTGATCTTATTGTAAAAAAAATTTGTTCAATTCATAGCAAAAGGCTGAATGAGAGGGGGTGCTGATAAGTACTGAACCTTTCCCAGAAAAAAATGAGCTAGGAAGCTGTAACTGCCACACTATTCTACGTATTCCCCCAGGAAATCAATGCACTTGAGGGGCACCCTGGAACTGTGCAGCTTGCCCAAGGCCACACAGGCTGGCTCTATTTACAAGAGGCACAGTGGAGAATTGAATTCCCAATCTTTGACTCCCCAGCCAGGGACAAACCACTGAGCTATCCAGCCAACTATTAAACGAATTAATTAATAGTATTATATAAGAATGTTAGATAAAGCATTACTAAAACAGATTTCAAAGTAACAAAATGCAAACCATCTCATTTTAAAACCTCTCCTAGACAGTCTGTTTTACTTGTGGATATTCAACAGGGTGACGACTGGCTCTCTGAATCTGACAATTTAGCATTTCTCTTGGCCATTTACATATTTTTTTTTCAGAAGAAGCTGCCAGGCTTTATTTGACGCCAAACTCAATTTAAGACTTCCCAACCCCAACCCCCAATCCTTTTCCTCTACTCAGTAACACAAAACGTCAACTCAGAAGTGATCCTGTAGCATTCCGTAGGTAGGCTCACTTAAGAGAGGTGACATATGCTAATAGAGTTCATGGTAAAAGACAATCTCATTTGTACACTGTGAATATGGCGAGCCTGGGGACTTGTGCTTTGATTGTACTGTAATTAGCAGCACTTTTGTATTTTCTCAGTGTGATCGCTGCAGAGACTACTACCTCCTCGCCCAAGCACACTTGCCAGGTCGCTTTTGACTAAAAGGCCTGGACAGGAGAGAACAAAAGAGCAGCTACGCAATCTTCCTGGGTTGATTGCAAACTTCTTTGCTAATCATGAAGGCATCAGTCATGATTAAGAATCAGACCTCTGCTTTCAGCTCAACTAACCCATTCTTAGAAACCCAATTGATTCAGGCTCATTAAAAAAGAAAAAGAAGGGAAGAAAACAGAGGCAGAGAGAGAGAGAGAGAGAGAGAGAGAGAGAGAGAGTGAGTGAGTTTGTGAGTGTGTGTGTGTGTGTGTGTGTGTGTGTGTGTGTGTGTGTGAGAGAGAGAGAGAGAGAGAGAGAGAGAGAGAGAGAGAGAGAGAGAGAGAGAGATGTTTTAGTTTCAAGTTGGGAAGCTAGGAAAATTTAATTAATTTAAAAAACAGATTTCCGGTGAGATAAATACTACAGAGGAGGCTCTGCAGAAGCAGAAGAAAACCTACATTCTTAAACTTGAAAGGGGAAGAAAGGGATTATAATGAAACAACACAAGCAATGAACCTTTCTGAATCCGATAGTATCAGTTACCTGTGGTGAATGGTTTCTTTCATTGGTCCTGCTTCTGATTGTTATGGGTTTTTTTAATCGCTTAGCGATTAAATCACTTAGCGACGTTTTTCCTGGAACGGATTAACGTCGCTAAGTGAGGCACCACGGTATCTAACAGGAAGAATTACTGTAAGCTGGTAATGTCTTTGCCCTGTACATGAATTAAATTAAACACATCATAACCACCAATTTGCAGCTGCTGGTTGGTACATCATCAATTAGACAACGTTTCAGAAATGGAATAATCTGTTCTCACACCTCCTCAACAAATAGGGCAAAGAGTTCTCCTCTGCCTTGCTGTTTTCTGAGAAGAGACAGGTGGCCAGGCCATTTAGTTAGACTGGGGCATTCAACCTCAACTCTTGGAGAAACTGTGGAAGGTAGCCTGGTCTTGACTGTTCTGAAGCGAGAGCAGAATGCTTTTCTGTAGGAATTTCAAGGATAGACATATTTTGTCTGTTGCAGTAGAAACTATGGAGCATTTTTGGTATGTCAAAGACAAAGTCCTGTACAATATCTCACTGAGCTCTTGCTGAGGGAAGAGTCCCTGTAGCATTGTGACACAGGATCATGCCACTTCTGCTGGCACTGCAGAAGCCGAGTGCAGGTTTTCTCGCTGAACATCGTTGCACAGGAGGCATCCGTGTTTGCCCAAGAAGCATGATCCGGCCTGACTCTGTTCGTAGGATTTTCTTCCCTTTGGAAGCCCAACTCAATCCTGGCCTATCAAGTTTCATTGTACAAAAACAAATTATTTTTCTTTGTGTGTTTGCAGTCTACAAAACAATAGATTTGTTTAGTCTTCAAGGTGCCAGAATTCTCCTCATTATTTTTTTGCAATGGTCCTTCCTTGTTCTGAAAAGATAGTTCTTCCTATATTGTCACCGGCAGACAGCACAGTGCCTCCACAATAACCAAAATCGTACTGGTGATTTACACATGCGTGCAGGAAATTAACTAACATTAATTAATGAGGTCTTGCTGGCTGTGTTCTTCATCACAACTTCAGTCACAAAATGGTGGGCACACAAGCAGGAATGTGACGGACTTATAATTAATTAGTAGCAATTTCCCAGCACAGCTTAAAACAATTTCACTTATGTACACATAAATCACTGACAGGATTCTGACTGGTATCTCCACCTTGAAATGTGGAGTGTGAAACAACATAACAACCTGTTCACTTGTTTTTCAGCCTTTACGAACTTCACAGCCTGAAATCCACAAGCACCAGCAGAACTTCAACAAAAAAGTGGAAAGTGTGAAGCTCAACAAGCTCCCAGCTCTCAAAAATACAACATGCAAAAGGTCAACAAACTCTACCCAGCCACAAGGACCGGGGATCACTACACACAAAAGACCAGCTAATGACACCCATCAACCACAGTGAGAGATAATCTCTTCTCCTTAGCACAACAATACACCCACAACAAGACACACTAATCACCCACCTACAGAAAAAAGACAAAAGCCTATCTCACAGCCATAAATACTGCACTCTCTAGCCAACTACACCAGAGCACAGAGTGCTGTCCTCTGATGATGCCGGCCACAGAGACTGGCAAAACATTAGGAAGAACAACCTTCAGAACATGGCCAAAGAGCCCGAAAAACCCACAACAACCATTCACAGCCTTTGTTTAAAGGCTTCCAAAACACAATCGCAACAGAGGACAAGGACTTATACACCATCTTCTTCGACGTAATTTTGATTAATACACAATATCACTGCTGCTGCTTCCCTTTTTTTCCTTTGTTGTTCCCTACTCCAAAGGGGTAGGGATTTCAAAGTGTGATCCATTTGCAGGATGCTTTAAAAGAACACTCTGACTTGGCACCACAAAGTTGGTACCCTTCCTGCATTTATCAAAGCAGCTAGAGTCTATTATCTAGCTGACACTGAATAAATATTTTATTGCAAACCACACACAAGAAGAAATCACACCTGACCTTTATGGGCTAAGCTTTCCTTTGTATTCATGGTCTAATCAATATTATGAGTTGGCATGCTGAGGGCTTTTGGAGCTGCTCTAAATCAGGTGAGCCTACACAGGAAAAACCCTGCAGTTTTTAACTTACTCGCAAAATGCCCTGTGTGATGATGAATAGGGCAAAAGTATGAAAGAAAACCTGTACACTGCGGAGACAATTAGAGGATGCCCTTTTTCTCTGCAAGAACCGCACCTGAGATTGGTGATCAGCCTACCAATCAATTGGGGTGCTCTTCTAATCATGTGTTTATGGTTTTTTCCAGTGCTGGATTGAAACTACTACTACAAAGGACCCAATTTTCCCTTGTTCTTGTGCACTCCTACCAGATCCTTGCCAATTCCTCCCATCACCAGATGAGAGGAATGGCGATAATGGGTGTGTTAGTCTGTTACTGGGAGCATTGGCCAGTCAGCATTGGGTAGGTGGGACTCATTAGCCTGGGAAGGCAGCCCATCTAGGAGAAGGAAAACTCTGATCTCAAACCCCCACGCTGTGAGGAGGAGGAGGAGGCACCGCCATCACCCATGCGGCCAGGGAGCAGCCCGGGTAGGTGGGGCTCGTCAGCCTTGGAAGGCAGCCCAGCTAGGAGAAGGAAAACTCCGATTTCAAGCCTCCACCGCCTTGTGGCTATATCCACTCATGGAAAAGGCTTCAGGAGTAAACCTTGAGGCAAAATCCGGAGCCGGAGTCCCAGAGGCTGTTCGTGTCATTCTGGCAACTCCTGGAACCAGTTGTATTGGCTCTTGCCTTTCCATTGGACTATTTCAGCAATGTGGAGAGGGGGAATTTGCTGCTTAGGTAACAGCCTATCCTCCATATTATTTTACCCAGGCTTCGTCCTCTGGAGAGGACACTCCAGCTTCGCATACAGCCTCAAAGTCCTCCATACAAAGCACGTTACCATAATCTCTCGAGACCGAAGGATGCCTATGATGGCCATTCAAAAGACTCCATCGCACCCAATACACGTTGCAATATATAACTGAATGAAGAGGCAGATGTAAACAATGGTTCTTTTACGTATTATCTACCTTAAGGCTGTTAATCTGTTAAAAGCCTAGTTGCCTCCTTTCTGCTCAAAGGGAAATTCCCTTCCACACTTCTCCAAAGGCTTGCAAGAGCATCCTGGCGCAACCTTCAACGAACAAGTTAAAGGCTCTCTTTTTTAAAAAGAGGCGGCAAGTGCTAGAAATGACTGAGTGAACACTTCTGAAGGAACTGCTGAATGGCCAAAATTTTAATACCACCAAAAACATTGCTGAAAATGTTGAGTATGTGAGCTTACCCCCTAGCTTATCCATCATTTTGCAATAAATAAAAAGATGCTGTAAAACCCACAGGAAAGGTGATCTGGTTTTACTTCAACTACGTTTCATTTCAATCAGATTTCCCAGGGTATCTTTACACACCTGATCACTACAAAGTGACGGGATCAAGACTTGTGAAGGGGAGAATATGGCATATAAATTATATCCTTCAGAAACAAAAGTTTTGGATTACAGACAAACCTTTTTTCTTCTTTTTAAAGTGGTGCCCCGAGCCTGCGTCAGCAGGATGGATATGCCATGAATCAGAATAGATACCTACTCCCTCTAAAGTTAGCCCATTAAAGTCATCCAACTGGGAACAGAGGCCAAGAAGCACACAGTGGTTCTCAAGCTTTTCAGCAGTGGTACAAAAGCTTTAGACTGGAAAAGGAAATTGACAGTTAAACCATCCCCAATGGATGGTCAAAAAAAGCTACATTCAGAAACCTCCAATGAAGGTAAGTCCATCACCCTCTGAGGGTATGACTGCACTGACTATTTACCATGCAATTTACATCAAATTGAACATAAATGAATTAGAATTAAAATCTGTTGACTATACAAGATAAGCAATCATGAAATTGTCTTTTTTTTTGTTCAGCTGGCAGCGACATTTTAAATTCATTTCAATTGGGCTGACATTTGTTCTGCCTGCTTTCTGTCAATGGACCTCTAACAGATAGGAAACCCTGACATCTGAATGTTCAGCCTGGAGGCAGGCGTTGCATCACAGCCTCTCCCAATTTGAAGAGACCCTTGTCCAGCAGGCCGAGGCAAAGAGGAAGTCACAAAAGCAACAAAATCAGGGAGCTGGACAGGGGACAGATTGCATTTGTCTTCAGCGTGGAAGGGATTGTCACTCTCGAATTGGCCTTTTCAGCCACACTAGATGCTGTTCCAAGTGCTCCGTACACAGCATGTTACCATAGTCTTTTGAGACTGAAGGATGCCTAACTGATCATCTGATCCAATGCAAGGAGGTGCCAGTTCTCCTCAACCAAGCCCCTAGTCTCCATACTGTGTCTTAAAAAAAATTCAACTCAGCTCTGGAACAGAGTATCGCTATGACACTTAAGATATCTAAATGAACAAAAAGAGAGAAATAGAAATTACCAATAGCGCCTTGTTAACACCTTAAAGCAGCTTCTACTGTTCCCTCTGCCCTGCTGACTCCTGCAAATTGTCGTTTGGAAGGGTACAGCAATTCACCGACGGAATCCCGATTTGATAAACTGTGAATACACAACAGGTTACATCATATTTTCCCTGATGTACAGTCACAACCTGAGTCAGTCGATTCCTTTACTGAACACCTCTTACTGTCAAGAAATTCCTCCTAATGCTTAAATTTGAAATATTAATAGTAAGAACAATTAATAGACATTTTTCTGTATGTGTATGTATTTAATGAATTGACTAGGGGTGCAGTTAAATGTATTCCGCAGGTGGGAAAGCATCTGTAAAACTTTGGAGCGCTTGATATATTATGAGTGACACCTCTATTACCCCAAGGCAGTAAAACAGTACTAAATTTCAAAGACTGCCTCAGAAACTCTCTTCTCTTCATCCGTGATGGTGAGATAAGCTGTATTCAGTTTCCTGTGAAAGAGTCTTTTCATTCTTTCACCAGACACTCTGAAGTGCTGACAAAAAGGGAGCTATATATTCATATTTCTTAAACAATGAGCTGAAAATAAAGCAGTTTAAAGCATTGCTCAATACTGAGGTTAGCCAATGACCTAATGAAATGGAAAGTACATTTCCATTTCAATGTAGTATGTGAATCAATGAACTGGTTCATCACACTTCAAAATATGCACCATCGTTCTCTTCAGTGTATCCTATAGTACATTTTTCATGGGCCTGTAGCTTCGCTTTGCACTACCAGCAGCTCAATACAGGATGTGACACTGGCGGCTCTTTCTGTTAGCTGGCAGTGGAGTGATAAAGACAAGGAAGGGGAACCTTAGTTAAGCTCTAAACGGAATGTGTGCACAGTGCTAGAGAACAGAGGCTCTCAGACTCTTTGATCCGACACCCTGCTGGAAATATTCTTAGAAATAAATACTGAAAAAAACTAGATATCTTTGAACTTCTTGAGTCAACAGACCCTACAGGCCTCCTACGGTGCCGAAATACAGATGCTCCAAGAAACCAGTGTTAACACTTAACAAAATGCTATAACACCACAGCCACTTTTTGTTAAGCAAGGCCTCCCAGAATGATGAACGCTATGCAAGACTGACATCATGCATTAATGCAACTTTTTCCCCATCGTAAGCTCACAGCATCCCCGCTTAAGTTCTTTTTTTCCCCTTCTTCTGCAGGAACTCTCAGGACACTGCTGAGTCCAAATTAAAGCATCATATTAAGCATAACCTAGACTCACAACACCCTATCCTTATGTCCTCTTTCTTTCTTTTTTTTAAAGAAACACAGCCAAAGAATGAAGTTCATTGATGAACCACAGGGTAGGTGGATGGTGCTTCTTTTAAAGTATATTCAAGCACTTTCCATTTGTATGGCTAGTCCCCACCCAGTGGTTCTGGGTCTGTGGAGGTTGCCCAAAGCCACACAAGTGACAGGGTGCTTGAAACAATCAAACACACGATGCTCTGGGTGACCTCAGCCCTTTCCCATCCCCAGGAATCTGAACCCTCCATAGAGAGGATTCAGATTCCTAACTCTTAACTCTTTAGCCATCCACTGAGTTATATCATGAAGGCATCGTACTTGTTGTGTGGAGATGTTGGGGATATGGAGACAGCAAATGATCCTTCTCTTAGCTATACTAAGCAAAAGTGATAAGAGCAAGAAAACTGTGATAGCACATCCTCTCTCATATTTCACCACTTTGGAATTTTCCACCTCTCCTTCTGAAGAATTCCATAATATCTGTGTCTGGAAAGAAGATCAAGTTGTCGTCCGAGTCAAATCTCTCCTAAGGAGAGAAGACAGAAAATTGAAACTCTCCATTCCAGGAGAAACCACTTCAGAGTGAATAATGAAAAGACAGAAGGCATATATGCTATTGTGCGTACCATAGCAAAATTAGATTGCTTTCTGCAGAAGCTAGTGTCAGTTTTATTGCAAACAGTGCATACATTATGGCCTGAAAAATGGCTGTTCAGACCAATTTCCCTGTTGGGTGAAATATTAACCAGCTAAACATCAGCCTGTCACATCTGCAAAACCATCTGAGCTGTTTGGGGTCTCAGTTCTGAAAATCTGATTACCTCTCCAAGGCCATTTCATGAACTACTTTCTCCAGCTTTAATACCAGAACAGGGATGGATAAGAATTACAGTTTAGTTCATTTTAATGAGAATTTTTCCAAATTTGTCAATTTCTTCATATTTTTAATAGAAACAACTCGCGATTAAAAATAAAAATCCAAGTGGGAGACAATTCAAAATTGGCAAAGTCATGCATCCAAGCTCAGGGCTTTGGGTGTTTAGACAGGATACTGGCCATGATGGGTAAACTGCACCTCGAACAATGTTGCCAACTTCTTGAACACAGATATGTTCAAGTTGTGCACCAGCTGCAGATCTCAATTTTTACCATATGGCTTGGAAATACATCCTCAGAGACAGGTCTTTGTTTTCTGTACGGTGCTGCATCAGCAATAATGCCGCTAGCTGAGTTGACCTTAAAATTAAAAGCACATAAAACGCTCAAATCCCAGGCTGCTGTTTTCCACTGTTTTTATGCTAATAACATCTAAACGTTAGCGGTCCCTGTGCTGAATTAAATAAGCAAGGTCCAAAGTCCTTCTCACCTACAAGCTCTGCATTGTTTTCAATCAGATAATATTGTTCAGGCACTCCTCCCACAGCAGTCATGACAGCTTGCATTTTAACCCAGTTCCCCAATCCTCCCTCCTTCTCTGAAAGGCAAAAGATGCCAGGCTGACTGCAGACAGAGAAATGAAATCAATTGCACAAGTAGCAATAAATGAAGGCTTATCAAAGCTGCTATGAAAAATGAAATCATTGCCTTATAACGGGGATGAGAAAAGTGTGCAGCCCCCCAGATGTTGTGGGGAGCATACTTTGCTCACTCCAGCTATAAGGCATCCTAGTACTCCTCACCATTGGTTAGCTGGATAGAACTGATGGGAGTAGCAATTAATCAATGTCTGGAGGGCTTTCAAGGTCAAAAATATGACACTTGAACAAAGTCCTCAGCACACCATAACATCTATACTATCCCTTGATAGCCCGAGTCTACAGTGGTCTGTCACAGCTGACATTTATCCCTGAAATGGTTCATGCCACTGTGAAATCAGATCACCTTTTCCAATCATATCAGTGTTCACCTGGATATTAAAGTACAGGTTATTTACTTGCTCCTGCCTGGCTCATCAAAAATGTAGGTTCCAAATTTGCTTCATCTCACTTCATAGGATGAGAATAAATCATTGTTTTCACTCATGGTGAACTCAGCTGCAAAAAAGTATTCCAGGCAATGCTGGCTCATCTAATTCTTGCCAAGTAAGGATTTGGACCCTTAGGTCACGGCCCAACAGTCTAACCACTACACCGCTCTGGCTGTATGAATATAATACAGTGGTGCCTCGCATAACGAGCGCACCGTTTAACGACGAATTAGCTAATGCGATCGCATTGCGATGTTCTGTATAGGCAAAACATTGCATTGCGATGATCGGTAAGCGTTTCGCTTACCGATCTTTGCAGTGCGATGTTTTTTTAAACAGCTGATTGGTGGTTCCATAATGGCCGCCGGGTGCCCAAAATGGCCACCGCAAGTGTTTTCACGCCCTGCCCTCGCTTACCGAGGGCACGAAAATGGCGGCGCTATGGAGGAATATCGCTGAATGGTGAGTTTTGGAGCCATAGGAACGCATTAAACAAAGTTTAATGCGTTCCAATGGCTTTTTGCGTTCCGTTTAGCGATGTTTTTGCATAGTGACGATTAATCCGGAACAGATTAACGTTGCTATGCGGGGCACCACTGTACGTCAAACACTAGAGATGGCCACAAACAGCAGTTTGGCCCAGTTCAGTGTGGCACCCTCACATTTGTTCCATGGGTGCTGCACACTCCCTCTCCTTCCTCCTCCGTGCACTCACAAATTCCCCGGGAAAAGCACACTTCGTTCACTACATCCTCAGAGTGTTTTTCCAGTGGAATTTGGAAAAGGAGGCAGATCAGGGAAGTCTGGAGTGCTACCTTTGAGTGGGCGACTATTGGTGGAGGTGGAGAAGGGAAGTGCATGCTGCAATAGATGAGTGGGCAAGCATGCTGAGGAGGCGAAGGAGGAAAGGCGTGCCTTGCCTGGAGAGTGGGTGAGCACACAGAGGAGGCAGGAAAGGGGAATGTGCAGCCACTACAGAAGACCTGTGTGGGCACCGTGCCAAAAATGGGTTGAACTGCCAAGCTGCTTTTCATGCCCATCTCTATCCAACACCTTAATCATGCCAAATTTTGTATGGCCATTTGGATATTACTGAACTCGTTTCTATCAGCCAGCACGTCCAACAGGCAGGAAGAGAAGATTTTATCTCTCCAACCTCCAACACACTACCTTTAGGACTTCCTCCTACCATCTCTTACTTCCAAAAGTCCTTGGTGGACAACAACACGAAACACACTGTTCTCCAGAGAGCTAGCCAAGTGTTTTCTGACTGCCAGGCTCTCACCCAGCCATTGTCTGAAAGCTGCCTAGGCACATTGGCTGTATCACAGTAGAAGTAATCCACCCATACTTGGACAGGCAGGACAGTCCATGATGCCTGACTCCGAGAGGTCTTCAGAATCCAGCAGTTACAAAAGAGTCAAACTCACAGATTTGCGCAAAACACTAAAACAAGCGAATAAAACATGTGTACTTTGAGAAGTTCAATATACATTTGCAAGAGGAAGAGGAATGAATGCAATGTCATTTCATTCAGTTTTGCAAAATGCAAACAAAAAGTGAGATAGCATGGCCATTATTATCAATGATGCGGTAACATTACAGATGGATTATTAAGATGCTCTGTAATGTGGGACTGCCTTTGATGACTGTTCAGAACCTTCCTCTGCTACAAAATACAGACGTCAACTCCTCACCCTCCAACCAAAGGCAATGGCTAAAAACTCTATTGGAAAGCATGATTTTCAAGATCTGATTCATACCTTCCAAGCCATACATGGCTTAGGACTCAAGTTTTCAAAGGATCTCTCACCGACACAAATCTACCAATTTTCAATGTTAATCTTCAAAGGACTTTCTTGCCCCCTCCCGAACTTCTCATACAAGATGATTTCTAACCAGGGAAAGGGCCTTCCATGTGATGCTCCCTCAGCAGCAGAATCATTTTCACCACAAATGTTTTCCAATCATCAACCTAATTTTTTCTGGTTATTGTGGGTTTTTCAGGCTCTTTGGCTGTGTTCTGAAGGTTGTTCTTCAACCTTCAGAACATGGCTAAAGAGCCCGAAAAACCCACAACAACCATTCGCGAATACTAATCTTTTATGTTTGCCTGAGCCTTTTGGATACAATTTTAGTTCTGTTTTGATGCTAAAATTGTATTCATGTTTACTGAGATCATGTTGACAGCTGTCTCTTATATGACATGCAAATATTTGAATAAATATGCAAATTCATAAACAAGCTGTCCAATCTGTTGTTGCTCTCATGGGTAATTTTGTTGGGACTGATCTCAAAGACATCCTTACCCCATTTAATTGTTGATATTCAATGTTTCTTCTTTTTTGGTGGGTTAGTTCAGGTTTTGTTGTTGTTTGTTTGTTTTTGTTTTGTTCAGGGTGGGATGTAACTAGAAGCCGAGCTACTCTTCAGTTACGTTTTCCATCTGACACCCCAGGACTGGCTTCAAGACAGAACTTGGCAAAGTTACTTTTCTGGACTACAGCTTCAAGTGGCCATGTTGGCTAGAATTTATTGGAAAGGCAGTCCACAATAGTGATTCTTTCAAAGTTTGTCCAGGGTTAAACGAACCCATCAGAAATTCCCATTTACTGACCCCTCCTCCTACGTAGTGGGGCCTCCTTACTATCTGTGAGGGGTCCCAGTGAGGGCTTACTTTGGCAGTGGCATTAGCCGCAGGGAGCCATTCCCCCCACTATATGAAATGTGAGATGCTGACACCATATGAGGGTTTCTGATGTTAGAGCAGATATCAAAAGTAGACAGTACTGGGATTCAGAAACACAATTAGCTGCCCAAGAATGCTATATGATGATGCCAGACCTTCATCTTCACCATGAAGCATACAGCCATGTTAGAGAACCTTATTATTTCCATCTCAATCATTACGAGAGCTCAATAGAAAGCTATATGTGTATGTTTTGTGACTCCAGCCTTAACTTATGTTGTTGTTCAATCGTTTAGTTGTGTCCGACTCTTTGTGACCCCATGGACCAGAGCACACCAGACCCTCCTTTCTTCCATTGCCTCCCAGAATTGGGTCAGATTCATGTTGGTAGCTTCGGCAACCCTGTCCAACCATCTCATCCTCTGTCGTCCCTTTCTCCTCTTTCCTTCACACTTTCCTAACATCAGGGTCTTTTCCAGGGAGTCTTCTCTTCTCATGAGATGGCCAAAGTATTGGAGCCTCACCTTCAGGATCTGTCCTTCCAGTGAGCACTCAGAGTTGATTTCTTTCAAAATGGATAGGTTTGATCTCCTTTAAGTCCAGGGAACTCTCAAGAGTCTCCTCCAGCACCACAATTCAAAAGCATCAATTCTTTGGCGGTCAGCCTTCTTTATTGTCCAGCTCTCACTTCCGTACATCACTACAGTACAGGGAAAACCATAGCTTTGACTATTCAGACTTTTGTTGGCAAGGTGATATCTCTGCTTTTTAACATGCTGTCGAGGTTTGTCATCGCTTGCCTCCCGAGAAGCAGGCATCTTTTAATTTCGTGGCTACTGTCACCATGTGCAGTGATCATGGAGCCCAAGAAAGTAAAATCTGTCACTGCTTCCATATCTTCCCCTTCTATTTGCCAGGAGGTGATGGGACCAGTGGCCATGATCTTTGTTTTTTGGTTTTTTAATGTTGAGCTTCAGACCGTTTTTTGCACTCTCCTCTTTCATCCTCATTACAAGGTTCTTTAATTCCTCCTCACTTTCTGCCATCAGAGTGGTATCATCTGCATATCGGAGGTTGTTGATATTTCTTTCGGCAATCTTAATTCCGGTTTGAGATTCCTCCAGTCTTTAACTTATACCTTCTTCTAAAACACATGCAAAATTAACTAGAAGAAACCTCAAATCAATGACAGCAGGAAAGCTCGCACTGATAACATTGATGTTCCTCGGGACTAACTAATTAATGCCACAATTTTATCTACTCAGGTAAATGAGCACACGGCTTTCTGTCTTCTATAAAAAGAAAGTAACAGCGGCACCTTGTGGAACACATGCTTAACTGCAGGTATGGCAAAGTAAAACCAAAACAAAACACTAAAAGAAGAGTGTTGTTTTAACACTCACAGTGTTGGTGGTGAAAATACTTTGGGCCTATTTGGAAGCCAGATTTAATTTGAGTTAGGTCTCAATCAGGCTTAAGCCAAGAACTATAAGTAAAAACAAACAAAAAAACAAAAGAAACACAGAGAGAGAGAGAGAGAGAGAGAGCACTGCAAACAAACAATAAGCAACTTTTAGATGCCGGCCACAGAGACTGGCGAAACATTAGGAAGAACAACCTTCAGAACACGGCCAAAGAGCCCCAAAAACCCACAACAACCAATAAACAACTTGTTTCAGTAAACAGGGGAAGTTGTTTAACGTCACCCATGATCTTTTCTTGCACATCAATGATAACTTCATCACTAAAGGAATCAAATTAAATGTCATCTCCTGCAACCAGGGCCGCACAGTGCACACAACAGCCTTCTGGTGTGTTGATGTTATACATACAGTATTCTCAGATGCCCAGAATTGCCATTCAGGCTTTGAGTTTCAGTCACATTCTAAAGGACTGACCTCCCTGAAGGACTTCTTCAATCAGTTAGCCGTGGGACAGGGCAGTGAGAAGACATGGTTACCTAGATACAGCTTTATTTCTGACCCTTTGTCATCCCCTTTGCTCTTTAACTTAACATAAAACCCGCCAGCTTATCAGTCTTTCTGGATTCAAATATTCCCTTGCCACTCAAGGCAAAAAGGGAAAGCCATCGCTTATTTTCTGTGACAAGGAAGGAGCAACAAGGATTTTAAAGGCCTGCCTTTCTTTTGTGGCTGAAGGGCATCTTACTTACTCCAAAGCTCCCTTTATACAATACACTTTCTTCAAGAGATTTTAGATAACTGTGGCATTTAGACTTAGCGCTAAAAATTTGATTTTTTAAAAAATGCAACGCTGCCCTCTTCAGGAAAATCATCAAACTTCAACGAGGGCTGACTAAATTGTGCCGTCTTATTTCGTTAATCCGTTACAGTTTTTAACTTCAGTTTTTCAAAATCTAAGCTTCCCCACACGTTTTACGTAAATGCCTAAAAACAAAAGAAGCTTGTGATGTTGGTGAATATTGCCACGCTTCAGCATTGAATGGGGACTTGATAATATCATTGTGTTTAACAATATACAGAAAAACAGTATGCAGTGCAAATCGAACAGCAGACCTGGTATGTGATGAGAATCTCACACAGACTGAACTCCCTCCCTTACATCTGGGTACCTTACTTTAGCATCTTAAGTTGCAGTTAGGGTGGCTCCACTTGTATCAATAGAATTTATGGAGGCACTGATTCACCAAATCCCCAACTCTAGTGCAATTTAGTACATTAAAAAACAGGATTTTGGCCACTGGGCTTTTTAGCTGAGAGGGAAAGGCAACTAGTGAAGATCACAGCAGAAGTAACCAGATTATTCGTGATGGATAGGGCTACACAGATGCTTTCCCTCCGTCTCCAGTATAATCAGCTGAATCCCCGGGACCTTCTCATTTGTTGACTCTGACCAGTCCGTATATCTTTATTTTTGGAATCTCTTTATATGTCATTATAACAATTGCATTTCCAAATTTACTGTTAACACCACTGCTCATAATATTTGAATTTTGGATTGCTCAATGAAAATGCTAGATAGGAGATTTTAGGATAAACTAAAGGAAGTTCTTTGTTAGCACACAGGTAGTTTATGGAATTTTTTAACACAAGAAAAGGTGACAGCCACTATGTTCTGGGGCATGAATAATAACAATTCATGAAGGAGAAATCAATCCTGACTTTCAGTCACCACGTCTACATGCAACCCACCATTTGAAAAGAAGTTATAGAATCATAGAATCGTAGAAAAGTGAAGTTGGAAGGGGCCTACAAGGCCATCAAGTCCAACCCCCCACTCAATGCAGAAATACAATCAAAGCATATCTGCCAAGTGATTATTTAAGTTCTTGAACGCATCCAGTGTTGGAACACTCACCAACTCCCAAGGTAACTGGTTTCACCGTCAGACTGCTCTAACAGTAAGTAAGTAAGTAAGTAAGTAAGGAAGGAAGGAAGGAAGGAAGGAAGGAAGGAAGGAAGGAAGGAAGGAAGGAAGGAAGGAAGGTCTCTCACAGACCAAAATAGTCACTTGCAAAAATTGTTACCTGAGTTAAGAAAGATTACTGAGACATTCATAGCTAATCATTACCATCTACAATTACAATGGTGCCTCGCTTAACGGGCGGCCTGTTTAATGACGAAATCGCATAGCGATGAATGGGCAAAAATCAGGCAAAAATCGCTTTGTGATGATCGGTACCCTGTTTCGCTTACCGATCATGGCAAAGCGATGATTTTTTAACAGCTGATCGGCGGTTCCAAAACGGCCACCAGGTAAAAAAATGGCTGCCCACTGTTTTTTTTGGGACAGATTCCTCGCTTACCGGGCAGCGAAAATGGCTGCCCTATGGAGGATTATTGTTTAAAGGTGAGTCTGAAGCCCATAGGAACGCATTAAAGGGGTTTCAATGCATTCCTATGGGCTTTTATAAATCACATAGCGACGAAATTGCTTTGCAGCGATTTTTGCTGCACTGATTATTGTCGCTATGTGAGGCAGCACTGTACTAATATCTAAAGACATCCAACTGTCTTGTCCCAAAGGACCTGGAGAGAGCCATACCTAAATCAGAGTTAGAAATTTACTCTATACAACACATATTAGAAAGTGGCATTTCACCACAGATCAAGGGTGTGCAATGTATGGCTCTCCAGATGTTGTTGGTCAAAGAATGTTGGGAGGGCCACACATAGCTCAATCCAGCCACTGAGAATAAGCATCTACCCTTTCTCTCTAAGGCTTGTGTTACAGAAAATCATGGATGTGAACCAAAAACATGTATGTTCACCAGTGATCATAATCTGATAATTCTGCCTTGATATAGCAGAACACATTTTTGATGGGCTCACAAAGATTCTCAACCACCTTCAGTTTTACGTTGCTTAACCTAGCTGGGAACAGTTATCTAAGGCCTCAGGCAAAGCTCCTAAGATCTTGCCAACTCTGAGATCGGCCACATGCACCCCAGGATTCTGGGGTCCACCACCAGGAAGCATGATTGATCTTTAAAACAATGTTCAGCCTCTACTCACTGCACCTTATTTTGTCAGTAGAAGGACAGAAGGGTGGAGGCACATATTCCAATATGTTAAAGTTTGGCAACACACTCACCATGCTGTTCATTTTGGAGGAGGAGGAGCTTGTTCTCTGCTTTCTCAGACTGTTCAGTTCTTCTGGGTTGCTGTCCTTTGGTTTTAAGATCATCCGGCTACTCCCAGCGGTACCTTCTGAAGAAGACCTCAGGCGTTTTTCTATGAATCGCCCTTCTCGATATGGGCTAAAACTGCTGGCCAGATTCACTGTCAGGAGACAGAGACAGAGACAGGCACATATGCCATCAACACCTATGGTATAGTACCATGCATCCATGAACACCTAGCCCCCATACTGGGAAGCAGGGAAAGCTGCAACAGGCTGAATCTTGTTTGGGCTCTTTGCATTGCATTCAGAGAAGAGCAC
Organism: Pogona vitticeps; assembly: GCF_051106095.1. Classification (NCBI taxonomy): domain Eukaryota; kingdom Metazoa; phylum Chordata; class Lepidosauria; order Squamata; family Agamidae; genus Pogona; species Pogona vitticeps. Next base: position 15,704,198 of record NC_135787.1, on the reverse strand, counting down.
TTGAATTCAAGGATGGAAACAAATGCTATAGATACTATCAATAAAACAGGGAAATCCTTAAACACTGAATATGAGAGTGTCCCAGCAGGAGCTTCTCTCATCTGTAGGAGTTTGCAAATTAGCATCCATTGTTGTGTGCCTGGCCTTAGGACTCAGTCACAGGATTCCCCCAAAGTCTGATTTTAATACCACCAAAGTATGCCTCAATTGTCGTTTCTTCTGCTCCAACATGCTTTCACCTCTGGCAAGTAGTCTGTAACATCTGTTTCTGCTCCAAATTGTTGGAAAATGCTCAGGAGGCATGGGGAGCTACTAATACATGCTGAAGGATTGTATGAGTAGGTCAGTTATTGTAGAAAAGAGGCTTTTTAAAACTGCAAAAGAAATAGTGTGGTTCACAAAAACCATTTCCTCCCATCAATGATGCAGGCAACTTGCTGAAGCTAGTCCAAGGCCGATTATCTGCCTCCATTTTCGACCACTTGTGAATCCTACATATGGGGAGGGGGGAGTACATCAAACAAAAACAAAAAATTGGAAGCATGCATGAGACAGACAGAAAAAGAGAAAGAAGGGGGGAAAGAGAGAGAGAGAGGTGACTGATGGTCTGTCTACCTGTTAAGGGTACTCTGAATTTGGTTGCTATCAAATCACTAAAAACAGGATCATATCACTATCCTGATTTCAGGAAGAAGGGGAGTGAATTATTACGCTGCAGCAGCTGCTTCATAATATTATGCCAAGGATAAATATTTAGGTGAAATCAAAGGAAGAAATAACAACTGAGAGAAGTGGATTATGGCACTAGAAGAATGCAGACAGGAAGAAGAAAGGAAAAGGGTGAGAAAATGAAAACCCAGTAGGGCGAACCCTGTAAAATTCAGGGTTCTATTCGTTTTGCATGCTGTTTTCCTTTATTGTATGTATGTATGTATGTATGTATGTATGTATGTATGTATGTATGTATGTATGTATGTATGTATGTATGTATGTATTCATTCATTCATTCATTCATTCATTCATTCATTCATTCATTCATTCATTCATTCATTCATTTATTTATTTCCCGCCCTTCTAGACAAAAGTCTACTCAGGGCGGCTCACAACATCAAACAAATAAAAACAACAGTTAATTTGTCTTTGCTCCAGGTTTTTGGCCTGAATTTCGAATGGCTGCCCTTAGGTGCAATAATTTGGTTTTGCTTTTTTGTTTTGTTTTTCTCTCATTAGACCACAGTGTTTCCTATCTGACCAGGCCCAGGGCTAAGATGTGCTGTGAAGCAACCTTCTTGTGCCATGTAAGAAGACTACTCTGCCTTTATTTTCAGTACTATGACATCTCCTTCTAGAACAGAATTACCCGTGGGTTTGTGTTGTGTGTGTGTGTGTGTGTGTGTGTGTGTGTGTGTGTGTGTGTGTGTGTGTGTGTGTGTGTGTGTGTGTGTGTGTGTGTGTGTGTGTGTGTGTGTGTGTGTGTGTGTGTGTGTGTGTGTGTGTGTGTGTGAACTATTTCCCCAACAACATCAATCTACAGCTGGTAAAGGGCCTACACAACAGAATCACTGGGTCACCCTAATTCAATTCCCCACAGAGCCAGTTGAATGCCCTCTGCACTTACTCAGAAATGGGCACACGCTTGTAAGAAAATGACACTTTTAAAAGACAACAGAAGCTAACCATACATACCCTTTGTGTGGTTCATTTCATATCCCTGTTGCATTTGAAAAGACTGAGGTTCAGAAGACAAAGGGATGATCATAGATTCAGTCGGTGGGATGGATTCTCTAATATGTTGAGAGGCTCTTATTTCTTCTTGGTCCCTATGTGATCTCTGTGCATTTGGAGAATGTTCAGTTATTTCTCCCTGTTTTAAGACAACGGGTTTTAATTGTGCTTCAGCTCCTGAGTTTACTTCTTGTTGGTGTCTAAACTGTTTAGCAGGGAGTTCTTGTAATAATACTTTTGCACAGTTTCTGTTATGATCAAGGCTTTCAGGTACAGTACTGGCTTCACGGAGCAGCATACGTCTAGCCCTGTGACTTTCGGGTGATGCAACATCATAGTGGGAAGCACTTTCTGCACGATCAGTTTTCCTTGAAATAACAGGAGCAGCAGTAACAGGATTCAGGAAGATTTGCGAGGTAGAACCATTATGGGTGAAGGTTTCTGGGTGCAAATTTCCATAGTTGGGTAGCCCATCCACCTCCGAGACAGAATCTTCCGTCAACGCTAGAAACTCAGAAGGTGTCTGCACTGTCGTCAGGTCGGTGGAAAGCATTGGTGACTGCGAAGAGCTACCTATACATTCTATTACCTCGGCAGAACCTGAAGGAGATGTTGCTGCCAATGCGGCTTCATTGTCAACGTTGGTTTTAACATCCACCGAACAAGAAGGCGGCTGCACACTGCAAATGGACTGGCTTTGAGGGACTGGCTTTGAAAATCTGTAGTGTGTAGAGAACGATTTAGGGAGAAGTTTCCTTGAGGAATGTTTAACCGAAGAGGATCTACTCTGTTCTTCTGTAAATCCAGAGTCATCGCTTTCGTTCTTCCCAGACCGTATGCAGTTTATGAAGACATTCTTATTGGATGAAGCCTCTCTCCCCTTTTCAAAGTCCTCTGTCAAAGACCTCGTTATCTTCTTGTTCCGAGAACCCCCAAAGCCTACCGAATGCCTCCCTCTGCTTTTCACATGCTCCTCCAAATTGAGCTTTTGCAAAGTGTTGCTGTGGCTGGACTGAGCACCATTTAAGATGCCCACATTTTGGCTCTGAGGTTCAACTTTCTGTTCGCTCCCTTTCTTGTGGTGGAAGCTAATGGAAGGTGTGCGGAATAGGCTCCGGCGTTTGCCTGTACTCCCTGAGCTTGAATTCGTGCTGGAGGGGGAAGAGCTGTGAACACCTACGGTACTGTTGGACGTTGGCGATGACGGGAGGGAATCACGTCTTCGGCTAATACTTCTCCGGAATATTGGCAGCCGAGACACAATAATTGAACGTCTTGATCCTGATTCCCCCATCCGGACCTCTTAGACTTGGCCAGGATCAGCCAATAGTTAAAATCTGTACAGGCAGAGAAGAGGAGATGTGTATTAGCAACAGAGTGCCGAATATCTTTTTTTGATCTTTTACACAACTCCACAAAAATAAGATTTAAAAAGGAAATAAATCTATATGTTTTAATGCATCCTGAAACTTACATTTCCCTTTCATAATTCGACCCATTAGATCTTACCAGTTCCTCTTGTTTTACATTTATTTATGGTCAGAAATTTTACCAATGCATTTCATAACATGAAAACAATATGTCTAATGTAAAACCGCTGTAACTGCCTTCAGCTGCAGCGGTGTAATCTTAGTCTGTTCTGCAAACCCACCTTCCAAGAACACATTCAAATAAACATTAGTGCTTTGTGTACTCTAGCCTCAGATTCATCTGCTTCGATAGTGCAAACAAACCAGAGGTTAAAGAGAATGATGGAGCTATTACAGTACTTTAAAATAAATGCTCGTGCAAACAAACCCAGCAATTTTCAAAGAAAAGAAAAGCTTGGGGACCCAACTCTTCTATAAATCTGACAACCCTGGGGGAAAACCAAACTAGCTAAGATATAGTCTACCAAAGAAAAGCCAAGCCACCTATCATGTTTGCTAGCCCCCAAAGCAAAACAATCTCATGGTTTTCATGCCTCTCCTGGATAGTCAAGGAGATAATGGGACAGAAAACTTTACAAAGGAGACAATTCTCCTTTTTATTTACTTTTTTTTTAAACACAGAGGAGCCCTTTCTGTTTGAAGGGATGTGTAAGGAACGGAATATATCCAAAATCTGTAAAGGCATCTGATTTTAAAATAGCCGCTCAGAGTGGTCGTATAGACCAGATGAGCGGGATACAAATCAAATCACATCAAATCACATCAAATCAATCAATCAATCAATCAATCAATAGGCCTTATAGTTCACCAACAACTTGCACCAACAGCAGACTGAGAGGCCATGCAAGTCACCTGTCTGTATCCTCCCCCGTTATGGTGAGATGTATCCTATCTCTCTTTAAACTGCAGTTATTATTTCTATATTTGCATTTTCGCCTGTTAAGTTAGCATGTGCAAATGTTATGCAAATGTCTGCCCTGTTTAGGGGCAAGGTCTCTCCTTGCCTTCAGTTTTTAAATTATGAATGTCTCCTGGACTGTTTGGGGTGGTAAGTTACCAGCTGTAAAGGCCTCCTCAAAACACATAAATAATATCTGCCCCAAACTGCAGCAGTCAAACAGAAAATTGCCTTGATAATCACACATAAGCCTGGGAGTCTGTTATTTCCTGCTGAAGAAATTAATTTTATGATAGGTCTTTTCAAATTCCAATTTCCCATAATTATTTGTCATTTTTATGGTGGTTCTTTGCGTATAGTGCTTTACAATTCTCATCTTAAATATCCTCATAAAAAAAGTCCTCGGAGAGAGGCTAGGCAGAGAGAGCACAGCTTCCCAAGGATCAACCAGGGAGCTTCATATAGCTAAGTCGGGATTTGAGCGAATGTGGGACACCAATCAACATCCCCGTGCAACTCTTCTATCTCCTGCAACTGTGGCCCCCCAGGTGTACATTTCCAATTTTTAATAGACAGTTTATCAGCCTTTTTCATAACCCAAATGCTATGTTTATAACATTTTGTTGAAATCACCCTGCATTGCATTGGTTTGAAAAGATGATTTCTGCTGCGTGCAGCAATTGTTCAGGATTTACAACGTAATTTTAAATCTTCAAAAGCACTTCCCTTGTGTCGCCTCTGGAACTCTTACAGCAGTCCTACGCAGTACAGAAACATGTACTGCCAGCAGTCCTATGCAGTACAGAAACAACGGCTGCTGTGCAGAATGGTCCTGCTTAAAGTTCTTGCTCAGCTCCAGGATCCTGCATTCTGTTCTTTTCCTCCTTTTCTCATACCCTCCTCATGACACTCAAGCATTTCATGGTCAATATTCATTGCAACGTACTTCTGGAAGGGTTAACCTTCAAGCATTTACTTCCCTAATGCTTCCTCTTTTTCAGAACATGGGCAACCCTCATTGTTCCTTCAGTCATACATGGCCCATGCTCTTAGTCAAAGGGCCCCTCACCATGCCATTTCCAAGATGAGACTCCCTTCCCCGTACGTTTAGACCACAGCCTGACCCTGCCCGTACCACCCTGCTACCTCCCCGTTCTTCCTCAATGGTCTCATTTTAGCTACCAATCAACATTCCCTCTAGTTTTTCCACCAGCACTGGGTGCCCCCCCCCACATGAGGGGTTCCATGAGGGGTCGTGGTTGCAAGGCACTGATGCAGATGCATGGCCCCTGAAGTTCACAGGAAACTTTCCAACCAACTATTGCTACTGCTCACCTGAATATGCTACTAGTAACTGCACTTGTAGCAGGGAAGAATGTCCCATTCCTCCAGTTCTATTTTAAACAATCACTGTCAAACCCAAACATTTGATGACGAGATCATTCTCGCACATAAAGACGAGAAATTGAGACGTTCTCTTCCTCAGCAATGAAAATAGCAAAACAAACAAACAAAATCCAGAAACTCTCCTAAGAATATACACACTGGCAAAGACAAAGATTTGTGCAAAAAGTTTTATTTTGCACAAAACTGGCCATTTCCCTACATCATTCAGTTGATCCAACAGAATAAATATGCTCTCCCCCCTGCAAAAAACAACAACAAACAACAACCTAGGGTGATTTCTTTACCAAAGATTTACTAAAGCATGTCCTCCTTTGCTTGTGCATGTGTGTATTTTTGCTTCTCAAAAAAAAAGCATACTAGAAACATTCTAGACAAGTTACAGAAATACTGCAGGAGAGGAAAAATCTCTCTGTCATGCTCTAGGTTGGAGGTTCTTTTGGGGCTTTAAAATTCCTTCTCAAGGTCCAGTCTGTTCATGCAGCCTCAATCAATGAGATTAAGGAATCTAAAGAGTAATTTTTTTTCTACACCCCATTTCATTTATTCTCTTTATAATAGTTTTAAAAGCCAAGACACAGTGTATCCTTTTTGGTTAACATTCTATGATGAAAACATCATTGTTTAAGAATCGCATGGCTATCACGTTTGGTAATACTGTACTCATTATTTGCAATGCAGGAAATGACAGACCGTGCATTACATAGTGGCTTAGTGTTCATGCATTTCTACATGTGCACACAAGATGAATTTGCCACCTTCCCATTCACGAGAGAACCTGGAGATACTCCAGGTATTACCACTGCTGAAGGCCAGTTTTGCAGAAGGGCATGTGTGAAACAGAAGTCATTCCTCTGGGACTGCCTCTGATAAATAAGGAGAGATGGAGCCTATACAGGCTTTTCACCTTGCAACCCAGTGAGCAGAAGGGAAGAGAAGGAACAGGAGGAAAAGAAAGAAGAGCCATGGTAACTATGAGTCCCCTTCTGTCCCACTGAGATCCGTTTTCCAAGCAATGGCTGCATACTTCACCACCTGAGAGACAGGTAGTGTATAAACAAAGGAAGAGATGAAGATGGTGCAGATAAGCATAGATAAGAGGAAAGGAGCAGGGGAATAAATCAAGTAACTAAGACAGAAGGTGTGTGAGATATGTAATGGGAGAGAAGATGCAAAAAAGAGATTAATGTGAATTATGCAAAGTGTATCGTATCATGGAAGAGAGGAGAACCTACCCTAGGCTAGTATTAAAAGTGAATGGAGAGCTTTGTGCACTAGAACTGAATATCCTAAACATTGGGGGGGGGGGGGGGGCTTCTATTACCATCAGTAGAAGCTGAGTCAAAGAATGTGTTCTAGAACAGTGGTCCCCAACCTTGGGCCTCCAGATGTTCTTGGACTTCAACTCCTAGAAATCCTAGCCAGCAGAGGTGGTGATGAAGGCTTCTGGGAGTTGTAGTCCAAGAACATCTGGAGGCCCAAGGTTGGGGACCACTGTTCTAGACCCTTGAGTGGTGTCTTAAGCTTCAACAGGCTCCACCAGCACTGTCAGCTGACTGGGAGTCACTGTTTTGATTTCCTACAGTAACCAATCCATACTATACTGTACCCAGTGCATTACAGGGCATTTTAAATAACAGCTCATTGTCATCCAATACCACAACAGTATATCACAGAGCTGGAGGAGAAGGAGAGCCACTGCCTGGCCATCAGTGCCACCGGATGGCTCAACAGCCATGGGAGTGCCTCTTAAGAGCAATGCCATCTCTACTTCTACCCCCAGCAACAGCAACAGAAATGGCCGTGCCATGAGCAGGAGACACTGCCCATCCAGCGCGTGCAGAGGTAAAGCAGCCCTGTCTCCTGCCCGCGTGTGTATATGCTGCTTAAGTGATACTGTATATCACTTACAAATTATTTAAAAGGAAAAAGGAAATTTGGGAGCAGTGGGGACTCAGAAACCGAACAGAAAATGAATTGATTTAAAAAATGACATGGGATGTTTAGCCTACAGAAACAGTGCAAACATCATGAAAATACTGGTTCAAACAACACCAACGTGAACAGACCCACTGATATATATATACGTGATTATTACATGAAAACATATCAATGTAAAAAAAAGGGAGGAAAAAGAAAGGATTCAAATGGTCCATGTGCTCGAGCCCTAAGACATGGCCGAGATGTGATTTTAACCAGGGACACCACTGTCTCATATTCTTAGCCACTACACACTTAAACAGTTCATCTTCTAAACTCCCAAGTCTAAAACGCATTGAAGAATACTGCTTTTCAGCAAAATTTTGCAGAAATCTGATACTCAAATGCTGACTCTGCAGGTTTTAATTCCACTTATTCAAGACACAATGGGTTCCCTCTGGCACTTTTTTTTTCCCCTAGACATAATTATTTTTATGCATGCAGAACCAGAAATCAGAACTGCAGCCTCGAGGGGAAAGAAAAACGCAGCTCCAACGTTCAGTTGATACCTCAAGTCAGGACTTATAAGCGCACTGTGTCATGTTATAATTTATAGAAATAGAATAGTCAGAAGGATGATCCTCAGGGGGCTATTCCAGCATAGGACCCCCATAAAATCAGCACTGCCTTTGCTGGCAAAGCAGTTTGCACAGGGGAAGATTTTGCTTTCGTAATGAACAGTCCACATGTAGGGACAGAAGTGCACATAAATTATAGAGCATAAATAACATCTATAAGGAATGCAGCTAAGGGGGGAGATAGAAGAAGGAAAACAAGCTCTCCGTGAAAAACTCATGCCTACACACTTATTATGTGCATGCACGCATACAACTTTCCCACTCAGTTTCTTGAAGAAAGAGCCAAATCACATGTTCAGAACATAATAAACTGCAGCCATCTGAGTACTGGCTCTACCACATCAGAACGCAGACAGGATGTCTCTACCGCATCAAAACCCACTTCTCCAACTGTGGCCAAACTTCAGCTGCATTACTGTATCCTGATTTGGGATGCCTTCATTTAAGAAGGATATGGACGAAAGGTGATCAGAAGGGTGACAAAAATGGTGGTCAACCCAGGGAAAGGATGAAGGAGCCTACAGTACTGTGTTGCCTACAGTAAAGATGATGATGGGCCAATGTGATTGTCATCGTCCAATATTTGAAGGCTTGTCACAGTTAATCAGATTTGTTCTCAGGAGTCTGTGGAAGCTGAGGTTCGGCCCTCACCCAGACTTTAGAGAGGAAAGCAAGGAAAAAACTCCTCCTTGCCTTCTCCTGATTTGGCTTTTATTATTTTAAAGTGATGTAGCACCTATGTGCTGCCCTAATACACATATAAAAGATTATGTGTTGTTCTTATTAGTTGTTTTTGTTGTATTGGAAGCCGCCTAGAGTGGCCTCAAGACCAGATGGGCGGGATACAAACAAACAAACAAACAAACAAAGAAATAAATTGTCACTTCCTCGGCCTTTTCGTGAGGTCAAGGAAGTGTTTAATTTGCCATGGGTCTTGCAGTGGTTTTTTTTTTGGGGGGGGGGGTATTTTTTTTTCCCCAGCCCGAACAGATTAATCGTGCTTCCGATGGGTCTTGCAGTATTTTTTGGGGTTTTGGTGGTGGTTTTTTTCCCAGCCCGAACGGATTAATCGCGTTCCGATAGGTCTTGCAGTGTTTGGTGTTGTGTTTTTTGTTTTGTTTTGTTTTTTGTTTGTTTTGTTTGTTTTTTTTGTTTGTTTGTTTGTTTTTGTTTTCCCCCCATCCGGAATGGATTAATCGCCTTTCAAAGCATTCCTATGGGAAATGGTGCTTTGAGTTATGACCAACTTGAGTTACAACCATCTTCCGGAACCAATTAAGTTCGTAACTCAAGACACCACTGTAGAGCAATTCTACCTGCATCAAAAAAAGTAGAAATCCTGTGAAAAGAGGCCAGAAAGGTACAAGTAGGCCTGTTGTAGGAGCGGGCTGGTTTGCTCCAGCAAAGATGTCACATAGTCACTGTCTTTAGTAGCAAACCCGCTTGCAGGAGACCAAAAAGTGGGCTAAACACCCATGTAGCCAACCTCCTAGTTTTCAGTATTCAGATAGATTTTTACCTTTGAACATGCAACGATCCACTTGCATTTTGAGAGAATTCCCAGGACACATACACCGCAGCTGGTGGTTTAGACATCTGGCTATAGAGCCAGAGGTTGGGAGTTTGATTCCCCACTGTGCCTCCTTGACAGGGCTGAGCTTGATGATCTATAGGGCCCCTTCCAACTCTGCAGCTGTTTATTTGTTTGCTTCCTTATATTACACACGGATAAGGCACTAGCAATTCACTGTCTTTTTTTAAAATGCACTTCATAGTTCAGTTGGACTCCTCAACATTCGCCAACAAGCTTTCCACATGGTGAGGAAATAAGCAGCACAAGTGATAAAATAGGTATAGTCAAAGACTGTGCACTAGAGAGCTAATGAAAGGTAAGGTTTACAGTAGTCAAAACTTTGCTCCCTTCTGATAGTTTCCACTGACAAAAGGCATTTTCCCAACACTGAAATAAACAGGGAAGACTTCACTCCCATGGATACCTAGTTTTACAGTACCATTCTGAGCCAGGAGAATTGCACCTTTGCAGTGTGACACACATTTTGCAGCTCACTTTTATTAATTTACTTAACCACATCTATGTGCTCACTTTGGAGCCTGAAGGCCAATCTCAAACGGTCCACCTTGAAGCCCCCCCCCCACTCTCTCTCTCTCAAACTGCAACTTCTACAAATTTCAAGTCTTCGTCATAATAGGGTTCTTTTAAAATACCTTGCATATTCAGTAACTGATATCGAGTATGCTGAGTATACTGAATAACAGTACGTTGCTTCTGCCAGTACATATTCCTGCCTTAAGAAAGTTGGGAGGGTTCTTGGGAGAGGAAATTGATGGCAGCAAAAAGAGTGACCAATCCTGTGTTTTTTGTGTGCTTGCTTGGAGCCGAGACAAGCCATCCATCTTTTATGTGTGTTAGTAGCTTACAGCATGTACAGAAGGATCAGTCCATTCACAGCAAATGACACAATACCCATAAATCCTTGCTTGGAATCTCCACCTAGGAACTACCAGGGAAATCTGTCAGTTTCATTCGCACTAAGTCCCTCAGTTTCTCACCAAGATGTTCATTCTTTCCCATTTCCACATGGGGTTGAGCATTTTTGCCCCTGCACAAGGATGCATTCTCTGCCTCCCATGCACTTATGCTCTGTAGACATTTTCAATTCATACATTTTTTAATATATACATTTTTGTCCAAACTCTACACTGACTAAAGCATGGATTTTCTAACTGTTCAAATACAGGTATTTTAGATGTATATTTTTCATAAGCACGGTTCTTTGTGAATTTCTCCCCTCCAAAACACCCAACAAACTTCATAAATATATAGATTTCTGAGTCAAGATGCATTCTGTTTTGTTAGCACTTTCTGGAGGTATGAAAAGGATATTTCTATAGGTAAATGCAAATTCAGTGAAGTTTTTTTTCCTTCCCTAGAATCTATACTAAAGCTTAGGAAAGAAGATTTATGCTGTTTGGGAAGTGCTCAAACTTTGGGCTGTGACAATTGAATTATTTTAGATAGAACTCATTTCAACATGTAGTTTCAAGGATAAACCTGTCATTTTCGAATCAGTGTTTCACATACAGCCCGTGTGCTTTCCCCTTGATCCTGCATTAAATGTCTCTAAATCCTGATCTACCTGCTTCTTTCTAATAAGCAGACAGTATCAGGATTTACAAAGATCAAAAATGGGTAAAGCAATTTTGAAGCTTCAGATGAAAGGCAAAGACTAAGAACGGTGGCTACTCTTTTAAAAACCCACTGATGGTGTTGAAAAAAAGCCTAGAGATGCCTTCTATTGAGGCCTTAGCCTCACTGAATGCAAAACATGAAGCTTTCAAAAGTTATCAAAAGTAAATAAGCATTTGATTAGAATACTATTTGATCAGTTAAGGCCAGATTTAACAGCTTTGTTATTGTGCTTAAGAGGAGAAGCATTATAAGGGCACATGTGTCTATGGCATGGATCGTTCTTCAAACATATGAAACAAAAACATTCCCCAAACTTTAAAAAAAACATAGTGAGGGATCTTTTCTATGAAGTTATCAACGTTGTACAGACATGAAAGGAGTCTAAAAGGAAAGGGGGCTAGCAAGGCCTCAGGCTGTGAAGGTAAAGTTTCCCCTTGACAATTTGTCCAGACGTGGCAGACTCTAAGAGGTTGTAGTCATCTCCATTTCCAACCCATAGAGCTAGCATTTGTCTGAAGACAATCTTCCACGGTCATGTGGCCAGCACGACTAGACACGGAACACCGTTACCTTCCCACCATGATGATACCTCTTTATCTACTCGCATTTTGCATTTTGCATGCTTTTGAACTGCTAGGTTGACAGGAGCTGGGACAAATGACGGGAGCTCACTCCGTCGCGTGAATTCAATCTTACGACTGCAGGTCTTCTGACCTTGCAGCACAGAGGCTTCTGCGGTTTACCCCACAGCGCCACCACATCCCCTTCAGGCTGTGGAGAGTATGCCCCAAATTGCTTTCTTAATAGGCTTAATAACTGCTAATCTCTGAAACAGTTGTTACCTCCGGTACAAAAGGACGACAAAGAACATTCTCTATCAAAGTTTCCACAAATTGCGGGAAACATTTGTGAATAAAGCTGGTACTTCATCTGTTATTGTGAAGGAAAGTGCCTATGTATGCACAGAAATGCACAACATACACCTCATGCACAGAAGGGCTGGCTGACTGAACAAGATGCGAAAAAAGAGAAAAGAAAAAGGTGTCATTCAGTACTTCTAGTTTTCTTTTTTCTCCCCAAGTCTATTCAACCAAGCGACAGTTACTACAGATTTGCACAATTTACACATTTTGCACCAAAAAAACCATTATGGAGAATGTATAATTATGGAGAACGTCACTGAGAACATCATAAAAATACCTCACCAGCCCACAGGCAAGGAAAATGGATCGGACATTTAACGTGAGAATAAAAAACATGACAAGGAAATAAATAGCTCTAGGAAGGGTTTTATCGCCTATTTATTTCCAACGTGGATACACTGAGCATATTCTCCTCTCATTTGTCTTCTCTGTATTGTATATGCAGTTTATCCTTTTGTCATTCTCCACAGAGGAAAGGGTGAACAGGAATCTTTCTGCATTCTAGCAGCATCAAGCGAAGGGAGATAATACAGGAGATACGTCACTAAATCTGCTTTTATGATCATACATGAAGTCCTTAGATAAGCTCTCTGCAAATATCTGTAGTATTACTGATGAAAGCTGGGGGGAAATACTTGGTTGAAGAAGCAGAAGCTACTTCTTTTTATTCTATTTACTATTATGAGATAAAATGAAGAAGACAAGGTGGTAAGAAGCATTTGCACCCAAGTCTTCAGGGAACTGAAAGCAGAGTGGGACCAACTGATCTCAAAACCACAAGGAGCAATCCTAAATTAACATGTCAATGGGTTTTTCTCCCATTATGTCAACATCTTTTGGGTAAAGAAAGCAGTCACTGGGACAGAGAGCAGCAGCTGAGTGGGAAAGTCCTGTATGGTAAGTGCATTTTGTGGTCATAGCAACCTGAGCACGTCCAATCTCATCTGAACCTGGAAGCTAAGTAGGCTTGAATGAAAGACCATTTGGAACCAGTAGGTAGTGTAAAACCATTAGGACGCCCTAAACACACCCAGTTTTCTTTGGTTCCAGAAGCTCAGCAGGGCTGAACCTGCTTTATAACTTGGATGATAAATCATCACAGAAGACCAAAGATTTACAGAGCGGACAAGAAAGAAATATTCCCAAAACTCTGGAGAGCTGCTACCTGCTAGAGCTCGCAATATTGACTTGGGCTAATGGTCAGATTCATCTAATCTTCCAATTCATACATCATACAGGAGATCACACAAGGGATAACACGACACACACACCCTTGCAACCGTAACTAAGTGACTCTCATACAACAGGAATTAATTGAGAAAACAGGACCAAAGAACTATCTCCAGCAGTAATGCTCTTGCTAAAGAGATTCTCTCCAAAGTTGATGTGGAGCCCTCCAAGTCAAGTGTCTGGTGAACAGTCTATTTTAAGGAGGCTTGCAACTGACCAGAGTGATTCTGGGCCATTGGGGAACACACACTACCTAGGTTGATGCTGGAAGTTATTGATCCTAATTTTCCAAAACTTCCCCAAGTTCTGCTGGTCTAGTGTGCAAACCCTGGACACTACCTCTCCAAGAATTCCCTAGATAGCTTGGCCAATGGGCCATATTGGCTAGGAAATCCTGTACAAAGGAACTTTTAAAACGTTGATGATGGTGGGCATGAGGAGCTCCTTCATGAACATGGAAGCCAGTGGTGTTGCTTGGTGTTCTTGGACCACCCAACACTTGTTCTGTTAGCACTTAGTTGTGTTACATTAAAGGAAACAGTTTAGTTGAATTCCCAATGTGAAGCTCTTGTTTTTACGTTGTAAAGCACAGCAACAGTTTCTCAGATGAAGGGCACCATGGCTGGAGACAATAATCTCTTAATTGCATTTCTTCTTCTTCATTTCATAAATTCGTATTTTTTTTTCAAGTTGCAAAGACTTCATATTTCATTGCAATAGACAAAAGCTGTATGGCACCAACTTTAATTTCATTAAGGACATTGTTCTTACAGGTTTCAATACCGCACACAAATTATTAAAGCAAGAGATCTAATGTCCTAGCCACTGAATTTTTTATTGGATAAACGGACAAAAGCAGCTAAAGAATATTGTCTAATTCATTAATTCCTCTGACAACGAGCATTTCAAAAGAGATCTTAATTGTCTGTGCACGGGTGCCTAAGGAAAAAAAAAAACAAGCTGATTTTGATCAGGCCTATTGTGGCGATGATTTTTGAAAGCAACTACAGAAAGACCTGTAATGAGCAAAATGCAGTGTTTTTCAAAGTAAATTTAATTGCTGAGTACGATTAATGAAGGATTATACACTGCCAATCTGCTAGAGCTCCATCTGAGCACAACATGACACTGAATTGATGCAAATGAAAAAGAAACAAAAGAACGGACAAGATACTTTCTTCCCACCTTGATGGCAATTTGCAATTTCAAATACTAGTCACACAAAGACAATCCTTCTTGCAGTTGCTACACAATAAATGGTGCTTGGGAGGGAGAACGGGAGTGCAACAGCATTTGCCTTTCCCAGTTTGCAATAGAAAAAAAAAATTGAAATGTGCTTCTCTTATATATTTCAGTGGACAATATGTTTTATGCTTTAAAAAGGTGGACCTATCTCTGTCATCCATAGGGAACCATTCATGGACAGCTCATGGGTCAAGCAAGCAGCATGTCCCCTCCCCACCATTTCAAGATGTGGTGCCACCAGCCTACTACTTCAGATACCAGTAGAATCCTTAATTTAACACTGCTGCCAGCACTGTGCTGTGTGCACTAGGAATCTTGGTCAATGTTGCTACAACGCTGGTGTATGCTCTAGCTGAATCTGTGAAGTTAAACCAAGAATGAATTAAAAAATTACCGGGCCAAACTGTCTGTTGTTCCTGCTTATAGAAGACCCATTGAAATCAATTATACCATAGCTGAGAGCAGAAAACTATATTCATTTCAATAACCCTACCCTATGCAGGACTCCGACTGGAATTAGAGTGCAACAAAAGGAATGGCATTATCCTTTGTTAAGTTACAATCACTGTTATGGGGGAAAAAAGAATTACAGTGGTGCCTCGCTAGACAGTTACCCCGCATGACAGTTTTTTTGCTAGACATTGACTTTTTGCAATCGCTATAGCGATTCACAAAACAGTGATTCCTATGGGGGAATTTCGCTGGACAATGTTTGGTCCTTGCTTTGCAAACCAATTTTCGCTAGACAACGATTTTGACAGCTCCCTCTGCACTTGCAAAACAGGTGTTTTCGGGACCTAAGCTTTGCAAGACAGCTATTTAAACAGCTGATCGGCAGTTTGCAAAGCAGCTTTCCTATGGCCGATCTTCGCTAGACAACGATTCTTCCCCTTTGGAATGCATTAAACAGGTTTCAATGCATTCCAAAAGGGAAATGCTTTTCGCTAGACAATGATTTTGCTAAACAGCGATTTCAGTGGAACGGATTATCATCGTCTAGCGAGGCACTACTGTATTTACAAGTACAGGTTAAACCGCAGAAGCCTCTGTGCTGCAAGGACAGAAGACCTGCAGTCATAAGATCAAATCCACGTTGACTGAGTGAGCTCCCGTCGCTTGTCCCAGCTCTCGCCAACCTAGCCGTTCGAAAGCATGCAAGACAAGAAATAGGTAGTGTACTACCACGGTGGGAAGGTAACGGCATTCCATGTTTAGTCGCGCTGGCCACATGGCCACAGAAGATTGTCTTCAGACAAACGCTAGTTCTATGGGTTGGAAACTGAGATGTGCACCGCCCCCTAGAGTTAGATATGACTGGATAAATTGTCAAGGGGAACCTTAACCTTAACCTAAAACTAGTTGCTTCTAACCAGTTACTTCCATGTTCTAATCTGTCTGGATGTTACAATATACTACCAAAGAATAAGCAAGTAAGGTGTGAGGGAAGGATTCCTCTACCAAGACGTAATGAAATAATTGGTCCAGAACCAAAGAAATTAACAACAGAACTATATATCACATGATAATATGAAGAAATCTGCAAAGCCCAGTACCAGGTGCACATGGGGTTCACCATAGCCAGCCTTTTATATGTTTGCAGGACTCCTGTCTTTCCAGGTGACACACAAGCACAATAATTTCATAGCCACATTAGTTTATCTTTTGCTTACATCATATAGTTTTCAGTCATTTTCTTGCAACTTAAGCTCTTGCTGATTTTTTTTTACCAGTAGATGGAGCAACAGTTCTAGTTTCTCTTTGCTCCTTTTAAAAACAAAACAAAACATAGCATGTATTTCGAAGTAGTACAAAAGAGGGATGGACAAATGTTTGGACAAACATGTGGAAGTATACCGAATCAGAGCTATTTCCAATTTGACCGTGGGGCAGAGAAAAAGCCCAGGTTACCCCATAGGGCGATTCCACAGATCCCTCCTGTTAAATCTGCAATTTTGGGGCCTAAATTTTAAAAATGAGTCCATGCGATTAAAATGGGGGGGGGGGTAGTCAAAACATCAAAACGTTATAAGGAAGATACTGAGCTCACGTTAAAGGACGTGTGACAGCTTCACTCTCCAATCAAGCAAGCATCTCGGAAATCTCAGGGTACCTGGTGGGGAATCTAATTAGATTGCTGCTTTGCCCCCAAATACCTAGGTGTTACTCTGGGTTGTACACTGACTATACTAAGCAGTGATTGACAGATGTGCTGAAAACATTCTTTTCCACCAAGGGGGACAACATTTTGCTAATATTCATTACATCCTTTTTGGAGACTCAATTTTTAAGAAGAGAAAATGTCATATACATCCTATAATATATGGAGCTAGAACTAAAAAAAACCTAATGATCTTCCATATTATGGAGTTTCTTTGCTTGGAAATAGTAAAAGAAACCAATTTTGTTTCACCTTGATGCAAAGGAACTAATTTCACACCACCTCTTGAATGCTCTAGTCTCATCTTCAAAGTATTTTAAGTCACACCAAAGATTCAGAACATATTCGCACACACTGCTTAAAGCTGCTTAATACTTCACATGTCTGCATTTATTACCCGTGCATGTGTTAATACACAGAACTGAGGATGAGACGGTGATCCTGGAAATATGTCTGTAACGCTACTGTAAGGTCATTACACTGGATTTGGCATAAATTATACACTGTGAACTTGCTAGCTTTATTCAACATGATCCATATTGAGCACTACATTGTTGGCATATCCAATCTGATGTTCAGACTCTAGCATCTGTGTGATAACATGGACTGCATTCTTGATTAACGTTAACTGCAGAAAAATAGAAGATCATGGGGGAGGGGAATTTTGCAGCTCAGCAACGAAGGAAAGCAGACAACAACCAACATTACTCAATGCCAACTGAGAAGGACGGGCGCCTTAGCTTCTCTTTGCTTCCTGACCTACATTAACAGCCCCTGCTTTCACATCTCTCCTAAGCAGGACCAATGCTGTAAATCAGGAAGAGCGAACCAGTCTCCGGAGATAGTGAACACTGGGTGGAAATAGGTATATGTTCCAGGCCATTTGTTCTCTGCCTCTAGGCCAAACTGTTGGCTTAACATGAGAACACTACCCTATTACCAGCAGTGGGGAAAGATTCAGCAGCTAGATTATCTAGGTAGGATGTAGTAGCCACTTTGTTCTTCAGGCAACACCATGTTTTAGGCCAGCCCTATCAATAATACTGAGCTATTTAATTTAATTATTATCAGATCTTAGAAAAGCTATTTTTGGACTATAATTCCCTCAGCCTCCTGAGGTTTCAGATTCAGAAGCTAATTTTATTCGGCTCTGGTTGGTTCTTTCTTGAGGCATAGGTTTCTTTTTACAATCCCAACAGAATGCAGATGGCTACTCATCTTTTATTCTTCTAGAAACTTTTGGTGAGAGAAAGATTATAAAAAGCATTTGAACCAGTTATGGGTCACATTCAGACATAACACAGCAGCGCTGATAAGATCTCCCCTTGGCAACCCATAAGCCTAAGCCTATGCACTTTGTCTTACCTTATCCTTCATATATGAGAGGAGGAGATTGGACCCTTTCCTTCACCGTTTGCAACAAATTGTGGTTTCTTGTTTCAGTTAGGATGGATAAAAACCAATGAATTCTAAAAAAAAAAAAACTGATCTAAATCAAAATTTAAAATCCATCGTAATTGAAATAAAAAACAACCTTTTTATTTAAAATGTCAAAAATTCCAATTTTTAAGACTTAAATCAATACTTAAATTGTGACTTAAATCAAATCCGTCCTGCGTTCAGTGGATTTTTGGAAACTCTGGAATGTGGGAAAAACAGACAGCTAGCAACTCTTGGTATCCTTGTTATTGATTCTGGTGTTGTCTAGTGCTTTAGTGAACTTTTAAAGGGGAATTCTACAGCAGTCAAGGGCAAAAGAAGAAGTAATGTGTCTTTTCTTTTTTCACTTCAATTGAGGTATCTGCCAATTTGGGGAGGGCTGATCTAACGTAATGGAGGTTCCCACATCCATTCTATCAACAAACACCATGTTAGGCACCCAGAGCACCCCATAACAAGGTGATAAGGGGGCATTCTCGGACTTCTCACATGGTGTCTGGAAGCATGATGGGGCTTCTGGAAATCTGGTACGTTTTGGCTCAATATTCTCAAACATGTATTCTCAGCTTTCACGGCCAGTATCCAATGGTTGTTGTGGGTTTTCCGGGCTGTTTTAGCCATGTTCTTAAGGTTTTTCTTCCTAATGTTTTGCCAGTCTATGGCCAGCATCTTCAGAGGAAAGGAGACAGAACTCTGTGCTCTGTTGCAGTTTGTTGGATAGTTGTGTATTTATAGCTGTGGGATCAGCTTTTGTCCTTTTCAGGAGATTAGGTGATTATGGTGATCAGTGTGTTTTTGTTGTGGGTGTATTGTTGTGATAAGGGGGAGAGATGATCTGTCACTGTAACTGATGGGTGTTGTTAGGTGGTGTTTTGTATGCAGTGATCACTGATCCTTGTGGCTGGGTAGAGTTCGTTGACCTTTTGCAGGCTGTATTTTTCAGGGCTTTGCTCAACAAAGCCTGGCTCCCAGCACGGAGAAAACCACAACAACCATTCTCAAATATGTTGCCTGATCCTTTTAAAATGGCCGAAATGTTGGGTGATTTTTATCCTTTCTGGTTCTCCACTACAAGTAAGTGTAAGAGTGTCTGATCCATCCAAATTATAGTTGGTGAACAAACCAGGAACTCTTGGTTTGATATGCTTGGTTTGTTAACCACGTTAAGGTTTATACAAAACTACATTTTATTATATTTGGAAATAAGAGGAAACTGCAGGTTGATGCAATCTATGAATTGAGTATTTTGGTCTCCTTATTTTATGCACAAAAGAAGGAGAAAGGGAGAACAGAGAATTTGAACATATTTACACACATTCACAATAGACCTTGGTTTGTAGCTACATTTCAATGAGATCATAGATATGCAAGAGCTGTTGACTACAGCAATGCATACAACAGAGCAAAAGATGCAACACTGATGTGCAGTGTTTCCCACATATAATTTGTAACAATTTTCCCACACCTTGATTGGGCTCCTCCCAAATTAGCCAGTAAGCTTAATATGCCCTATCATTCACCCGTTGGGAACCACTATCTCCAACTTGTTTAAAAGAAAATGAAGACATCAATTTAAAGAATTATACCAGTAATTTAGAAAGTGGACATTATTATAAGACACTTCGCTGTACTTCAGTAGAAATATTCCTTAAATGAAATGCACTGATGTGCGCTGAATGAATTCAGTTCACCAACTGCAAAGCGCACCTGAAACAACCTAGGTTGTTCAGATTAAAGGAGTATAATTGTCTTCCACGCCCCTTTGACCCCCATTCCCTTTCTTCAGTGTAATAGGCTCCTTTGAGGTTTGTGAACATCACACTTGCAATTTCATTGATTTCAGTTCATGTGGCAACAGGCATATTCTCTACAGTGAAATAATTTGTAGCATTATGAAGAACACATAAATATATATATTTAAAAAGTCTATGGAAGTGTATGCATCAGAATACCAAATACACTTGTTAGGCACTTGATTTTTTTTCAGCAGCTACATTTTCATTTGCTAAGGTTCTCCATGATCTTCTTTCTCATCTGTCACTTACAAAAATTAACATCAACCTCCGCTTCTGTTCAGCAAACGTATTTTTCTCCATTTTCCACCATTCTATCTACTGGTATCCATTTTTTTTTTAATAATTACATCCCAGGGTTTTTATTTGTAAGAATATGTAACAGGGTTGAACTGCTTCCAACCAAGCCATTGGGGACTAAATCTGCACCCATCACAATCCTTTTACTGACATTCCAGCAACCTTGAACCAATGAAATTCAGTGGAATGACAGAAGCATACAAAAACAGGGAAATATGCATTTCTTCAGAAGAACAAGGCAGGCTGGAAATTTACACCTTGTTTTGAATATAAAGAGCACTTCTATGAAGCATCAGAGAGTTCCAGTTGTCTTCAAAACAAGGTACACACTAACTCTGCACCCTGTTTAAAGAAGAATTAGAGTGTGATCACATGTACCAAATGTTCCCTAGCAAACCTCCTCTTGGATCATTGTAGAAATTTCCAGTCAGACGACACATGGCCGTTACTGAATCAGTTACCTGGCCAGTGGTGTAACTGTGGTTTATTTCCCACTCACCAGAAGGCTTGTGTTATTTCGTTCTAATGGCATATCGATATATTCCTTAGCAGTATGACATGTGTGCACGATCCTATTGATTCTTTTGTGAAGAAAGAAGAGGAAGGTGACCGCCATCACTGCCACACAGCTGCCCTGCTATAATTTTTTTTATTTTTTTGCAGTCGGTATGTTGATATGTAGGTAAACTTATGTCAATGGCCAGATATGCCAAGACACTGGTTAAGTGTTCCATCACTCCACCTAATGTTTGTCTGGCAAGCGACACAGCCCTTGACGAGGATGCTGGATCCACTGAGTACAATGCAGTTCTTCTAGGGGCGTTGGTGCAACAGAGGGAGTTTTGCCAAACAGGAACCCCTTCCCGACACACTGATGTACTGGTTAAAAATAAAATAATTAAAGTAAGTGTAGGGCCCCAGAAAACAAGACAGAATATAAATCGGTATCATGGTGTAACTGGCCATAACGATTCAAATACGAGAAAATGAATCAATAACATTGAAACACATTGGGATGTTCACCACAGTATATATACCACATGATTGCGATTCAGTAACAACAAAGGTATAAAATGTGTCCTTAGAACAGGGGAACATTTGCCTGGTGTGACCACAGCTCTGCTTGCTTTCAAGAAGATTTTTTTTATTATTCAAATTCTTAAAAAGAAAACAAATTGAAACAAATGAAAAAAATGCAAACCTAAAAATACAAACCTTAAAAAAAAAAAAGGTCAAGCAACTTCATTGACACTAGGCTGCCAAATACAAAGACACAGCAGAGCACATTTGCTACCATTCTGCCACAAATTCTACCACAACAAGAGCAGGAATGCTAGGAATCTCTCAAAACAGTAGTGGGGAAATACCAAACATGAATTTAAGCTGAACCAAAAATGCACTCACAAGCTTTACTAACTTCAGCAGAGAACGGTCAAGTAAGGTTCAGCTGAGCCATTCTAAATGCTCCAAACATTAATTGCAGAGCTCAAATTAAATTAAAAAAAATACTGAGGAAGATTCAAAGAGAGAAATGGCAACTTGATCCCGAAACCTCTCCCTTTAATTTAAAATGATCTATGATGAAAGTGTGAATAAAAAGGATAACATGGATAATTTATTCTTCACCATGAATGGATCAGCAAATTCTTCCCATTTACAAAGGACTGAGAAAAGCGAAACTCAGCAATCAAAAGACTACTCTCAAAACCTACAGGCTAAAGCTTATACAATTACTTTTGAAAAACCTCTTCTATTTATAATGACTTTAATATTCTAAGATTCTTGAAGCACTTTAAGATACCATGTACATGTAGAAGCCAATAGCTCTAAAAGAAAATACAGATAGAATGTTAGGTCAGAAATATCATCCAGGTCTCAGAAACTCTGTCTACACCCATAACTAAGAATTCTGCAAACATAATGGCACATACCAAATGCAACTGGTAAAAATGAACCACCCATGGATACCATCTGGGATGCCTGGAGAAAGTCCAGGTCAATGAATTATCTTCTACAGCAAAATTGATTTGATGGGTGAATTGATATTCTATAAGGTACACAGAAATGCCCCCAAATGAAAATATCAAAACTATATGGAGTTTGTGAAAACTTAAGTCAAGGTGGCCATGTGTGCTGATTTTGCAATCTATCATGTAGATGGATTATTTATTTACATTAGCCATGTGCCCTGCAAAACAGTACCAAACAAAGACGGTCTGGCTGTGGCATCTGTTATCCCACTGATTGCCAGGGTTGATTTGAGTGATCTAAATATCATGTACAATATATACCTATTAATCAACAGTTGTCCAGGCTATAAGCTGGAGCTGGAAGAATCACACCGAACTAAGAAAAGGGGTGTGTGTGTGTGCACCAACACAGCCTTTTTATGAGTGCAGACTTAGTTACTTCACACTTATGTTGATGTACTTAGTATGTACCATGGAAGACTTCATGTTAGCTGCCCAAAAGCTCTTGATGGTTTGTGTTGTTGAGTAAAACTTATTTGGTATGATTATGAATTACATTGCTGTGTGTCTGACACAAAGAACAAAGAAGACAGTTGTATTGGGAGTGGGGGGGGGGAGAGATGTGTGCTAGGAGCAGCAGTTATGGAGTTGAAAGGTGTGAATGAATGTACACTAGGAGAACGAAGAGCTGATCACTCTGCATGGTTCCTCTTTGGAGAGATCGGTTCTATGCATATAGATGGCAAGGTGTTGCAGTGTGTGGGAATTAGTAAGAGCTATGTGATAGTGTTGTCTGAGTAAGAGCTGTGTGTTAGAGAATATATTTGTAGAGAATGGGTGCATAAACATGGCCCCCCGTCAAACTACTGTACTGTTGAGTACACTTGTAGGGAATGGGTGCAAAGGATTGGCA